>NW_027254478.1:0-343047 GCF_044704955.1 Pristiophorus japonicus | reverse complement strand
TGTCCAATTCTGGGCACCACATTGTAGGAAGGACGTGAAGTCTTTCCAGAGGGTGCAGAATAAATTTACTGGAAACGCATCAGGTATGGGGGTTACAATTATGTGGAGAGACTTGCGAAGCTGGGGTTGCTCCCCTTAGAGCAGAGAAGGTTAAAATAAGATTTAGTAGATTGGTACCTAGATGAGGGATTTCAGTTAATGTGGAGAGATCGGAGAAGATGGGTTTGTTCTTCGAGTAGAAAAGGTTAAGAGGAGATTTAGTAGATTAGTGTCTGGCATGTGATACTTCAGTTAACGTGGAGTTGAGGTCAGAGACCAGCCATGCTCTGATTAAAATGTGGAGCAGGCTTGAGGAGCCGAATGGCCTACTCTTGCTCCGAATTGTTATTTTCTTTTGTTCCTAAACAGGGACAGTGTGTATAACTCAGACAGGGCCGAGTGTAATATGAATCAGGTCCTGAGTTATGTAAACAGAGAAAAGATCTGTTTCAGTAATAAGTTATATAGGGACTTATGTAACATAAACAAAAATATGCTAAGATATAATTAAAATAAAATTTGTTCTGGTGCAGGAATAACTGAGAATGGGTCATGTGTAATATAAACATGGATATGGTCGAGTATAATATAAACTGAGGCTAGCTTGAGTACACTAATAAATTTGAAAGCGGCATCCTGCTTCAGTTATACTGATCTAGACAATGTCTCTGTTTAAAGTACAGTAGGACATGTCTTGATTTGTGCTGCAATCGACCTTGTCTCTCTTTATATTACACTAGACACTGTCTCTGTTTAAATTACACTAGACCCTGTCTCTGTTTATATTGCACTAGACAATGTCTCTGTTTACATTACACTAGACAATGTCTCAGTTTATATTGCACTATACAATGTCTCTGTTTATTTTACATTAGACAATGTCGCTGTTTACATTACACTAGCCAATGTCTCCGTTAATATTACACTTGACAATGTCCCTGTCTATTTTGAATGAAGAGAGTACTCGAGTAATTTTGACTGTGGAATGAATGAAAGCCTGTTTTAAAAAGGTGTGGAGCTGCCTGCCTGTTTTAGCTCCATCCACTCTTTCCAAACAGAGTGAAATGTTTTTTTTTAACCCTTCGTAGTGCTGTCCTGTTTGTGGGAAATTTAAGAAACTGTGAACCTTATGGTATTACATTTTAAGTTGGAAACGAAGGTATGGATATAAGTTACGGAGCTAGGAAATGCACAAAGGATAGGTTTGTTGAGTAAAAGATAAAAATACATGGTCCCGGTAGTAAAGAAAAAAAAAGAATTTGACACGCTCACTTACTTGTCGAAAGAAAACATGCAATTGGGTTGAAATACATAAATTTAGTCTAGGAATGAGATAAAGAATGCCTTTCAAAACGCTCCCATTTTCCTTTGTGTAAATCCTTGACATGAAAGCTTCTAGCTCAGCAAAAAAAAAGAGTTTTAAATGTCGAAATACTTCAGGGATCAGGTCAAACTCCTGGGCGAGTGGTGAGCTATCTGTGAAGGTGTAAAAGGGACTTTTGAAAAAGGCTAAAACAGTAAGCTTTAGCAGTTTAGAAAAGAAAAAAGATAAAGCAGGAAAAGGTCTCTGCCACGGGAACAGGAGGAGGGCAGAAAAGGGGGACTTGCCACAATACCCTATAAGACCTGAAGCTAGAACAGCGGTTGTAGAAATAGTAAAAGGGCTAGTGGAAAAGGGTATCTGTAAAGAAAGAGTTAGCACCACTAACTCCCCAAAAAGGCCCAGGTAGGGAAATCCCAGGTCCTGTACCTAGGGTACTGCCTCTCAAGGGGTTGAAAGAAACGCCCACGGATAGGAAAAAGGCTGTCAAGGACATGCCTAGACCAGTAACGGTAAGGGGGGTGAGGAAGGTACTGGGCCTCTTTAATTACAGCCGGAACTTTATCCCTGATAAAAGGAGACCTATAGCCTATTACTCTACCACCGAAAGCCCGGTGGTGAGTGGGTTATCCAGATGTATAGCCGCGCTAGATTGCGCAGCTTGGGCGGTAAAAATTAAGCGAGCTTGTGGTGATGACTGGAAACTTCATTCTCCACACTAAACACACATTGGTAGAAATGTTAAACACAGGAAAACTGAGAACCGTATCTAATATGAGACATGCAAAGTGGGAAGCAGTCCTCTTAACACCCAACAAAGCGGTAACCATAATTAGTGATGTAGGAAACAACCCCACAGAAGGTATGATGGGTGAGGGGGAACCCCACTTTTGCGAAGAGGTATGTGAGGATATGGAAGAGGATAGAATAAAAGACGCCCCCCTTCAAACCGCAGAACAAACCTTGTTTGTGGACGGCTCACGAAAATACGTAGAGGGACTACCTCGTACCGGATGGGCCGTAGTTAACCAGGATCTAGAGACAGTTGAATCAGGGCGAATTAATGGGGGGTCGTCAGTTCAAGTGGCAGAACTGGTAGCCCTCACCTGGGCACTGGAATTATCGGAAAATATGATTGTTAATATTTATACGGACAGTAGATATGCATTCGGGGTAGTACATGATTATATGACAGCATGGGGGAGAAGGGATGTTTGCGATGGATAAAGACATAACTTACGAAATACCAGTTGATATCAGCTGTGAAAAAGATATTGGTTTCATTGAAAAAAAAATAATTTGAAGAGGTAAAAAACACTCTCCATTGATAATGATTTTAAATGATTAAAATTAAGTCAGTGCCGCTGGGGCCCAAGACGAAGAGATAAGTATTGAGAAACTACACCAGGACACTTCTGAGGAGGAAATAGGTATGTGGACAAAGCAGGGCGCAACGCAAGGGAAGGATAACGTTTGGAGACGAAACGACAAGGTAATGGCGCCTGAATGCATACTGAATACCTTATTGGAGTTGCATCATGGCCTGTCTTATTCAGGATGAGAGGCCATGACCGGGAGTCTTGGAAGAGATTGGTGGTGGAAAGGGATGGGGAGAGATATCACCAAACATTGCCATCGATGCGTTACGTGCGCACAATATAATCCAGGCAGGCCCATTAAAATTAAAATGGGACACAAGCCCCGTCCACGTGGGCCATGGGAACACGTACAAATTGATTTCACAGATCCTTTGCCCCCATCCCATGGAAAAAGATATTGCCTAGTGATTATAGATCAATTTACCCGGTGGGTAGAAGCTTTCCCACACGTGATTGCACTGCCTCAACAGTGGTAAGGATATTGACCGCGCAGGTGATTCCCTGATGGGCAGTGCCTCTTCAAATAGATTCCGACCAAGGCACCCACTTCACCGGAAAAATTGTAAAAACAATATGCCAGCTGATCGGCATAAAACAAAAATTCCACATCCCCTACCACCCGCAGAGTTCTGGGATGGTAGAGCGCATGAACCATACCCTTAAGAACGCCCTGGCAAAGGCCATGCAAACGTCAGGAAAAACGTGGACAGAAGTATTACTCATTATATTGATGAAGTTAAGAGCCACGACAAACCGGACAACCGGATTAACCCCTTGTGAACTAATGACAGGAAGGGCGATGCAATTACCCGAGAACATCATAACAGGGTGGGCCGATGTAGGCCCATAAAAAGACAAAATAAAACGGTATGTTTTGGAACTAAGTACTCAATTAAAAGGGATGCATAAATTAGTTCGGTACAATCAGGAAGAAAGAGACTCGGAAGCAGAGCCTACAAAACTCCCTGAAGTCCCGTAGGCAGGAAGTCGCATTATGGTAAGGGTCCTCCCGGGAAAAACCGGGGTTTGCCTCAAAAATGGATATGACCATATGAGGTTATACTCAGCGGGGACACTTGTGCCTGCATCGATGTTAAAGGGAACGGACAATGGAAGCATCGGACCCAGCTTAAGGTTTTTGAACCAGCCGTTTAGCACACATATTAGTTGTTGTTGTTTGTCTATTTAAAGATTGACAGCGAGAGATTCTTCAAGCAAGCCATATGGCCATTTTTCCTTTGACTATTTGTTAATTATAGAGTAATAAGATGAAACTATATATTGCGATCAGTGCGATTATCATAGTTCGTGTTCGGTCCGGCCTGCTAGCTAGACCGAAACGAGAGTTACTTGTGAATACCTTTTTGTACATGTCTTATGTTTATGCACAAAATGAGAACTTTTCTAGTTGCTGGGTATGTTCGCACATCCCCATACATAGCAAAGGAGGCATCCCTTTGACGTCAATCTCCCTTAACAGTTCAGAAGTAGCAGAGTGAGTAATGCGACAAAACAGTACAGGGGAAGTAAATGATACTTGGAACCACAGTGGGAATAAAGAAACGTGGAGATCGGGGGATTGCCTTTTGGATGCATTGACAGATGGTACCAGCCGGAATATAATAGGTCGGTACGACCCCCGTTCCTGGTTTTGACCAACACCTCAGAAGTTGGAAGGCCCACCGCTGACATTTGTTTCACTAGAGACCTGACCGGTGAGGAAACAGGTTTTGTAGCAGGATATAGTTTAACCTCACCAGATGGAACATAATAGCCAGCGAAACAACAAACCAAGGCTTCTTCGAAATAGAGGGTTTGAAGAATCAGACAAGTAGCCAGGACTGGGACGCTAAGATTAGGTGGCGACGGGGGCTGAGAGAGAGATTGGGATCGAATCTAACAGCATATAATTGCACTTATTTTGTGTGCGGGCATAAGGCCTACCCCTGGTTGCCTCAGAACTGGAGGGGGTCTTGTTATTTGGGATATGTGGTCACCTTTGTCAGACGGGTACGTACTTTAGCAGAAGTACAGACACCAGGTCGACTAAGACGAGATCTTACCGCGGTAGAGAGGCTATTTGGGGTCATGATGCTTCCATTCGAGATAGGACGCACCATGGATGAATTACATAACCTAGAGAGGGTACTGGAACAGATAGTTAACGGCACTGCTGAAGCAATGTAGGGCATAACGGCTGAAATGGTAGCCATATGCACAATGTGCCTTAATTGGAGCTGAATGTTGCACTTACATTCCTGATAATTCAGAAAACATAACCAACCTCGCTGATCACATAAGAAGGGAGGTAAAGAAGTTATACATAACAGCAGGAGGATCTGGCTGGTTTGACTGTCTGTTAGGGGGATCCTGGGGGTCCTATCTTATGCATGGAGTAATTATTCTGGTTGTAATAATAATTACTTGCTGTCTGATTATCGGGTGTTTTAATATCTGCTGTAATGTTACGATGGCTCGACTGAAGCCAGTAGCCAGTGTAATCGCTGAAGAATAAGCACATCTGATGGAAATACCTGAAGACACCAAGAATGAAGAAACAGACGACGTTGACACCGACCACTATCTTTGAAGGGTAGCCTAGAGCTACAGGCAAGGTGGACATACGGAACATCTGGGAAGTAACATACGCCAAAGGACGAATATATGCTACTATCATTGTGGTCATCTGGATTTCGTAAACATCATCCAGGACCAAAAGGGGGAATATTGTTGGAGCGGATTTTTGGACATATACTGGACTAATATACGGGTTCAAACATTTGTTTTATTTTCCCCTTTAAATGAATTTTGTAAGGGACAATACTGATGCATTATGCTCGATATAAAAAAAACAGTTAGACTTTAAGGTATGCTGGCCTTGAGTTAATGCAGATAGGAAAGTGAGATAATGAACACTGAAGAGTTAAGTGCTGGATATGTTTGTTTATACCGGTGTCAAAAGCCTGCACTTGTTTATACTGCCCTGTCACAATGCAGGATGGGTTATATCAAAAGCTTAGCCTTCGATAGTCAAAGCTTTGTAGTGCTAAAGCATGCGTTGTAAAGTGACGTAATTTGTAAGATAAAAGAACTTCACTACAGATATCAATTTGAGAAGATGGTTCAAAGACAGGGGTCTTTTACACTTCTCCCAAAGTTTTGACTCCAATTTAATAAACCTCTCTTTATATATATTATGCAGTCTCAGAAAAAATTTCCACAACATATTACACGAGACAATTTCTCATTTTATATTTCACTAGACTCTTCCCCTGTTTATATTACACTAGACAGTGTCACTGTTTATATTACACGAGACAATGTCGCTGTTTACATTACACGAGCCAATGTCTCCGTTAATATTACACTTGACAATGTCCCTGTTTATAGTACACTAGCCAATGTCTCAGTTTATATTACACAAGACTCTTTCCCTGTTTATATTACACAAGACAGTGTCACTGTTTATATTACACGAGACAATGTCTCTGCTTATATTACACAATAGCCTTTTTCTTTTTTATTACATCAGACAATGTCTCAATTTATATTACACTGGACTCTGTCTCAGTTATTACTGCACTAGACCATGTCGGTGGCATATTACATTAGGTTCTCTCTCCGTTAGTACTGTACTAGAGTCTGTTTATGTTAGTATTGCACAATGCCCTGCCTCATTTATTATTGCACTAGATCCGGTGACTAGTTATATTACACTAGGCCCTGCATCTGTTCATATTACACTGGGCCATGCCTCAGTTATTACTGCACTAAGCCATGTCTCTGTTTATATTACACAATGCTCCCTCTGTTATACTGCATGAGAACACGTCTCTCTTTATATTACACTAGGCCTTGTCTCAGTTATCACTGCACTAGACCATGCCTGTGATTAGATTTCACTCAGCCTTGTCTCAATTATTACTGCACTGGACCGTGCCCCTTTTCATATAGTCTTATATTAAATACTGTCTCATTTATTGCTGCCCTCTGGTATGTATCTCTCATATTACACGAAACCTTGCCTCAGTTATAAAGCACTAAGCAATGTCTATGTTTATAATACACTGGGCACTCTCCGTTATTATAATCTATACCATGTCTCTATTTATATTACACTAGGCACTGTTGCAGTTATTACTACACTAGACGACGTCTCCTCTTTATATTGCTCTAGGTCTTGTCTCTGTTATTAATGGATTCGACCAGTCTTCTGTTTAAATTACACGATACGCTTTCTCAATTAGTACTGAACTATATCATGCCTCTATTCAATTAGATGACGGATGATCGGCATCTTAACTCCATCGACCAGCTTTGGTTCCGTCGCCCGTAATCTCCTAACCGAACCAAAATCTACCAATCAATCTCTGGCAGCAATCAGAAAATAATGCCTCTGCCTGTCATAGCCTTCCTTTTATGAAGGGATTTGATACGGTTAAAAGTGAGATAATGTTTACACTGAGAGTGTCGGTAACCAGAGGATACATATTTAAGATCATTTGCAAAAAAAAAACAAAAGGGAGATGTGGAGATGTTTTAATGTAACAAGTGGTTCTGATCTGGAATGCAAAAGGTATACACTATCTTTAGTTTTCATAAATAGAGATATAGGGTTCAAATGCGAGGAACTTATTGGTAAGCATCTGTAAAACATTGGTTATACTCCAGTATTGTTCTTAATTCTGAGCGCCACATTTAGGAAAGATTGAACGGCTTTGGAAAGTGCGCTTGGGGAATTTACTAGAATAGTATCTTGGATAAAAGACTTCAATTAAGTGAAGACACTCGGGGCATTGAGATTGTTGTCATTAGAGCAGAGAAGGTTAAAAGGAGCTTTTACAAACATGCTCAAGACCGTGAATGGTTCTGACACTTTAAATAAGAAGATAATTTTCCAGTGGCTGATGAGTCTGTCACCATATGACACACATTTAAGGAACTTGGCAAAAGAGCCCGAGGCGAAATGAGGAAAAAGAAATACACAACTAGCTGTTATGATCTGGAATACACTATCTGACAGGGTGCTGGAAGCAATTCCAGTAATAAATTTCAAAAGTGAATTGGGTAAATAATTGAATTGGAAATAATGCAGGGTTATTGGGAAAAAGCAGGGATAGTGGGACCAATTGGTTAGCTGTTTCAACTCAGTGCAGGCACAGGCACCAGAGGGCTTAATGTGCACGTTATGTGCTGTATCATTCTTCCATTCTGTGATTTTATATCGACATCATGTCTCGGTTCATATTACACTAAGACCCGTCTCGGTTTATACAACACTAGTTCCTGCCGCAGCTATTATTGCACTGGTCACGGCATGTTTTTATATCACGCGAAGACCTTCGAACACAAGAACATAAGAATATATGAAATAGGAGCAGGAGTAGGCCATTTGGCCCCTCGAGCCTGCTCTGCCATTTAATAAGTTCATGGCTGGTCTGATCATGGACTCAGCTCCAATGCCCTGCCCGCTCCCCCTAACCCTTTATTCCCTTATCGCTCAAAAATCTGCCCATTTCTGCCTTACATATATTCAATGACCCAGCCTCCACAGCTCTCTGTTGCAGATACTTCCACAGAATTACAACCCTCTGAGAGAAGAAATTCCTCCTCATCTCAGTTTTAAATAGCAGCCCCTTATTCTGAGATTAAGCCTCCTAGTTTTAGTTTCCCCTGTGAATGAAAATGTCCTCTCTGCATTCACTTTCTCGAGCCCCCTCATTATCTTATATGTTTCGATAAGATCTTCTCACATTCTTTGAACTCCAACATGTATAGGCCCAAACTACTCAACTTTTCTTCATACATCAACCTCCTCTTCTCCGGAATCAACCCAATGAACCTTCTCTGAAAAGTCGCCAATGCAAGTATAACCTTTCTTAAATCCGGAGAACAAAACTTTATGCAGTACTCCAGGTGTGGCCTCACCAATACCCTGTAGGGTTGTAGCAGGACTTCTCTGCTTTTGTACTCCATCCCCTTTGCAATAAATCGCAACATTCCATTTGCCTTCCTGATTACTTGCTGTACCTGCATAGTAACATTTTGTGTTTCATGCACAAGTACAACCAGGTCCCTCTGTACCGCAGCATTTTGCAATTTTTCTCCATTTAAATTATAACTTGCTTTACTTTTTTTTTCTGCCAAAGTGGATAATCTGAGATTTTCACGATTATAATTCATCTGTCAAAGCTTTGTCCACTCACTTAGCCTGTCTATATCTCCTTGCATAATTTTTTAGTGTCTTCCTCACAATTTGCTTTTGCACCCAACATTTATTTTTACACAACCACTTGAATGTCCCCATTAACTCCGTGTTGTAGTCAGTTTACTAATCTTCTCAGCAGTCCCTCTCTTGTTTATCGATGCCCTGGACCCAGTCACAGTTATAACTGCAATAGACCCAGTCTCTGTTCATATTACATTGGACTCTGTCTCTGTTTAATTTACATTCTTCCTTGTCTCTATTTATATTACACTAGACCTTGTCTCTGTTTATATAACATTAGACCCTGTCCCTGTTTATATTACACTACACACTGTCTCTGCTTATATTACACTAGACCCAGTCACTGTTTATAATACACTAGCCCCTGTCTCTGTTTATGTTACACTAGACCCTGTCTCTATTTATATTACACTCGTCCCTGTCTCAGTGTATATTACACTATACTCGGTCCTTGTGTATATTATACTGGACCCTGTCTCAGTTTATATTACACTACACCATGTCTCTGTTTATATTACACTAGGCACTGTCTCAGTTATTCCTGCCATAGACCATGGCTGAAATATATTATAATAAATGCCTGTCTCTCTTCATATTACACTAGATCTTGTCTAAACTATTAGTGTGCTGGATCCTGTATCTATTTCTTGTAGCATAGACCCTGCCTCAGTTATTTCTCCACTTGCACATGCGTCTATTACATAGGCAGACGATATAAAGAGATATCGACAGATATTAATATAAATAAAGATGTATATATGTGTGGCTGTGAGGATGCAATACTTTTTTGGTTGGAAATATAGGTTTAGATTTGTTAACAGCTATCAACACGTGTGTGTAATCTTGAATTAATCTGGTATTATGACGGTAATATTTGTGTTGAGAGGATGGGGTGAATCTTTTAACAATCTTCCAGTAATGGACTGGGATTGAAGGACAGGACGGAAGGTGAGCAATAGTGCACTGCACTTTGAACTACTGGCAAAATCTGTGTGTTTGAGGTTACTAAATCACACTTGTGTTGTCCTGTGCCTATTTCTCCAAGTTCTTTAACGTTAAGGATTGTTTTTGGTCCAGTATTTTCTATTTAGCTGTGACGTGGCCCACTGATTATGTAAGACAGAGCCTGGAACCGTGAGCTCAGAGCACCGCCGGATGGGCAGCCGCAGGGTCCTAATATCCACCAGAATAAATGTTCTCACCATGTAAAATGAACAACTGAAAAGAGGACACAGAAAGTGTTTGCTATATGTGTATGCGTGTTTGTGTGTATGTGCGTTTGTGTGTTTATGTATGTGTGTGTGTGTGTGTGTGAATGTATGTGTGTGTGTACAAAACACTTGCTCACATTCATAATGTGTACATGTGCATTCCAGAAAGATAAATGATTAGCTTCAGCCAATATTTTTCAGCATTCTACTTTATTCAAAATGAAATTACAGGTCGTTTAATAGCTTTAACATTTATTGATAACCCATTCTCTTGCGTGCTCTTGTTTAGAAAATGATGTCACTCTGACGATTCTGTTACAGGTGACCATTTCTGTCCGCAGTTTCAGTGTGAAACGGGATTAAATCACACCGAGGATAATGAGCAGCCAGACGCCAGTCTCTGCGCTTTATCGTCTAGTGATCACCTCAGCATCACCCAGAAAACACTGATATACACCTTGAGGGAATGCAGCCAAAGTTCACCAGACTGATTCGCGGGATGGCAGGACTGACATATGAAGAAAGATTGGATTGACTAGCCTTATATCCACTGGAATTTAGAAGAATGAGAGGGGATCTCATAGAAGCATATGAAATCTGACGGGATTGGACAGGTTAGATGTAGGAAGAATGTTCCCGATGTTGAGGAAGTCCAGAACCAGGATTCACAATCTAAGGATAAGGGGTAAGCCATTTAGAACAGAGATGAGGAGAAACTTCTTCACCCAGAGAAATGTGAACCTATGTAATTCTCTACCACAGAAAGTTGTTGAGTCCAGTTCGTTGGATATATTCAAATGGGAGTTAGATTTGGCCCTTACTGCTAAAGGGATCATGGAGAGAAGACAAGAGTGGGGTATTTACGTTGTATGATCAGCCATGATCATATTGAATGGTGCTGCAGGCTCGGAGGGCCGAATGGCCTGCTCCTGCACATATTTTCTATGTTTCTATGTTTCTATGATTAGTGCCCATGATGGTAAAAATGAAACTGCACCTGTACCTGGCAGGAGGTTAATAAATCTGCAATTATCTGGCATTATTTCTCTCATTACACCAGACCCCGTCGCAGTTTTTACCGCGCTAGATCCAGTCTCAGTTTATAAGGTTGATGTGGTGGCCTTCTAAAAGGTGTTTGATAAAGTGCCTTAATAATAACCTTGCCATAAAAATTTAACCACATAGAATAAAGAGGACAGTTCCAGCATGGATATGAAATTGGCTGAGTGACAGGAACCACAGAGTAGTGGTGACCAGTTATTTTTTGTTGGACTGGGGTAAGGTATATTGTGGTATTCTGCAGCGGTTGGTACGAGGAACACTGCGTTTCTTCATTTATATTCATGACTTAGACTTAGGAGTACAGGGTACAATTTCGAAATTTGCAGATGATACAAAACTTGGAAGTAGAGGGAACAGTGAGGAGGATAGTGATGACTTCAAGAGGACATAGACATGCTGATGGAAGGGGTGCACTCGGGGCAAATGAAATGGAGAAAAGTGTGAAATGAATCATTTTTATAAGACGAATGAGGAGAGGAAAAATAAACTCAATGTTCAATGCTAAAGGAGCTGCATGAACACAGTGACCTGAAGGTAAATGTGCACAAATCATTGAAGGTGGCAGGGCCGGTTGAGAAAATGGTCAAAAAAGCTTACATAATCCTGGGCTTCATAAATACACGCATAGAGTACAAAAGAAAGGAAGTTATGATGAACTTCACCTGGAGTATTGTGTCCAATTCTTTAGGAAGGATGTAAGGCTTGAGAGAATTCAGAAAAGATTTACAATTATGGTTCCAGGGATATGGTACTTCGGTTACGTGGATAGTCTGGAGAAGCTGGAATTTTTCTCCTTAGAGCAGAAAGGTTGAGATGAGATTTCATAGAGGTGTTCAGAATCATAATGGGTCTAGACAGAATAGATAGAGAGAAATTGTTCCGATTAGTGGAAAGATCGAGAACAAAGGACACAGATATAAGGTGATTAACAGATTGGAAAACTGCAAATTTAATGCCTCTATTTACGAAAGGTTGCAGGCAAAAAGCAGGAAACTATAAACCAGTTAGTCTAACATCTGTGCTTGGGAAAATGTTGGAGCCCATTATTAAAGAAGCAGTGGCAGGATATTTGGAAAAGCAAAATTCGGTCAGGCAGAGTCAGCATGGATTTATGAAGGGGAAGACATGTTTGACAAATTTTCTGGAATTCTTTGAGGATGGAGCACACAGGGTGGATACAGAGGAACCAGTGGATGTGATGTATTTGGGCTTCCAGAAGGCATGTGACAAGGTGCCAAATAAAAGGTTGCTGCACAAGATAAACATTCACGGGGTTAGGGCTGATATTTTAACATGGATAGAGGATTAGCTAACTAACAGAAAATAGAGATTCAGGATCAATGGATCATTCTAGGGTTAGCAATCAGTAAATAGTGGGGTGCTGCAGGGATCAGTGCTGGGATACAATCTATATACAATCTACCGACTTTAAAGAAGGGATCGAGAGTAACATAGCCAAGTTTTCTGATGAAGCAAAGATGGGAGAAAAAGCAATGTGTGACGAGGACACAAAAATACTCCACTACACTACAGTAGACCATTCTCAAGTTTATTTTACCCCATCCACCGCGTTAAATATTCCCTCCCTCCCCCAACGGTGCACCATGCCTGCAGTGATTAACATCCCCAAGATGCTTTGCAGCAACTCCCCAAGACATCCTCAACAGTCCTTTCCAGACCAGCGACCTCTTCCACCTAGAAGGACAAGGGCAGCGTGCTCATGGGAACACCATCACCTCCATGTATCCCTCCAAATCACACATCACCCTGACTTGGAACCGTATTACCGTTCCTTCATAGTCGCTGGGTCAAATTCGTGGAACCCCTTCCGAACAATTTGGGGGTTCCATCACCACATGGACTGCAGCGATTCAAGGTGGCAGCTCGCCACCTGTTTTTCAAGGCCAATTAGGGCTAGACCATCAATGTTTGCCTTGCCAGCGACACCCATACCCATATGGCAGGAGACAATAAAGAAATGTCCCTGCATCAGTAATTACCGCACGGGGCCCTATCTCAGTTATTACTGCACTAGAACTATTAATATTGTACTAGGCCCGGTATCAGATATTACTGGAATATGTCATGCCTTTGTTCCTATTGCACAAGACCCTGTCTCTGTTTATATTAAACTAGACCAGGACATAGATTATATTACACTAGCCCCAAACTTTTACATTACTAAACTAGAACATGTCTCTGTTTATATTCCACTGGACCCTGTCTCAGTTATTACTGCACTAAACTCTGCAACTTTCTGGCAGGGTTCAGCATGTGTTAGCTACAGAGTAAAACGCCCTCTACACCGCACTATCATACATTCCCAGGCCAGGTACAGCATGTGTCAGGTACAGAGTAAAGTGCCCTCTATACTAGGACATCACATACTCCCAGGGCAGGTAGAGTACGAGTTAGACACAGAGAAAAGCTCCCTCTACACTGCCCCATCAAACACTCCCAGGGCAGGTACATCATATGTCAGATACAGAGTAAAACTCCCTCTACAATGTCCCATCATACACTCCCAGGGCAGGTACAACTTTAAGCATAAAGCTCCACTATCACATTAGTGATATTGCTGTACATGCTGACGAGAAGGAGTATTTCCTCATTCTGTCCGTGGGTATCATATTTCCTTTATTATAATAAAATTTAGTGAAATGTACCAAAAAACAATTGTTGCTGGAGTCTGTTGAGAGATTTGCATTTCTGTCTATCTTTATTTCTATGCTGTGTTGGTAGCGAAACATTTATTGTGTCTCTGACGCTCAATACTCTAATCTGGGACATCTCTTTCTGTGATTATTTACAAAAAGGTCTCAATGGTTCCTATGAAGTGTTCATGGCAGCAAAATCATGCCAACAGAGTCACTTACATAGAAACATAGAAAATAGGTGCAGGGGCAGGCCATTTAGCCCTTCTAGCCTGCACCGCCATTCAATGAGTTCATGGCTGAACATGAAACTTCAGTACCCCCTTCCTGCTTTCTCGCCATAACCCTTGATCCCCCGAGTAGTAAGGACTTCATCTAACTCCCTTTTGAATATATTTAGTGAATGGGCCTCAACTACTTTCTGTGGTAGAGAATTCCACAGGTTTACCACTCTCTGGGTGAATAAGTTTCTCCTCATCTCGGTCCTAAATGGCTTACCCATTATCCTCAGACTGTGACCCCTGGTTCTGGACTTCCCCAACATTGGGAACATTCTTCCTGCATCTAACCTGTCGAAACCCGTCAGAATCTTAAACGTTTCTATTCTAAACTCACAGCAAGAGCTTATTTTAAGAATATTGACAGTGGGTACACAGAAGTAGCAATATGTCGATCAGTGACGTTGGCTTCAGTTTTGTTTAATTAGAACAGATGTGATTTATATCAAAGGGAATAAGTATAAAAAAAAATAATTCAGCTGTGAAAGTTCTGTATTCCACTGGATCTCCACTTCGTGGAAGATTTAACCCAGTGAAATTAAATAAGTTCAACCAGCGACCATCAGTAATATCTGAGCGTTTCACAAATCGCAACGTGTATCTTAAAATGTTGACATTTAGAAACAACTAGCATTTATATAGCGCCCTTCATGACCTCATGATGTCCCAAATGCTTTACAGGCAATGAATTACTTTGGAAGTGTTGCAACGTAGGAAATGTGGCAGCCAATTTGTGCAGAGCAAGATCCCATACACAGCAATGAAATAATGACCAGATAATCTGTATTTCAGATGTTGTTTGAGGGACAAATGTTTTCCGTGGAAACCCTGGAGAACTCCTCAGCTGTTTAAGATAGTGCAACGAATCCTTTAAATCCACCTGAGTGGGAAGATGTGGTCTCAGTTTAATGTTTTCCCCGAAAGACGGCAGTTCTGATCGTGCAGCACTCCCTCAGCACTGGCACCGTGCATGTCGGCATCGATTATGGGCTCAGGTCTCTGGAGTGGGGTTAATATCTGCGACCTTCTAAGTCAGAGGCGAGAGTGATCCCACTGAGCCGAGGCTTGAACATATCACAGCTTTATTTTAAAATGTTGCCATTCAGTTCATCCTGCCTGAAGTTCAGGGCCTGAAGTTCAGGGCCTGAACCCAGCCTTACTCCGATCCGTTTATTATCACGGGCGAGTTCTCTTATCTTGTCCGGGATGTCATTCACACACTAGGGTTTCCACTGGATCTAGATAAAAGCGATTCCACAAGGAACGTCTGGAAGTGCCCGAGGCAGAAGGACTCACGGAACTTGAGTTTTACACTGTGTGAGCTGCACCATAAGAGCAGCTGGAACCTGGGATTTTTCTCCTTCGAGCCGAGCAGGTTATGGGGCACTTATTAGAGGTGCTCAAGAAGATGAAGAGTTTTGATCTTGTAAAATGGGAGATACTCCATTACTCCCTCCAACTATCCTTCCCTCCGACCACACGTCTCTCCTTCCCTCCCACCATCAACCCTCCATCACTCCCTCCCACCATCCCCTGCCACCCTCCTTCCATTTCCAGCCCTCCATACCTCCATACCTCCCTCCATCAATCTCTCCCTTCCCGCAACCATCCCTCCCACCCTCCGACCATCCCTCCACCCCTCCATCACAGCACCCCTTCCTTGCTCCACTCCTCCCTACCTCCATCCCTCCCTCAGCTCAGCCGATTCGTATTTTCCCTTTGCAGTGTTTCTGCTTCCATCGATGAGGATTCCTCAGCTGGAATATTCTGCACACAATTCCTTCACCGGGCTTTCATATATATTAACAAATAAGAGAGTGAGCGACAGCAAATGTATATATTTAACCCCCCTGCCTAAAATAATACTGATGATAAATAAAATGGTGACCTTTCCAGAGAGGGAGTTGGCTGGGGAACTGGCACTGGGTAGAAATTCTAGTTGGTACAGTCGGGGTATTTTTCCTTTTCATGATTAAAAAAAAGAAGGGTAACTTCTTTAAAAATTGTTTTAAGTCATCGTCAACTTTCAACTTCTCGTTTTCCCTCCCCATTCTGGCTGTTGAGGATGGGCCAGTGCCCGCCTGGAGCTTGTTGCCATTGTGTGTACGGTATGGTAGCTCACAAGCTCTTGCTACATGGACAGACTTGGAGAAGCTGGGGCTGTTCTCCATACAGCAGAGAATGGTGAGGGGAGATTCAGTACATTGGTACCTGCATGAGGGACTTCAGTTAAAGCGGAGACTGGAGAAGATGGGTTTGCTCTCCTTGGAGGAGGCAAGGTTGAGGGCATGTCTAACTGAATGGTACCAGGGATGAGGGACTTCAGTTAATGTGGAGAGACAGGAGAAGATGGGATTCTCCTCTTCAGAGGAGAGAAGTCGAAGAGAAGATTTGATGGACGTTTTTGAAAATATCAATCATTTGACAGAGTAAATAAACAGAAACTGTTTCAGATGGGTGGTGATTGACAAAAGAACATGAAGCGATATGTAGATAAAATTTCTATGCAACCACTGGTTAGAATTTAGAGTGTACTGCATAATAGGGTGGTAGATACAGATTCAATAGTAGCCTTCAAAAAGGAAATTGTGCAAGTATTTGAAGGAGCAAAAATGCAGGGATATAGGGAAGGAGCGGGGGATTGACATTAATGGGCTTGCTCTTCGAAAGAGCCGGCACAGACTCTATGGGCTGAATGGCCACCCTGTGTGCCGTACCAATCTATGAATGACCATAACATAGTTGAATTTCAAATTCAGTTGGCGGTGGGGGAGGTGGTGGGATAGAGTTGGTTCACAATCCAGTATCCTAAGTTTAAATGAAGGATACTATGAGGGCAGAGTTGGCTAAAGTGGACTGGGAAATTAGATAAAAGGATGGGACAGCTGATGAGCAGTGGCCGACATTTATGGAGATATTTCATAACTCGAAACAAAAATATATCCCAATGAGAAGGCAACACTGCATGAGAAGGGATAACCATCCGGGGCTAACTAAGGAAATAAGGGAATGTATCAAATTGCAAACAAATGCATACATTGTGGCCAAGACGAGTGGGAGGTCAGAGGATTGGGAAACTTTTAAAAGCTAGCAAAGAAACAATAAATGATAAAGAGAGGGAAGATAGATTATGAAAGTAAACAAGCACGAAATATAAAAAACAGATAGTAAGAGTTTCTACAGGTGCATAAAAAGGAAAGGTTTGGCTAAAGTAAATATTGGTCACCTAGAGGATGAGATTGGGCAATTAATAATGGAGACCAAGGAAATGGAAAAATCGTTGAATAAATATTTTGTATTTGTCTTCACGGTAGAATACATTAAAAAAATTCCAATAGTGGAACATCAAGGGGCTATAGGGAGGGAGGAACTTATTACAATCACGATCACTAATGAAGTAGTACTCGGTAAAATAATGGTAATCAAGACGGACAAGTCCCCTGGACCTGACGGCTTACATCCTAGGGTCCTAAAAGAAGTGGCTGCAGAGATAGTGGATGCGTTGGCTGTAATCTACCAAAATTCCCTGGATTCTGGGGCGGACCCAGCAGATTGGAAAACTGCAAATATAACGCCCCTATTTAAAAAAGAAGGCAGACAAAAAGCAAGAAACTATAGATCAATGAGCCGAACGTCAGCCATTGTAAAAAAGCTGGATTCCATTCAGGTAGCGGGACATTTGGAAAAGCATCATTCAATCAAGCAGAGTCAGCATGGTTTAATGAAAGGGAAATCATGTTTGACAAATTTGATGGAGTTCTTTGAAGATGTAACGAGCAGGGTGGATAGTGGGGGACCAGTGGATGTGGTGTATTTGGATTTCCAGAATGCATTCGATATAAAAGGTTACTGCACAAGATAAAAGTTCACGGGATTGGGGTTAATATATTAGCATGGGTAGCGTATTGGCTAACTAGCAGATCGGCGAGTCGGGATATTTGGGTCATTTCCCGATTGGCAAACAGTGACTAGTGGGGTGCCGCAGGGATCGGTGCTTGGTCCTCAACTATTTATAATTTATAGTCATGACTTTGGATGAAGGCACTGAGTGTAATGTAGCCAAGTTTGCTGATGATATAAAGATGGGTGAGAAAGCAAATTGTGCGGAGGACACAAAAAATCTGCAAAGGGATATAGACAGGCTAAGTGAGTGGGCAGAACTGTACAGGATATTGTAGTACAGTACTGCGTAAGGTTTTGGTCTCCGTATTTAAGGAAGGATATACTTACATTGAAGGTTGTCCAGAGAAGGTTTACTAGGATGAGTCCGGAGATGAGGTCGTTGACTTATGAAGATAGGTTGAGTAGGTTGGGACTATACA
The DNA here is from genome assembly GCF_044704955.1 of Pristiophorus japonicus. Lineage (NCBI taxonomy): Eukaryota > Metazoa > Chordata > Chondrichthyes > Pristiophoridae > Pristiophorus > Pristiophorus japonicus. The sequence goes on along the minus strand of NW_027254478.1, from coordinate 324,552 downwards.
GATTGGAGTTCAGAACAATGAGGTGATTTTACTGAAACATAGGATAACGAGAGAGCTCAACAAGGTGAATGCAGAGAGGATATTTCCACTCCAAGGGGAGAAAGAAACTAGGGGACATAGTCTCAGAATAAGGGGCAGCACATTTAAAACTGAAATGAGGAGGAATCTCTTCTCTGCGAGGTTTGTATATCTATGGAACTCTATGCCCCAGAGAGCTGTGGAGGCTAGACATGCAATATATTTAAGGCGGAGACAGACAGATATTTGAGCGATAAGGGAATAAAGAATTGTGGCCAGCGGGCAGGGAAGTGAGGCTGAGTCCATGATCAGATCAGCCATGACATTCCTATATGACGGAGCAGGTTCGAGCGGCCAGTTGGCCTACTCCTGCTCCTATTTCTTATGTACTTATGTTTTTATATTTATATTGCACTAGGCACTGTAGCTATTTCTATTACACTAGACCTTGTCTCTGTTTATAATACACCACACCCTGTCTCTGTGTATATTACACCAGGCCCTGCCTCTGTTTATATTACTCTAGACCCGGTCTCCCTTTATGATGGACGAGGTCATGTATCATTGCACTTCACAAGAAGACCCAGCAGATTGGAAAACTGCAAATGTAAGACCTCTATTTAAAAAAGGAGGCAGCCAGAAAGCAGGAAATCATAGATCAGATAGCCGAAAATCTGTGTTTGGGAAATTGTTGGAGTTCATTATTAAGAAGCTATAGCAGGATATGAAGAAAAGCATAATTCGGTCAGGCAGCGTCAGCATAGATTTATGGAGAGGAAGTCATGTTTCCCAAATTTGCTGGAAATCTTTGAGTGTAACGAACAGGGTGAAGAAAGGGGAACCAGTTGATGTGGTGTACTTGGACTTCCAGAAGGCATTTGACATGGTGCCACATAAAAGGTTACATCACAAGATAAACCTTCAAGGGGTTGGAGGTAATATATTAGCATTGATAGAGGATTGTCTAATTAACAGAAAACAGAGAGTCGGGCTAAATTGTTCATTCTCGGTTTGGCAATCAGTAAATGGTGGCGTGTCACAGGGATAAGTGCTGCGGCCCCAGCTATTTACAATCGATACTAACGACTTGAATGAAGGGACCGAGTATAACACAGAGAAGGTTGTTGACGATACAAAGATGAGACGAAAAGCAACGTGTAAGGAGGACACACATAATCTGCTAAAGGACAGACAGGCCATGTGTGTGGGAAAAAAATTGACAGCTGGAATATAATGTAAGAAAGTGTCAGATCATGCACTTTGGCAGAATAATTGCAAAGTGCTGCAGTACAGCGGGACCTGGGGGTATTTGTGCAGGTAAAGGAAGTGATCATGAAGGCCAATGGAATTTTGGCATTTATTGCAAAGGGGATGGAGTATAAAAGCAGGTTGATCTTGCTACAGTTATACAGAGTATTGGTGAGGTCACAGCTGGAAAACTGCGTACTGCTTTGTTTTCCACATTTACGAAATATTATACTTGCTTTGTAGGCAGTACAGGGAATGTTCACTAGGTTGATTGCGGAGATGAGTGCCTTGACTTACGAGGAAGGGTTGAGGAGTTTGGGCATCTACTCATTGGAATTCAGAAGAATGAGTGGTGATCTTATCGTAAAGGTGGATACATAGACGATGTTTCCACTGATAGGGTAGACTAGAACTAGGGGCATAATCTTAATATAAGAGCCGCCCATTTAACATTGAGATGAGGAGGAACTTCTTTTCTCAGAGGGTTGTAAATCTGTGGAATTCACTGCCTCAGGGAGCTGTGGATGCCGGAAAATCGAATACATTTAAGACAGAGATAGACAGTTTCTTATGCGATAAGGGATTAATGGGTTACGGCGCGCGCACAAGGAAGTGGATCTGACTCCATGATCGGATCATCCATGATCATATTGAATGACGCAGCAGGCTCGAGGGGCCGTATGGCCTACTCATGCTTCTATTTCTTATATCCTTACGGTCTTCTAATGTTACAATGTCTGTTTGTGTCAGCCGAGGCACAGTGTGTCTCACTTTGCCCCGTCTAAGACAGTTTTGGGATAAACTCCCACTCCAAGGAATATGTCTCTAGTTATTGTACTATAGACCCTGTCACCGTTATTTCTGCACTTGACCATGCGTCTGTTAGATTGACAGAAGATATATAGACGCTGGATAGATATTGATATAAATAAAGATATTTATATGTGTGGTTAGGAGGATTTAATACTTTTTTGGTTAGAACATACGTTTAGTTTCAATAATAGGTAACAAGAGTTGTGTGCAAAGTCTAATTGATCTGGTATTGTGTCGGTAATATTTGTGCTGAGGGGATGGGGTTAATCTTGTAACAATCTCCCAGAGATGGACTGGGATTGAGGGACAGGACTGAAGGTGAGCAATTCACTGCACTTTACACTACTTAGTGGCACTGTGTGTTAAAGGTTACTAACTCACACTGGTGTTGTCCTGCGCCAATTGCTCTCGGTTCTTTAATGTAAACGATTGTTTTTCTCGCAGTATTTTCACGTGTCCCACTGATTGTGTCAGACAGAGCCTGGAACCGTGACCTCACAGCACCGCCGGATGGACGGCCGCATGGTCCAAACATCCACCGGACTAATAACGCATCTGCTTAAGCCGAACAACTGAAAAGAGCACACACACAGTGTTTGCTATCTTTGTGTGTGTGTGTGTGTGTGTGTGTGTGTGTGTGTGTGTGTTTGTGTGTGTGTATTTGTGTGTGTATGTGTGTGTGTATATGTGTGTGTGTATGTGTGTGCATGTATGTGTGTGTATGTGTTTATTTGTGTGTGAGTGTGTGTAAGTGTGTGCATGCATGTGTGTGTATATGCGTGTGTGTGTGTATGTGTGTGTGTGTTTGTGTGTGTGTGTATGTAAAAAGCACATCATTCATAAGGTGTGCAAGTGCATTCCACAAAGATAAATTATTAGCTCCAAACATTATTTTTCAACATTTTATTTTATTCAACAGCTAATTGCAGATCGTTTAATACCTTTAACATTTATTGATAACACATTGTCTTGCGTGCTCTTCTTTAGAAAGTGATGTCACACTGACAATTCCATTACCAAGATGACCATGTCTGTCCGCAGTATTCAGTGGGAAAGTGGATTAAATCACTCCGAGAATAATGCACAACCAGTCACCAGTCCCTGCGCTTTATTGTCCAGTGATCATCTCACTATCACACAGAATCCGCTGATATACACCTCAAGTGATGGTAAACATGAAACTGCACCTGTATCTGGCATGAGGTTAATAAATCTGTAAATATCTGACTTACTGTCTCTCTCATTACACCAGACCCCATCGCGGTTTTTGCTGCAGTAGACCCAGTTTCAGTTTATGATGGACTTCCAAAAGGCATTTGATAAAGTGCTTTGATAATATCATTTCCAGCAAAGTTAAAGCCCATAGAATATAAGGGACAGTGGCATCATGGATATGAAATTGGCTGAGTGACAGGAATCAGAGAGCTGTGTTTTATTTAGGACTGGAGGGAGGTATACAGTGGTGTTTCGCAGCGGTTGGTACTAGGAACGCTGCTTTTTCTGATTTATATTCATGACCTAGATTCGGGTGTACTGGGCACAATTTCAAAATGTTTAAACTATTCAAGTCTGGGAAGTTTAGTGAACAGTGAGGAGAGGAGGATAGTGATGACTTCAAGAGGACAGCGACATGCTGGTGGAATAGACGGACACTTGCCAAATGAAACGCAGAAAAGTGTGAAGTTATACATTTTGGAAGGAAGAACGAGGAGAGGAAAAGTAACCAAAGGGTACAAAACTAAAAGCTGTGATGAACGCAGGGACCTGGGGGTCTAAATGCAAAAGTCTTTGAAGGTGGCAGGGTAGGTTCATAAAGTGTTTTAAAAAACATATGGGATCCTGGGCTTCATAAATAGAGGCATATAATATATAAGCAAGGAAATTATGATGAACCTGTGTAAAACACGGTTTCGGCCACAAGCTATTACTGTGTCCAATTCTGGGCACCTTACTTTAGGAAGGATGTAAACGCCTTCGAGAGGGTGCAGAAAAGATTTCCCTGTGGTTCCAGGGATAAGGTACTTCAGTTATGTGGATAGACTGGAGTAGCTGGGGATGTTCTCCTTAGAGCAGAGAAGGTTGAGATGAGACTTGATAGAGGTATTCAGATTCATAAGGGGTCGAGACAGAGTAGCTGGAGAGAAACAGTTCCCATTGGCGGAAGGGTCGAGAACAGAGGATACAGATTTAGCACAATTGGCAGAACAACCTAAATCGACACGAGGAAAAATTAGGATCTGCAATGCACTGCCTGAAAGAGTGGTGGAGACAGATTCAATCATGGCACGGAATTGGATAAGTTCCTGAAGGAAGAACAATCACAGGGCTACGGAAAAGGGCGGGGGATTGGACTAGCTGAAATACTCTTGCTGAGAGCGGCATGGTCTGTATGGGCCGAATGACTCTCACACCCGCATGACAGGAACGAATAAAACAATGTCCCTGTATGAGTAATTACTGCACTAAGTCCTGCCTCAGTTATTACAGTACTAGAATTATTAATATTGTACTACGCCCTGGCTCATATAATACTGGAATAGTATGTGCCTTTGTTCCTATTACACAAGTCCCTGTCTCTGTTTATATTAAACTAGACAAGGACGGTGTTTACATTACTCTAGCCCCATCATTTCACTTTACTAAACTAGACAATGCCTCCGTTTATGTTAAATTAGACCCTGTCACCGTTATTAATGCACTAAACACTGTAAATCACAGGTCAGGTACAACATGTGTCAGATACAGAGTAAACCGACCTCTACATTTTCTAATTAAACATTCCCAGGACAGGTACAGTACGGGTTAGATACAGCAAAATGGACTCTATACACTGTCCCATCAAACACTTCCAAGGTAGGTACAGTACGGGTTAGATACAGTGCAAAGCTCCCTCGACTCTGTCCCATCAAACACTCCCAGGACAGGTGCAGCATGTGTCAGATCCAGAGTAAAACGAGCTCTACAGTGTCCTATCAAACACTCCCAGGGACACTGTAGAGCACAGTTTAAATACAGAGTAAAGCTCTCCCTACACTGTCCAATCAAACGCTCCCAGATCGTTTAATTCACAGGTCATATCTTGGATTAAAGCTCCCTCTGCGCATTCCAATGAAGTTGGTTCGAGGCGTATCATTAGGGTTCAAGAAAAACATTTGTTAGATTTTAATATCTAGTTGTGGGAGATGGCTAATTATCCATTCTTGAGAGACAATACACAAATTGGAAATAGGAGAGGGAGAGGGTACAGGAAATCTCCACTGACAATTTGTGATGTTACTATATACGGTGAATAGAATCTTTCCCCATTCTGTCCCTGGGTATCATCTTTACTTTATTCTCTTTTGTTTAGAAAAATGTCCCGCAAAACAATTGCTACTGGAATCCGTTGGGAAATTTGCATTTCTTTCTCTGCTTATTTCTATTCTGTGTTGGTGGGGAAACATTTAACTTGTTTCTGTCACTCAATACTCTAATCGAGAACTTCTATTTCTGTGTTTATTTACATAACCGCCTCACCGGTTCCCATGAAGTGTTCATGGCAGCAAAATCAGATCAACAGAGTCACTTATTGATTAGTCTCCTCTCACAACAAGTGTCATTTGTAAAAATATTGACAGTTGGTACAACTTTAATAGAAAAATCTCCAACAGTGAGGTTTGCTTCAGTTTTGTTCAATTAGAACAGATGTTATTTATGTCAAAGGAATACATAGTAAAATGAATAATTCAGTTCTGAAAGAACTACTGCCGAAATTAATGGAACATCTCTCAACAGGCTGCTATTCTACTGGATCTCCATTTCGTGGAAGATTTAACCCATTGAAACTAAACATTGAAAGTAAAACCAGTGACCAGAGGAGTGTCCTACAATCACGTTAATATCTGAGCTTTTCACATATCTCAACTTTTATTTACAAGTGTTGACATTTAGAAACACCATGCACTTATATAATGCCTTTCTTGACCTCATGATATCCCAAAGTGCTTTACAGCCAATGAATTACTTTGGAAGTGTGCTCACTGTTGTAATGTAGGAAACGTTGCAGACAATGTGTGCACAGCAAGCTCTCACAAAGAGCATGAAATATTGATCAGATAATTTGTTTTTCAGATGTTGGTTGAAGTATAAATATTTGCGCTGGAAACCCTGGAGAACTCATCTGCTCTTCAGTATAGTGCCATGAATCCCTTACAACCAACTGAGCAGAAAGATGCAGTGATATAGGGAAAGTGCACAAGAATGGGACTAACTGGGTTGTTCTTCGAAAGAGCCGGCACAGACTCTATGGGCTGAATTATCACCTTCTGTGCCGTACTAATCTATGAATGACCATAACACGGTTAAATTTCAAATTCAGTTGGAGAGTGCGAGAATTGGTTTTCAAACCACTGTCCAAAGCTTAAATAAACGAGCCTACAAAGGTATAAGTGCATTGGTGGCTAAAGCGGACTAGGAAAAAAGATAAAAGTATGGGACGGTTGATGAGCAGTGGCAGACATTAAAGTAGATAATTCATAACTCGCAACAAAAAAATATCCCAATTAGAAGGCAAGACTGTAAGAGAGGGGATAACCATCCGTGGTTAACTCAGGAAATAGGGATGGTATCAAATTGGAAACAAAGGCATACAATGTGGCCAAGACTAGTGGGAGGCCAGAAGATTGGGAAACTTTTAAAAGCCAGCAAAGAACAACTAAACAAATGATAAAGAGAGGGAAGATAGATTATGAAAGTAAACTAGCGCGAAATATAAAAACAGATAGTAAGAGTTTCTACAGGTACATAACAAGCAAAAGAGAGGTTAAAGTAAATGTTGGTCATCAAGCGGATGAGACTGGGGAATGAATAATGGAGAACAGGGAAATGACAGAGACGTTGAACAAATATTTTGTATCGGTCTTCATGGTAGCAGACACTAAAAACATCCAAATTATGCAAAATCAAGGGGCTATAGGGAGGGAGGAATTTATTACAATCACTATCACTAATGAAGTCGTACTCGGTAAAATGATGGGACTAAAGGCGGACAAGTCCCCAGGGCCTGATGGGTTACATCCTATGGTATTAAAGAAGTGGCTGCAGAGATAGTTGATGCATTGGTTGTAATCTACCAAAATTCCTTGAATTCTGGGGCTGGCCCAGCGGATTGGAAAACTGCAAATGTAGTGCCCCTATTTAAAAAAATAAGCAGACAAAAAGCAATAAACTATAGACCAGTGAGCTGAACATCTGTCATTGGGACAATGCTGGAGTCCATTAAGGAAGCAGTAGCGGGAGATTTGGAAAAGCAAAATTCAATCAAGCAGAATCAGCATGGTTTCATGAACGGAACGACATGATTGACAAATTTGCTGAAGATCTTTGAGGATGAAACGAACAGGGTGGATTAGGGGAATCCAGTGGATGTGGTGTATTTGAATTTCCAGAAGGCATTCGATATGGTGCCGCATAAAAGGTTACTGCACAAGATAAAAGTTCTCGGGGTTGAGGGCAATATATTGGCATGGATAGTGGATTGGCTAACTAACAGATCGGAGGGTCGGGATAAATGGGTCAATTTCCGGTTGGCAAACAGTATCTCGTGGTGTGCCGCAGGGATCGGTGGGGGAACCTGAACTATTTACAATCGATAGTAATGACTTGGATGAAGGGACCCAGTGTAATGTAGCCAAGTTTTCAGATGATAAAAAGAAGAGTGGGAAAAAAAATTGTGAGGAGGACACCAATAATCTGTAAAGGGATATGGACAGACTAAGTGAATGGGCAAAACGCTAGAGGATATTGGTGAAGCCACATCTAGAGTACTGCGTCCAGTGTTGGCCCCTGTATTTAAGGAAGGATATACCTGCATTGGAGGCTTTCCAGCGAAGGTTGATTCCGGAGATGAGGGTGTTGAATTATGAAGATATTGTGAGTAGGTTGGGCCTATACACATTGGAGTTCGGAAGAATGAGAGGTGAACTTATTGCAAATTATAAGATAATGAGGGCACTCGACAATGTGGATGCAGAGAGGATACTTCCACTCATAGGGAACATTAAAACTAGGGGACATAGTCTCAGAAAAACAAGCTGCACAGTTAAAACTGAGCTAACGGGGAATTTCTTCGCTCAGAGAGATGTAAATCTATGGAATTCTCAGCCCAAGAGAGTTGTGCAGTCTTGGTCATGGAATATATTTAAGGCGGAGATAGAAAGATGTTTGAGTGATAAGAGAATAAAGGGTTATGGGGATCGGGAAGAGAAGTGGAGCTGAGTCCATGATCAGATCAGCCATGATCTTATTAAATGGCGAGCAGGCTCGAGGGGCCAGGTGGCCTACTACTGTTCCTATTTCTTATGTTCTTTTGTTTACATTACACTAGGCACTGTCTCTCTTATATTACACGAGACGCTGTATCTGTTTATATTACCCTAGACCCTGTCTCTTTTAAATTACACTAGACCCTGTATCTGTTTATATTACACTAGACCCTGTCTCTGTTTGTATTACACAAGACCCTGCCTCTGTTTACATTACACGTGACTATGTCTCTTTTTATATTTCACTAGATCCTGTCTCTGTTTGTATTACACTAGAACCTGTCTCTCTTTCTGTTATACTAGACCCTGTCTCTCTTTATATTACACTAGACCCTTTCTCTGTTTATATTACAGTCGACCCTGTCTCTTTATATAACACTAGACCCTGTCTGTGTTTATATTACACTAGACCCGCTCTCACTTTCTATTATACTAGACCCTGTCTCTCTTTATATTACACTAGACCCTGTCTCTGTTTATATTACACTAGACTTTGTCTCTGTTTATATTACACGACACCCTGTCTCTGTTTATATCACACGGCACCCTGTCTCTGTTTATATCACACTAGACCCTGTCTCTGCTTATGTTACACTAGACCCTGTCTCTGTTTATGTTACACTAGACCCTGTCTCTCATTATGTTACACTAGACCCTGTCTCTCTTTATATTACACTAGACCCTGTCTCTGTTTATATTACACTAGACCATGTCTCTGTTTATATTACACTAGACCTTGTCTCTGTTTATATTACACTAGACTCTGGCTCTGTGTATATTACACTAGGCCCTTTCTCTGTTTATATTACAGTCGACCCTGTCTCTTTATATTACACTAGACCTTGTCTCTGTTGATATTACCCTGGACCCGGTCTCTCTTTCTATTATACTAGACCCGGTCTCTCTTTATATTACACTAGACCCTGTCTCTGTTTATATTACACGAGACCCTGTCTCTGTTTATATTCCACAAGACCCTGTCTCTGTTTATATTACACTAGCCCCTGTCTCTGTTAATACTACACTCGATCATTTCTCCGTTTATATTACACTAGACCTTGTCTCTGTTAATATTACACTAGACCATGTCTCTGTATATATTACACTAGACCATGTCTCTGTTTATATTACACGAGACCTTGTCTCTGTTTATATTACACTAGACTCTGGCTCTGTGTATATTACACTAGGTAACCTGTCTCTGTTTATATTACACTAGACCCTGTCTCTGTTTATATTACACGAGACCCTGTCTCTGTTTATATTCCACAAGACACTGTCTCTGTTGATATTACACTAGACCCTGTCTCTGTTTATATTACACGAGACCCTGTCTCTGTTTATATTCCACAAGACACTGTCTCTGTTGATATTACACTAGACCCTGTCTCTGTTTATATTACACTAGACCCATGTCTCTGTTTATATTACACTAGACCTTGTCTCTATTTATATTACACTAGACCATGTCTCTGTTTATATTACACAAGACCCTGTCTCTCTTTGTATTACACTAGACCATGTCTGTGTTTATATTACACTAGACCCTGTCTCTGTTTAGATTACACTAGACCCGGTCTATGTTTGTATTACACTAGACCCTGTCTCTGTTTATATTACACTAGAACATGTCTCTGTTTATATTACACTGGACCTTGTTTCTGTTTATATTACACTAGACCCGGTCTCTGTTTATATTACACTAGACCCTGTCTCTGTTTATATTACACTAGACCATGTCTCTGTTTATATTACACTAGACCTTGTCCCTCATCCTGGAACACTGGGCCCTGTCTGCCTTTATGTTAGACTGGGCCATGTATCCATTGACTTCACAAGACAATGCCTGTTTGTGTCAACCGAGGCTCAGGGTGTCTCACTTTCTCCTCGGTCTGAGATAGTTTTGGATGAACTCCCTCTCCAGGGACTATATCTCTATTTATTGTACAACAGACACTGTTGTCAGTTATTTCTGCCATGCGTCTGTTAGGGAGACAGAAGATATATAGACGGTGGATAGATATTAATATAAATAAAGATATTTATGCGTGTGGGTAGGAAGATGCAATACTTTTTTTTGGTTGGAACATAGGTTTAATTTCGTTATTAGCTATCAAATGTTGTGGGCAATGTCGAATTGATCTGGTATTGTGTCTGTAATACTTGTGTTGAGACGATGGGGTGAATCTTGTAACAATCTCCCAGAGATGCACTGGGAGTGAGGGACAGGACTGAAGGTGAGCAATTCACTGCACTTTGCACTACATAATGGCACCCTGTGTTTTAAATTTCAATAATTCACACTTGTGTTGTCCTGTGTCAATTGCTCCCAGTTCTTTAATGTTAAGGATTGTTTTTCCTGCAGTATTTTCTGTTGAGCATTCACTTGACCCACTGATTGCGTCAGACAGAGCCTGGAATCGTGATCTCAAAGCACCGCCGGATGGGCGGCCACAGGGTCCCAATATCCACTGGAGTTCATTCCCTTACGACGATCAACTGAAAAGAGAACACACACAGTGTTTTCTATGTGTGTATATATATATATCTGTGTATGTGTGTGTGTGTTTGTATTTGTGTGTATTTGTGTGTGTGTGTGCTTGTGTGAGTTTGTGTGTGTTTATGCGTGTATGTGTGTACGTGTGTGTGTGTGTATGTGTGTGTACGTGTGTGTGTGTATGTGTTTATGTTCATGTTTGTATGTGTGTGTGTGTACAAATTATAATGTGTGCAAGTACATTCAACAAAGATAAATGATTAGCTTCAACCATCATTTTTCAGCATTTTATTTTATTCAACAGCTAATTGCAGATCGTTTAATACTTTTAACATTTATTGATAACACATTGTCTTGCACGCTCTACTTTAAAAAGTGATGTCACGCTGACGATTCCATTACCAAGGTGACCATGTCTGTCCGCAGTATTCAGTGGGAAAGGGGATTAAATTACACCGAGGATAATGAGCAGCCAGCCACTTTATTTTCCAGCATTCACCTCACCATCACACAGAGTCTCCTGATATACACCTCAAGTGTATGATGATTTGTGCAAGTGATGGTAAACATGAAACTGCACTTGTACCTGGCATGTAGTTAATAAATATGTAATTACCTGACTTATTGTTTCTCTCATTACTGTACTAGACTCAGGCTCAGTTTAAATCGTTGATGTGGTGGACTTACAAAAGGTGTTTGATAAAGTGGTTTGATAATATCCGTGCCAGCAAAGTTGAAACCCATAGAATAAAAGGGACAGTGGCAGCCTGGATGTGAAATTGACTGAATGACAGGAATCAGAGAGTAGTGTTTTTTTTGTACTGGAGGAATGTATACAGTGGTGTTCTGCAGCAGTTGGTGCCAGGAACACTGCTTTTCTTGATTTATATTCATGACTTACATTGGGTTTAAGGGCACAATTTCAATATATACAGACGACTCAAAATTTGGAAGTATAGTGAACAGTGAGGAGGGTTGTTATAGACTTCAAAAGCATATAGGCTTGCTGGTAGAATAGACGGACACATGGAAAATGAAACACAGAAAACTTTGAAGTGATACATTTTGGTAGGAAGAACGAGGAGAGTCAAAGTGAACCAAAGAGTACAATTCTAAAGGGTATGATGAACACAGAGACCTCAGGCTATCTGTACATACATCATTGAATGAGGCAGGGCAGATTGAGAAAGTGGTTTAAAAAGCATAATGGATCATGGGCTTCATAAATAGTGCATAGAATAAAAGCAAGGAACTTATGATGAACTTGTATAAAACACTGATTAGGCCTCAACTGGAGTATGTGTCCAATTCTGGGCACCGCACTTTAGGAAGGATCTGAAGGCCTTAGAGAGGTGCAGAAAAGATTTACGTGTGTTTCCAGGGATAAGGGACTTCGGTTATGTGGTCTAGTCTGGAGAAGCTGGGGTTGTTCTCCTTAGAGCAAAGAAGTTTGAGATGAGATTTGATCGAGGCGTTCAGAAACATAAGTGGTCTAAACAGAGTAGCTGGAGAGAAACTTTTCCCATTGGCAGAAGGGTCGAGAACAGAGGACAAGGATTAAAAGTGATTGACACAACCAAGGCTACATGAGAAAAACTTTTTTATGCAGCGAGTGGTTATGATCTGAAATGCATTGCCTGAAAGGGACGTGGGCGAAGATTCAATCATTGCATTCTAAAGGGAATTGGATAAGTACTTGAAGGAAGAAAATTCACAGGGCTACGGGGAAGGGCGGAGGACTGGACTAGTTGAAATACTCTTGCAGAGAGCAGCACGGGCTATATGGGCCGAATGGCCCTCTTCTGTGCTGTAACCATTCTATGATTCTATAATACACCAGAACCTGTCTCAGTTATAACTACACAAGACACTATTCCAGTTTATATAACCCCACACACCACGTTAAATATTCACTCCCTCCACCACTGGCGTACTATGTCTGCAGTGATTACTATCTACAAGATGCATTGCAGTAACTCGCCAAGACATCTTCAACAGAACTTTCCAAATCTATGACCTTTTCCAACTAGAAGGACAAGGGCAGCAGGCTCATGCAAACACCATCATCTCCACGTACCCCTCCAAATCACACACCAATCTGGCGTTGAAATTTATTGTCTTTCCTTCATAAACACTGGGCCAAATTCTTCAACTCTCTCCCTAACACTTTGTGAGTACCTTCCCCACACGGTCTGCAGCGGTTCAAGGTGGCAGCTCACCAATTGCTTCTCAAGGCCAATTAGGAAAAGACAATCAATGTTGGCCTTGCCAGCCACACGCACACCCACATGTCAGGAACCAATAAAACAATGTCCCTGTATCAATCGTTACAGTACTAGCCACTACCTCTGTTCGTACTGCACTTGAACTACTAATATTGTACTAGGCCCTGTCTCAGATATTAATGGAATATGCCATGCTTTTGTTCCTATTACAAAAGACCCTGTCTCTGTTATTATTAAGCTAGACAATGGCATTGCTTATATTACAGTAGCCCCATCCTCTCACATTACTGCCTTATACCATGTCTCTTTTTTATATTAGACTAGACCCTGTCACCGTTATTACTGCACTAGACCATGTCTCTCTTTATATTACAGTACACGCGATGTCAGTTCTTACTTCTCTAGATCCTATAACTCCCAGGGCAGGTACAGCATGTGTCAGATACAGAGTGGAGCTCCCACTATACTCTCCCATCACACATTCACAGAACAGTAACAGCACGATTTAGATACAGAGTGATGCTCCCTCTATACTGTCCCATCACACACTGCCAGGACAGGTACAGCACGGTTTAGGTACAGAACAATGCGCCCTCTATAACATCCCATCAAACAATTCCCAGGACAGGTAAAGCACGTGTTGGATACAGAGTAAAGATCCCTCCAAACTTTCCCATCAAAGACTCCCATGCCATTTAATGCACAGGTCACATTTTTGAATAAAGCTCCCTCTGTGCACTCCAATCAATTTGGTCCGAGGCATATCCTTATGGCTGAGGGAAATATTTTGTTAGATGTTGACATCTAGTTGTGGGGGAATGTCAATGATCCATTCTTGAGATATAGGAGGAAAATGGAAAATTGAGAGGCAGAGGATACACAAATCTCCACTATCACCTTTGTGATGTTGCTGTACATGCTGACGAGAAGCAATCTTTCCCCTTTCTGTCCGTGGGTATCATCTTTACTTTATTCTCCTATAATGTAGAGGAATGTACGAATCTGTTGAGAGATTTGCATTTCTCTCTGTCTTTATTTCTATGCTTTGCTGGTGGGGAAACGGTTATTGTGTCTCTGTCGCTCAATGATCTAATCTGGGACTTCTATTTCTGTGTTTATTTACATAAACGCCTCACTGCTGGCCATGAAGTGTTCATGGAAGGAAAATCAGATCAACAGAATCACTTATTGATCAGCCTCAACTCACAACAATGGCTTATTTTAAGAATATTGACAGTGGGTATACAGAAGTAGAAATATGTCGAACAGCGACGTTAGCTGCAGTTTTGTTCAATTGCAACAGATGTGATTTATATCAAAGGGAATAAATATTAAAATGAATAATTCAGTTCTGAAAATTCTGCTGCTGAAATCAGTGGAACATCTCTGAACAGACTGTTATTCCACTGGATCTCCATTTAATGGAATATTTAACTAACTGAAACTAAGCAATTTAAACCAGTGATCAGAGGAGTACCGGCAATCACAGCATTATCTGAGCATTTCACATATCGCAACTTGTATTTTGAAATGTTGACATTTAGGAACACTTTGCATTTATATAGCGCATTTCATGATCTCATGATGTCCCAAAATGATTTACAGACAATGAATTACTTTGGAAGTGTGGTCACTGTTGTAATGTAGGCAACGTGGCAGCCAATTGGTGCACATCAAGATCACGCAAACAGCAATGAAATAATAATCAGGTCATCTATTTTTCAGAAGTTCGTTAAGGGATAAATATTTGCGCTGTAAACCCTGGAGAACTCCTCTGCACTTCAATATAGTGCCATGAGTCCTTTAAATCCACCTGAGCGGAAAGATGGGGCTCAATTTAATGTCTTCCCCGAAAGACGGCACCTCTGACCGTGCAGCATTCTCTCAGTATTGGCACCGGGCGTGTCGGCATAGATTATGTGCTCAGGTCTCTGGAGTGGGGTTTAGTATCTGTGACCTTCTGAAT
Organism: Pristiophorus japonicus; assembly: GCF_044704955.1. Lineage (NCBI taxonomy): Eukaryota > Metazoa > Chordata > Chondrichthyes > Pristiophoridae > Pristiophorus > Pristiophorus japonicus. The sequence goes on along the minus strand of NW_027254478.1, from coordinate 309,483 downwards.
CAGAGGCGAGAGTGATCCCACTGAGCCAAGGCTGTAACATGTCACAGCTTGTATTTTAAAATGTTGCCATTCAGCTCATCGTGTCTGAAGTTCAAGGACTGAGTTCAGTCTGACTCCGATTGGTTTATTATCAGGAGCGAGTTCGCTTATCTTGCTTGGGATGTCATTCCCTCACTGGTATTTCCACTGGGTCCATGTAAAAGTGTCAGCGATTCCGCAAGGAACATCTGGAAGTGCCCGAAGCACAAGGACTCACGGAACCTGAATGTTACACTGTGTCAGATGCACTATCAGAGCAGCTGGAAGCTGGGACTGTTCTGCTTAGAGCCGAGCAGGTTATGGGCCACTTAATAGAGGTATTCAAAATCAGTCAGAATTTTGTTCGGGTAAATTGACATATACTCCATCACTCCGTTCCTCCATCCCCCCACGCTCCACCCGCCTCTACTTCACTCCCTCCCTTCATCGCTCCCTCCCACCATCTCTTCCACCCTCCACCCGTCTCTCCTTCCCTCCCTCCGTCCATCCCTCCCGCCCTCCATACCTCCATATGTCGCTCCGTCAATCTCTCCCTCCCTGCACACTTCCCTCCCTGTCTCCGTCCATTCCTCAACACTCCATCACTCCACCGCTCCCTTGTTCCACTCCTCCCTCCCGCCATCCCTCCCTCAGGCCAACCGATTGTTATTATTTCCCTTTGCAGTTTATCTGCTCCCATCGATGAGGATTCATCAGATCGAATTTTCTGCACCCAATTCCTTCAGCGAGCTTTAATATATATTATCAAATAAGAGAGAGAGCGATGGCTAATATATATATATATTTAATCCCCCTGCCTAAAAACACTGACACGTAATAAAATGGCGACCTTTCTGGAGAGGGAGTTGGATGGGGAACTGGCACTGGGTAGAAATTCTAGTTGGGGCATTCAGGATATTTTCCGTTATTTAAATAAAAAAGATAAAGGTAAGAATTAAAGAAATTATTTTAAGACATCGTCGACTTCAGAAGCTCATTTTTCCTCCCCCTTCTCGCTGTTGAGGACGGGCCATTGCCCGCCTGGAACTCGCTGCCATTCTGTGTATGGGATGGTAGGATTCAAACTCTCTCTACGCGGACAGATTTGGAGAAGCTGGGGCTATTTTCCTTACAGCACAGAAGGTTTCAGGGGAGATTTTCCAGATTGACACCAGGGATAAATGACTAGAAATACTAGTTCAGCCCTAGCTGGAGTACTGTGTCCAATTCTGCGCAGCACACTTTAGGAAGGACGTGAAGACTTTCGAGAAGATGTAGAAGAGATTTAATGGAAATGCATCCAGTATGGGCGATTAAAATTATTTGGAGAGACTCGAGAATTCTCGGGCTGCTCTCCTTAGAGCAGAGAAGGCTAAGAGGAGATTTAGTAGATTATAAGAACACAAGAACATAAGAAAGAGGAGCAGGAGTGGGCCATACGGCCCCTCGAGCCTGCTGCAACATTCAATACGATCATGGCTGATCTGAACATGGACTCAGGTCCACTTAACCGCCCGTTCCCGCTAAACCCATATCCCCTTATCGTTTAAGGAACTGTCTATTTCTGTCTTAAATGTATTCAACGTCCAAGCTTCCACAGCTCTCTGAGGCAGCGAATTCCACAGATTTACAACCCTTTGAGAGAAGAAATTTCTCCTCATCACTGCTTTTAATGGGCGGCCCCTGCTATAAGTTTGTGCCCTCTAGTTCTAGTCTCCCGCATCAGTCGAAACATCCTCTCTGCATTCATATTTTCAAGCCCCTTCATAAACATATACCTTTCGACAAGATCACCTCTCATTCTTCTGAATTCCAATGAGTAGAGGGCCAACCGACTCAACCTTTCCTCAAAAGTCAACCCCCTCATCCGCGGAATCATCTGAGTGAACATTCTCTGAATTGCCTCCAAAGCAAGTTGATCCTTTCGTAAATATGGAAACCAAAACTGCACGCAGTATTCCAGGTGTGATCACAACAATACCTTATATAGCTGCAGCAAGACTTCCCTGCTTTTATACTCCATCTCTTTGCAATAAAGGCCAAGTTACCATTGGCCTTCCTGATCACTTGCTGTACCTGCATACTATCCTTTTGTGTTTCATGCATAAGTACCCCCACGTCCCACTACATAGTGGCATGTTGCAATATTTCTCCATTTAAATAATAAATTGCTGTTTGATTTTTTTTCTGCAAAGTGCATGACTTCACACATTCCAACATTGTGCTCCATCTGCCAAGTTTTTCCCCACTCACATAACCTGTCTATGTCCTTTTGCAGATCGTGTGTGTCCTCCTCACACATTGCTTTTCCTCTCATCTTTGGATTGTCAGCAAACTTTGCCACGTTACACTCAGTCCCATCTTCCAAGTCGTTAATGTAGATAGTAAATAGTTGGGGTCCCGGCACTGATCCCTGCACACCCCATAATTTCCGGTTGCCAACCAGAGAATGACCCATTTATACCGAATCTCTGTTCTCTATTAATTAACCAATCCTCTATCCATGCTAATATATTACCCGCAACCCCGTGAACTTTTATCTTGTGCAGTAACCTTTTACGTGGCACCTTGTTAAATGCCTTCTGGAAGACTAAATACACCACACCCACTGGTTCCCTTTTATCCACCCTGTTCACTACATACTCAAATAAATCCAGCAAATTTTTCAAACATTACTTCACCTTCATAAATCCATGCTGCCTCTGCCAGACCGAATTTTGCTTTTACAAATGTCCTGCTACTGCTTTGTTAATAATGGACTCCAACATTTTTACAAGCAAGATTAGTTCTAGGCATTAGGGGCTTCAATTAATGTGGAGAAACTGGAGAAGATGGCATTGTTCTACTTGGAGGAGAGAAGTTAAAGTGGAGATTTGATAGACGTGTTTAAACTCATCAAGGGTTTAGATCAGTGGTTCTCAACTGGTGTTCCGCGGCACATTGGTGTGCCGTGAACCCTTCACAGGTGTGCCACCAAATTGTGTAAAAGTATGGTGGACTTTAGCTAATTTTACAATGAAACACAAACCACTTAACTCTGAAACAGAAGGTTAGGGGGAGAGAGAGGGATAGGCAGACACATATGCACATATGTCATCTACCTATATGTATGATGCCACTGCTGTAATAAACATTGCCAATATTGACAAATAATTATCTATTCATCTCTACTATTGTCAAAACACTAAGTTCTAGAGTTGTACAAGTAATAATGACAAGAGACAACACACACAAACAACTTATATATCCATACTCAGAACAAAATCCTTTGGAAAATGTGTTTCCCTTTAGTACTGAACACCGCCATCCACCACCCTCCCTCTCTCATTCCCTTACTCCCTCCCATTGATAATAGAGAAGTGTGAGTGCCTCCCATCGAATGAGACTGTGTGTGTGTGTGTGTGTGTGTGTGTGTGTATGTATAAGCATGTATATTTATGTTTGTGTGTGTAAGTGGGTCTGTACCAAGGGCGTAGCCAGGGGGCAGTTGGGTAATGGCCACACCCAATCCAAAATAATAGTATTAAATTGTTCATGTGAAAAGCTTACAATGTCATTATTATATAGGATGAAAGAAATGACAGACGAGTCTAACACATATGCAGTAAAACGTGTAGTTTTTATAATAAAATGTTAAAAACTATTTAATTACATTTAACCACATTCTACTTTCTATTATGTTATTGTTGTTTATTGATCTGCAGCTTGATGTGTGGCCGGGACTGGCGACATCTTTGATGCTTTGACCTGATACAGCGCCAATTAGTGGCTCCTTTGATGTAGGCGACATCCAATTTGAACTGGCCTCGCAACCCTAGCGGTTACTTTGATTTCTGAGAGTTGGCTTTTAGCATATTTTGATCATGGTCAAAATCAAAACTTCCTGTTCAACTCAAGGTTCGTTTCTGTCTGGACTCTCTGGAGTTTGGAAATTGGAAGTCTCAGTTCGTGTCTGCCTGGAGTTTGGATCATTCAGTCGAATAAAGTTTGTCCCCGCAATGGACAAATTCATTTTAAGAAAACGTAAAAATGAGCAAGGAGATGTCAATGACAGTGCCACTACAAGTGGCGCTAATAGGCCAACAACCAAAGCCAGTACAAGCGGCGCCGAACCAAATCCTAAAAAATCCAAAATTCATCGTCAATATATGGAGGATTATTTGAGGTTCAGTTTTTCATGGACAGGATAAGAAGAATGTCCCATTCCATTGTGTGATTGTGCAGAAAAAAACTGTAGAACAGTGCAATGGTTCGCAGTAAATTGAAACGTCATTTTACTTCGAAGCATGCACATCTTTCAACAAAAGATCAGAGTTATTTTAGGAAATTAATGTTGACGCAATCAAAAGAAGTGAAATATTTTGAAAAAAATGTTAAGGGTGTCAGATAAGGTTCAAATTGCTTCTTATGCATTTGCTGAATTAATAGCGCAGAAAATGAAGTCTCATACTTTAGCTGAGTCACTTATTTTGTCTGCAAGTCGTAAAATTGCCAAAATATTGTTTGGTGATGCAGCAGAACAAGACATTGCAAAGATTCCGCTGTCTGATGATACAATTCGGAGAAGCATAAATGAAATGTCACCTTACATTGAAGAAAATGTAGCCAAGAAGCTGACAAACTCGAATTTAGCTCTGCAAATCGACGAGTCCACCGACATTAGTGGTAAAGCACAATTATTAGCATCTGTTCGCTTCATTCATGAAAACGAGATATTTAACCAATTTCTGTGCTGTAGAGAACTTCCAGAAAATACTAGATGTCAAGGCATATTTGATTCTGTGAATTCATAATTAGAAGACTTGAACATTTTATGGGACTCATGTGCTTGGACCTGCACGGACAGTGCTCAATCTATGGTGAGATATGTCAAAAGATTCAATATGCTCACAAAAAAACATAATCCAAATATATTATTCACCCATTGCTTTTTGCATAGAGAAGCACTTGCTGCAAAGACATTACTGCTAGAATTAAAATCTGTGTTAGATCAAGTTGTTAATATTGTAAATTATATAAATTCAAAACCTTTAAAAACTTGCTTGTTTAAACAGCTCTGCAAAGCTATGGATGCACAGCACGAATGTTTACTTTTGCATACAGATGTAAGATGGCTTTCAAGGGGGAAAGTCTTATGTCGTGTATTTGAACTTAAAGAAGAATTGTCAGTATTTTTTGAAAGAGAAGGAAACGATACCTTTTGCAAATACCTTAAGAGTGAAATGTGGTGTGCTAAGTTAGCATATTTGGCAGCTATATATAATTGTCTTTGCAGCGTTAATACCAGTATGCAAGGGCGAAATGAAAACATTCTCACCTCTACAGACAAGCTATTAGCTTTTCAGAAAAATTATTATATCTGGAAAAAGAGAGCAACAGAACAAAATCTTGAAATGTCCCCTTTGATAACAAATCACAGTATTAAAAGTTTGCTCCTATCCTGATGGAGCATTTGGCATCACTGGAAGATAACTTCAAAAAATATTTTCTATCTTTGGATGTAGAGAAGTATGATTGGGTAAGAAATCCATTTTCTCCAACTAGTACGTCAGATTTTGATTTGACATTGCAAGAAGACGAAGAATTAATTACTATTTCTATAGACCACGGTCTTAAAATGAAACATTCAGATATGTTTCTTGATGCATTCTGGATTTCTATTAAAGAAGAATATCCTGCAATATCAAAAAAAAGCTTTGATAATTCTGATGCAGTTTTCAACATCATATCTCTGTGAATTAGGATTCTTACCTCTTACGAACATCAAATGCAAAAAAAGGGACAAAATTTAGCGAACTTGAACACGAAATGAGAGAGACCTTATCGGTTATAGGCCCTAATATCAGTGACAGAACTAAAAAACGTCAGGCTCAAGTAGCACATTAAAATACTAATTAATCTGTAATTAATGTGAGGAATTATTATTATAGTTTATTATTGTGTTGTTTCATTCAGAATAAAAAATAATTAATAACATACATGTATCCAATGTTATATATCTCATATACTGTGACTAATAAAATGTTTTTTTAAATTTTCTGAAACTTGATTTTTTAACCTTTTAATCCCTTCAAGTGTGCACCAAAAGTTCTAGTATACGAAATTGTGCCGCGAATACAAGAAGTTTGAGAACCACTGGTTCAGATGTAAGGTGATTGATTCAGATGTAAGGTGATTGACTAAAGAACCAGAGGCGATATTTGGACGAAATTGTTTGTGCAACCACTGGTTAGGATTTGGGTTGTACTGCCTGATAGGGTCGTAGATATAGAATCAATAGTTGCCCTCAATATAAAATTGTACAAATACTTGAATGAGGAAAAAAATCCAGAGATATAAGGAAAGTGCGCTGGAGTGGGACTAACTGGATTGCTCTTCAAGAGAGACAGCAGAGATTCTTTGGGCTGAATGGCCACCTTCTGTGCCGTACTAATCTATGAATGACCATAACATGGTTGAATTTCAAATTCAGTTGGAGGGTGAGAGAGTTGGTTCTCAAAGCAGTATCCAAAGCTTATATAAAGGAGACTACAAAGGTCTGAGTGCAGTGGTTGCTAAAGCGTACTGGGAAAATAGATAAAAGTATGGGACGGTTGATGAGCAGTGGCAGACATTTAACGAGATATTTCATAACTCGCTACAAAAATATATACTAATGCGCAGGCAAGACTGAAAGAGTAGGGATAACCATCCGTGGCTAACTAACGAAATAAGAGATGGTGTCAAATTGGAAACAAAGGCATACAATGTGGCCAAGACTAGTGGGAGCCGAGAGGATTGGGAAACTTTATAAAGCCAGCAAAGAACAACTAAACAAATTATAAAGAGAGAGAAGACAGATTAGGAAAATAAACCAGCACGAAATATAAAAACAGATGGTAAGACTTTCTACATGTACATAACGCAAAAGAGATGTTAAACTAAATGTTGGTAAACAAGAGGATCTGACTGGGGAATTAATAATGGAGAACAGGGAAATGGCAGACGCATTGAACAAATATTTTGTATCGGTCATCACGGAAGCAGACACTAAAAACATCCAAATAGTGGAAAATCAAAGTACTATATGGAGGGAGGAAATTATTACAATTATTATCACTAATGAAGTAATACTCGGTAGAATAATGGGATTTAAGGCAGACAATTCCCCAGGACTTGGTGGCTTACATCCAAAGGTCCTGAAAAAAGTGGCTGCAGAGATGGTGATGCATTGGTTGTAATTTACCAAAATTCCTTTGTTTCTGGGGCGGTCCCAGCGGATTGGAAAACTGCAAATTTAGTGCTCCTATTTTAAAAAATAGGCAGACAGAAGGCAAGCAACTATCGACTAGTGAGCCGAACATTTGTCATTGGGAAAATGCTGGAGTCCATTCAGAAAGCAGTAGCGGGACATTTGGAAAAGCATAATTCAATCAAGCACAGTCAGCATGGTTTCGTGAACGGGAAATCAAGTTTGACAAATTTGGTGGAGATCTTTGAGGATGTAACGAGCATGTTGGATAAAGGGGCTCCATTGGATGTAGTGTATTTGGATTTCCAGAAGGCATTCGATAAGATGCCACATAAAAGGTTACTGCACGATAAACGTTCACGGGGTTGGGGTTAATATATTGGATAGAGGATTGGCTAACTAACAGATCGGAGAGTCGGGATAAATTGGTCAATTTCCATTTGGCAAACAGTAACTTGTGGTGTGTCGCAGGGATCAGGGTTGGAACCTCAACTATTACAATCGATAATAATAAATTGGATGAAGGCCTGCAGTGTAATATAGCCAGTTTGCAAATGTTACAAAGATAGGGATAGGTGGGAAAGAAAATTGTGAGGAGGATACAAAAAATCTGCAAAGGGATATGGACAGACTAAGTTCATGGGCAAAACTGTGCAGGATATTGATGATGCCACACCGAGAGTAGTGCATCCAGTTTTGGTCTCTGTATTTAAGAAAGGATATATCTGCATTGGAGGCATTTCAGTGAACATTGATTCCAGAGATGAGGGGGTTGACTTATGAAGATAGGTTGAGTAGGTTGGGCCTATACACATTGGAATTCAGAAGATGAGAGGTGATCTTGTTGAAACTTATAAGATAATAAGGGTGTTCGACAAGATGAATGCAGAAAGGATATTTCCACTCAGGGGAAAATAAAACTAGGGGACATAGTCTCAGAATAAGGAGCCGCCCATTTAAAACTGAGATGAGGGGAATTTCTTCGCTTAGAATGTTGTAATATGTGGAATTCTCAGCCCCAGAGAGTTGTGGAGGCTAAGTCATTGAATATATTTAAGGTGGAGATAGAAATATCTTTGAACAATAAGAGAACAAACGGTTATGTGGATAGAAACATAGAAACATAGAAAATAGGTGCAGGAGTAGGCCATTCGGCCCTTCTAGCCTGCACCGCCATTCAATGAGTTCATGGCTGAACATTCAACTTCAGTACCCCATTCCTGCTTTCTCGCCATACCCCTTGATCCCCCGAGTAGTAAGGACTTCATCTAACTCCTTTTTGAAAATATTTAGTGAATTGGCCTCAACAACTTTCTGTGGTAGAGAATTCCACAGGTTCACCACTCTCTGGGTGAAGAGTTTCTCCTCATCTCGGTCCTAAATGGCTTACCCCTTATCCTTAGACTGTGACCCCTGGTTCTGGACTTACCCAACATTGGGAACATTCTTCCTGCATCTAACAGGTCTGAACCCATCAGAATTTGAAACGTTTCTATGAGGTCCCCTCTCATTCTCCTGAACTCCAGTGAATACAAGCCCAGTTAATCCAGTCTTTCTTGATAGGTCAGTCCCGCCATCCCGAGAATCATTCTGGTGAACCTTCACTGCACTCCCTCAATAGCAAAAATGTCCTTCCTCAAGTTAGGAGATCAAAACTGTACACAATACTCCAGGTGTGGCCTCACCAAGGCCCTGCACAAATGTAGCAACACATCCCTGCCCCTGTACTCAAATCCCCTCGCGATAAAGGCCAACATGCCATTTGCTTTCTTAAATGCCTGCTCTACCTGCATGCCAAAAAACATCTGCCGAAACCCAGGATTGAACAAGGGACCTTTAGATTTTCAGTCTAACGCTCTTCCAACTGTGCTATTTCGGCTGGCATTTCGGTTCGTAGAGAGGTGCAGCTGAGTCCATAATCAGATCAGCCATGATAGTAAATTGCAGAGCAGGATCGAGGGACCAGGTGGCCGACTCCTGCTCCTGTTGCTTATGTTATTTTGTTTTTATTACACTTGGCACTATCTTTGTTGAAATTACACTAAACCTTGTCGTTGTTTAATTACATTAGGCCCTGTCTCTGTTTATATTACACTTGGCCCTGTCTTGGTTTATATTACACTAGATCTTGTCTCTGTTTATAATACACTAGGCCCTGTCTCTGTTTATATTACACGAGATCTTGTCTCTGTTTAAATTACACTAGACCCTGTCTCTGTTTATATTTACTAGGCCCTGTCTCTCTTTATATTACACGAGGCCCTGTCTCTGTTTATGTTATGCTGGACCCTGTCTCCATTTATATTCCACTAGGCCCTGTCTCTGTTTAGGATACACTAGACCCTGTCTCCCTCGATTTTACACTAGGCCCTGTCTGCCTTTATATTAAACTGGGCCATGTATCTTTTGACTTTAAAACACAATGTCTGTTTGTGTCAACCGGGGCTCAGTATTTCTCACTTTTGCCTTAGTCTCAGATAGTTTTGGGATAAACTCCCACTCCGTGATTATATCTCTATTTATTGTACAACAGACATGGTTGTCAGTTATTTCTGCATTCGACCATGCGTCTGTAAGGTAGACAGAAGATATACAGACGGTGGATAGATATTAATATAAATAAAGATATATATGCGTGAGGTTGGGAGGATGCAATACTTTTTTCGTTGGAACATACGTTTAATTTCGTTACTAGCTAGCAAGAGTTGTGTGCAAAGTAATTTAGATCTGTTATTGCGTCGGTAATATTTGTGTTGCGAGGATGGGCTGATTCTTGTAACAATCTCCCAGAGATGGACTGGGATTGAGGGACAGCACTGAAGGTGAGCAATCCACTGCACTTTGAACTACTTAGTGGCACTCTGTGTGTTATCTCACCCTTCTCTGCTCTAAGGATAAGAACCCCAGCTTCTCCTGTCTCTCCACATAACCGAAGTACCTTATCCCTGGAAGCACACGTAAACCTTTTTGCACCCTCGCTAAGGCCTTCATATCCTTACTAAAGCGCGGTGCCCAGAATTGGACACAAAACTTCATTTGAGGCCTAATCAGTGTTTTAAACAGGTTCGTCATAATTTCCTTGCTTTTGTATTCTATGGCTCTATTTATGAAGCCCAGGATGAAGTATGCTTTTCAAAACACTTTCTCAACCTGTCCTGCCACATTCAATGATTTGTGCACATATATCCCCAGGTCTCTGTGTTCATCACACCTTTTAGAATTGTATCCTTTCGTATATTTTGCCTCTCCTCATTCTTCCTATCAAAAAGTATCACTTCATAATTTTCTGTTTTTTATTTGCCACGTGTCACACACTGCCAGGGCAGGTACAGCACAGTTTAGGCACAGACTAATGCTCCCTCTACAAAGTCCCATCATACAATCGCAGGGCAGATACAGCACGGGTTAGATATAGCGTAAAGATCTACACTATCCCATCAAATACTCCCATGTCATTTAATGCACAGTTTACATTTGGATTAAAACTCCCTCTGTGCACTCCGATCAATTTGTTCTGAGGCATATCCTTATGGCTGAGGGTAATCTTTTGTTAGCTGTTGACATTTATTTGTGGGGAAATGTCAATGAACAATTCTTGAGAGACGGAACCGAAAATGGAAATAGGAGAATGAGACGAGACATGTGATGTTGCTGTTCATGCTGACGAGAAGGAATCTTTCCCCATTCTCTCCGTGGGCATCATTTTTACTTGATTCGAATATAATTTAGTGAAATGTACCAAAAAACAATTGTAACTGGAATCTGTTGAGACATTTCCATTTCTGTCCATCTTTATTTCGATGCTGTGTTGGTGGGGAAACATTTGTTGTGTCTCTGTCGCTCAATACTCTAATCTGGGGCTTCTATTTCTGTGTTTATTTACAGAAACGCCTCACTGGTTGCCATGAAGTGTTCATGGCAGCAAAATCAGAACAACAGAGTTGCTTATTGATTAGACTCAACTCAGAACAATGGCTTATTTTAAGCATATTGACAGTAGATTGGTACCTGCATGAGGTATTTCATTTAATGAGGAGAGACCGCAGAAGATGGGATTGTTATCCTTAGAGCAGAAATGGTTAAGAGGAGATGTAGTAGATTATCATCAGGCATGAGAGACTTCAGTTAATGTTGAGTTGCGGTCGAAGATCAGCCATGCTCTTCCTGAATGGCGGAGCAGGCTTGAGGGGCCGAATGGCCGACTCTTGCACCTCATTGTTATGTCCTTATTTTTTTAAACAGAGGCTGTGTGTACTGCAGTATAACTCAGACAGAACCTAGTGTAATATAAACCAGGTCATGAATTATATAAACAGAGAAATATCTGTTTCAGTAATAATTGATATTGGGACTTATGTAATATAAACAGAGAAATGGTCAGATATAATTTAACTAAAATATGTTCTGGTGCAGGAATAACTGGGACTGGGTCATGTGTAATATAAACAGGGACATGGTCCTGTATAATATAAACTGAGACCAGGTAAAGTACATTAATAACTTAGACAGTTATGCCCAGCCTCAGTTAACCTGATCTGGAGAATGCCTCTGTTAAAAGTACAGCAGGACATGTTTTAGTTTTTGCTGTAATAGAACTTGTCTCTGTTTATATTACAGTAGGTCCAGTCTCTGTTTATATTACAGTAGACATTGTCTCAGTTTCTATTACACTGGACAATATCTCTGTTTATATTGCACTAGAAAATGTATCTGGTTATATTACACTAGACACTGTCTCAGTATATTTACACTAGATAATGTCTCCGTTTATATCACAGTATACAATCTCTCTGTTTATATTACACGAGACAATGTGCATGTTTACATTGCCCGAGACAATGTTTCTGTTTATATTACACAAGACAATGTCCCTGTTTATATTACACAAGATGATGTCTCAGTTATTACTGCACCAGACCATATCGCAGGTATATTAGACTAGCTCCTGTCTCCATCAGTACTGTACTAGACTCTTTTTCTGATAATATTGCACAATGTCCTGCCTCATTCATCATTGCACTAATCCTGGTCACTAGTTATTTTACACTATGTTCTGCATCTGTTCATATTACACTGGGCCATGTGTCAGTTATTACTGCACTAAGCCATGTCTCTGTTTATATTACACAAGGCTCTCTCTGTTAGTATTGCATGAGAACACGTGTCTCTTTATATTACACTAGGCTCTGTCTCAGTTATCACTGCACTTGACCATGCATGTGATTACATTTCACTCAGACTTGTCTCATTTTACATTACACGATGCCCTGCTAAGTTATTATTGCACTGGACCGTACCTCTGTTCATATAGCCTTAGATTAAATACTGTCTCATTTATTGCTGCACTCGGCTATGTATCTTTCATATTACACGAAACCTTGCCTCAGTTATAATGCACGAGGAAATGCCTATGTTTATAGTACACTGGACACTCTCAGTTATTACAATCTATACCGTGTCTCTATTTATATTACACTAGGCACTGTCGCACTTATTACTACACGAGACGATGTCTCCTCTTTTTATTGCTCTAGGTCTTGTCTCTCTTATTAATGGATTAGACCATTCTTCTGTTTAAGTTACACGATACGCTTTCTCAATTAGTACTGAACTATACCATGCCTCTATTCAATTAGATGATGGATGATCGGCATCTTAACTCCATCGACCAGCATTGGTTCCGTCATCTGTAATATCCTAAACGAACCAAAATCTACCAATCAATCTCTGGCAGCAATCAGAAAATAATACCTCTGCCTGTTATAGCCTTCCCTTTATGAAGGGATTTGATAGGGTTAAAAGTGAGACAGTGTTTTCACTGACAGGAGTGTCGGTAACCAGAGGACACAGATTTAAGATCATTTGCAAAGAAAAACAGAAGGGAGATGAGGAGATGGTTTAATATAGCAATGGCTCTGATTTGGAATGCAGAAGGTATACACTATCTTCCGTTTTTATAAATGGAGACGTAGGATGCAAATGAAAGGAACTTATTGCTAAGCATTTGTAAAACATTGTTTATTGTGAGCATCACATTTTACGAACGATTGCACGGCCTTGGAAAGGGTGCAGCGGGAATTTACTAGAATAGTACCTTGGATGAAATACTTCAGTTAACTTAAGACAATCAGGGCATTGGGATTGTTGTCATTAGCGCAGAGAAGGGTAAAAGGAGCTTTTATAAACAAGTTCAAATTCGTGAATGGTTCTGACACTTTAAATAAGAAGATAATTTTTCATTGGCTGACGGGTCTGTAACCAGAGGATACAGATTTAAGGAACGTGGCAAAACAGCCAGAGGCGAAATGAGGAAAAAGAAGTACACAACGAGCTGTTATGATCTGGAATACACTACCTGATAGGGTGCTGGAAGCAGTTCAGGTAATAAGTTTCAAAAGGGAATTGGGTAAATAATTCTATTTGAAAAAATGCAGGGATATTGGGAAATAGCAGGGGGAGTGGGACCAATTGCTTAGCTATTTTAGCTTAGTGTCAGCACAGGCACAATTGGGCTGAATGTACACATTATCTGCTGTATCATTCTTCCATTTTGTGTTTCTATTACTACATCATGTCTAGGTTCATATTACACTGAGACCCTTCTCTGTTTATAAAACACTAAATCCTGCCGCAGTTATTATTGCAATGGACAACGAATATTTTTGAATCACGCTAGGATCTAAGAATATAAGAACAAAATAAATAGGAGCAGGAGTAGGCCAATTGGCTCCTCGAGCCTGCTCTGCCATTTAATCATGGCTGATCTGATCATGGACCCAGAACCAATTCCCTGCCCGTTCCGCATAACCCTTTATTCCATTATCGCTCTAAGATCTTTCCATCTCTGTCTCACATATATTCAATGACCCAGCCTCCACAGCTCTTTCTGGCAGAGAATTCCATAGCTTTACAACCCTCTAAGAGAAGAAATTCCTCCTCATCTCTATTTAAACTTGGCAGCCCCTTATTCTGAGAATAAGCCCCCTAGGTTTAGTTTCCCCTATGAGTGGAAATATCCTCTCTGCATCCATCTTGTCGAGCCCCCTTATATGTTTCGATAAAAACACCTCTCATTCTTCTGAATTCCAACAAGTATAGGCCCAACCTACTCAACCTTTCTTCATAAGACAACCACCTCACCTTCAGAATCAACCGGGTGAGCCTTCGCTGAACAGCCTCCAATGCCACTATCTCTGTTTATATTACATTACAGCCTTTATCCGTCATTCCTGACATAGACCATGTCTGAAATATATTATTATATACCCCGTCTGTCTTCATATTATACAAGACCTTGTCTAAAATATTCGTGCACTGGACGCTGTCACTATTTATTGTACAACAGACCCTGCCTCAGTTATTTCTGTGCTTGTCCATGCGTCTGTTACTTAAGCAGAAGATTTAAAGAGGGATCGATAGATATTAATATAAATAAAGATGTATGTGTTTGTGGGTTTGAGGATACAATACTTTTTTGGTTTGAAGTATTTGTTTAGTTTTGTTAACAGCTATCAATAGCTGTGTGCAATTACTAATTTATCTGGTATTGTGTCGGTTATATTCGTGTTGATAGGATGGGGTGAATTTTGTAACAATTTCCTGGAGATGGACTGGGGTTGAGGGACAAGACTGAAGGTGAGCAATTCACTGCAATTTGCACTACTTATTGGCACTCTGTGTGTTAAAAGTTACTAATTGTCACTTGTTTTGTCCTGTGCCAATTCCTCCCTGTTCTGTAATATTAAGGAATGTTTTTCCTCCAGTATTTCCTATTTAGCTGTCCCGTGACCCACTGATTGCGTCAGACAGGGCCTGGAACCGTGACGTCACAGCACTGTCGAATGGTCGGCCGCGTGGTGCTAATATCCACCGGAAAAAATGTCTCATCTGGTTGAGAAGAACAACTGAAAAGAGTATGTGTATCTGCATGTGTGTGTGTGTATGTGGGTACAAAACACATCATTCATAATGTGTGCATTCCACAAAGATAAATGATAAGCTTCAACCATTATTTTTCAGCATTTTATTGTATTCAAAATGCAATTGCCGGTCGTTAATACCTTTACCATTTATTGATAACCCATTGTTTTGTGTGTTCTTGTTTAGAAAGTTTTATCACACTGACCATTTCTTTATCAAGGTGACCAAGTCTGTCCGCAATATTCAGTTGGAAAGGGGATTAACTCACACCGAGGATAATGAGCAGCCACCCACCTGTCTCTGCGCTTTACTGGCCAGTGATCACCACACCATCACACGGATGCTCCTGAGATTTAACTCTAGTGTGTAAGTGATGGTAAAAATGAAAATGCACCTGTACCTGGCAAGAGGTTAGCAAATCTGTAATTATCTAACTTATTGCTTCTCTCATTACACCACACCCCGTCCCAGTTTTTAATGCACAATACCCAGTCTCAGTTCATATGGTTGATGTGGTCCACTTCCATAAATTGCCTTGATAATATATTTGCCAGCAAAGTTGAAACCAATAGAATAAAAAGGACAGTGGCAGAATGGATATGAAATTGGTTGAGTATCAGGAATCAGACAGTCGTGTTTTTTTTTGACCAGCGGAAGGTATACAGAGGTATTCTGCAGTGGTTCATCCTAGGAACTCTGCTTCTTTTGATTTATATTCATGACATGGATTTTGGTGTACGGGGCACAATTCCAAACTTTTCAGATGACTCAAAGCTTGGAAGCAGAGTGAACAGTGAAGAGGGTATTGATGACTGCAAGAGGACATAGAGATGATGGTGGAATGGGTGGACATGTGTCAAACTAAACGGAGAACATTTTAAAGTGGTACATTTTGTTGGGAGGAAGGAGAGGCAAAATAAACGAAAGGGTAGAATTCTAAAGGGCGTGATGAACAGAGAGACGTTGGGGTATGTGTACAAAAATTATCGAGGGTTGCAGGGCAGGTTGAGAAAGTGGTTTAAAAAGCATACGGAATCCTGGGCTTCATTAATAGAGGCATAGAATACAAAAGCAATGACCAACCTGTATAAAACACTGGTTAGTCCTCAACTGAGTATTGTTTCCAATTCTGCGCACCGCACTTTAGGAAGTATGTGAAGGCCTTAGAAAGGGTGCAGAAAAGATTTGCGTGTGGTTCCAGGGATAAGGTACTTCAGTTATGTGGCTAGACAAGAGAAGATGGGGTTGTTCTCCCTAGAGCAGAGATGGTTGAGATGAGATTTGTGAGAGGTGTTCAGAATCATAAGGGCTCGAGACAGAGTGGCTGCCTAGAAAATGTTCCCATTGACGTAAGAGTCGAGAACAGAGGACACAGATTTAAGGTGATTGTCAGGAGCACCAAAGGCGACGTGAGGAAATTGGTTTTAAGCAGCGAGCGGTTAGGATCTGGAATGCACTGCCTGACAGGGTGGTGGAGGTAGAGTCAATCATGGCATTGCAAAGGGAATTGGATAAATACGTAAAGGAAGAAAATTCACAGGGCTACGGGAAAGGACGGGGGAGTGGACGAGCTGAAATACTTTTGCAGAGAGCGGCACGGACTATATGGGCCGAATGCCACTTTTATGTGCTGTGACCATTCTACGATTGTATAATACACCAGAGCCTGTCGCAGTTATTACTATACTAGACCCTGTTCCTGTTTATATCACGCCATCCATTAAAAATTCACTACCTCAATTATCGGCGGACCTTGTCTGCAGTGAGTATTATCTACAAGATGCATTGCAGCAACTTCCCAAGACATCTTCGACAGCACTTTCCAAACCTAGAAGTATAAGGGCAGCGGGCTCGTGGGAACACCATCACCTCCACGTACCCCTCCAAATCACTCACAATCCTGAATTGGAAATTTATTATGGTCCCTTCATAATTGCTGGGTCAAATTCGTGGAAACCCCTCCCTAACACTGCGGGAGTACCTTCACCACACGGACTGCAAGCGGTTCAAGGTCGCAGCTCAACACCTGGTTTTCAAATCCAATTAGGGTTACGCTTTCAACCTTGGCCTTGCCAGCGACACCCACATGCCAGGCATAAATAAAACCTTACTGCACTAGAGCTACTAATATTGTACTATGCCGTGTCTCAGATATTACTGGAATATGCCACGCCATTGTTCCTATTACTCAGGACCATGTCTCTGCTTATAGTAAACGACACAAAGACACTGTTTTTTTAAACTAGCCCCATTCTTCCATTTTAAAAAACTAGCCCATGCCTCTGTTTATATTAAACTAGACCTTGTCTCATTTATTACTGCACTGAACTCTGTAACTCACAGGGCAGGTACAGCATGTTTCAGATACAGAGTAATGCTCCCTCTGCACCGTTCCATCAATCACTCCGAGGGCAGGTACTGCTTGGATGAGATACAGATTAAAGTCTCTCTGGACTATCCCATCAAACATTCCCAGGGCAGGTACAGCACGGGTTAGGTACAGAGTAAAGCTATATATACACAGTCCCATCTAACACGCCAAGGGCTGGTCCAGCACGGGTTGGATACAGTGTATAGATCCCTCTACATTGTCCCATCAAAAACTCCCAGATCATTCCATACACATGTCACATTTTGGATTAAAGCTCCATCTGCGCACTATAATCAACTTGCTTCGAAGCATTTCAATAGGGCTTAAGGAAAACGTTTGTTAGATGTTGACATCTCGTTGTGGGGGGAAGGCCAATTATCCATTCTCCAGAGAGAAGGTGGAAAGTGGAAACAGGAGAGGGAGAGGATACAGGAAATTTGTGATGTCACTTTATACGGTGACTAGAATCTTTCCCAATACTGACCGTGGGTATCAACGTTACTTTATTTTCCTACAATTTAGAGAAATGTAACAAAAAACAATTGTTGCTGGAATCTGTTGAGATATTTTCATTTCTCTCTATCTTTATTTCTGTGCCATGTTGGTGGGGACACATTTATTGTGTTTCTGTCGCTCAATGCTCTAATCTGGGACTTCTATTTCTGTGTTTATTTACATAAACGCATCACTGAAGTGTTCATGGCAGAAAAATCAGATAAACAGAGTCAATTATTGATTCATTTCATCTCACAACAAGGGCTATTTAAAATAATATTGACATTTGGCATACAGATATATACATATCTCGAACTGTGACGTTGGCTTCAGTTTTGTTCAATAGAACAGATGTGATTTATATCAAGGGAATACATTTTAAAATGTATACTTCAGTTCTGAAAGTTCTGCTGCCGAAATCAGTTGAACATCTCTGAACAGGCTGCTATTCCACTGGATCTCCATTTATTGGAAGATTTAACCAATTGAAACTAAATAAGTTAACCAGTTCCCAAGGAGTGTTCCACAATTGCAGTAATATCAGAGCTTTTCACATATCGCAACTTGTATTTTCAAATGTTGACATTTAGAAACACCTTGCGTTTATACAGCGACTTTCATGAACTCATGTTGTCCCAAACTGCTTTACAGCCAATGATATTTTTTTGGAAGTGTGGTCGTTACTGTAATGTAGGAAATGTGGCAACCAATTTCTGCACTGCAAGATCCCACAAACAGCAATTAAATAATGATCAGATAATCTATTTTTCAGATGTTGGTTGAGTGATAATTTGTTGCGCTGGAAACCGTGGAGAACTCCTCTGCTCTTTACGATAGTGCCAAGAGTCCTTTATATCCAACTGGTCGGGAAGATGGGGCCTCACTTTAATGTCTGACTCGAAAGGCGGCACATCTGACCTGGTCGCTGGAGTGGAGTTTAGTATCTGTCACCTTCTGAGTCAGAGGCGAGAGCGATTCCACTGAAGCGAGGCTTGAACATATCACAGCTTGCATTTTAAAATGTTGCCATTCAGCTCATCGTCTTTGAATTTCAGAGCCTGATTCCAGTCTTACACTGATCCGTTTATTATCAGGGAGAGTTCTCTTATCTTGCCTGTGATGTAATTCACACACAGGGATTTGCACTGGCTCCATAAAAAAGTGTCAGTGATTCCGCAGGGAATATCTGGAAGTGCCTGAGGCAGAAGGACTCACGGAACTTGAGATTTACACTGCGTGAGCTGCACCATCAGAGCAGCTGAAAGCTGCGATTGTTCTCCTTAGAGCTGAGCAGGTTATGGGTCATTTATTATCGGTGCTCAAGAATATGAAGAGTTTCGATCGGGTAAATTGGGAGATATTACATCAGTCCCTCCCACCATCCCTTTCTCCCTCTACCCGCCTCTGCTTCGCTCCCTCCCTTCATCCCTCCTTCCTTTCATCCCACCCTCCCCCCTCCCTCCCTCCATCAATCGCTCCATCCCTGGACCCACAGCTCCCTCCCTCCGTCCACATTCCACCCATCCTTCACTCCAACGCTACCTTGCTCCATTCCTCCCTCCCTCAATCCCTCCCTCCATCAATCGTTCCCTCCCTGCACCCATCCCTTCGTCCGTCCACACCTCCAACACTCCATCACTCCACCCCTCCTTTGCTCCACTCCTTCCTCCCTCCATCCCTCCCTCAGCACAACTGATTCTTATTTATCCTATTGCAGTGTTTCTGGTTCCATCGATGAGGATTCCTCAGCTGGAACTTTCTGCACCCAATTCCTTCACCGGGCTTTCATATATATTAACAAATAAGAGAGAGAGCGATGGCAAATATATACATTTAACCCTCCCACCTCCATCTATAAAAACTGACAAGAAATATAATGGTGACCTTTACGGAGAGGGAATTCGCTGCGAACTGGCACTGGGTAGAATTTCTAGCTGGGGAAGTGAGGATATTTTTTCTGCATTTAAATTAAATAAATAAGGATCACAGTTTTTGAAAAATTGCTTATAGTCACCGTCGACTTTCAGCTGTTCTTTTTTCCTGCCCATTTTCGCTATTGAGGACGGGCCAGTTCCTGCCTGGAGCTCGATGCCATTGTGTGTACTGGAAGGTAGGATGCAAACGCTCGTTACACCGACATCTTGTAGATTCTGGGGCTGTTCTTCTTACAGCAGAGAAGGGTGAGGGGAGATTTACCAGATTGGTACCAAGGATGAAAGAATGGAACCACGAGTTCGGCCCCAGCTGGAGGATTGTGTCCAATTCTGGGCACCACACTTTAGGAAGGACGTGATGACTTTCGAGAGGGTACAGAAGAGATTTACTGGAAACGCATCAGGGATGGGGGATTAAAATTATGTGGAGAGTCTGGAGAAGCTGGGGTTGTTTTCCTTGGAGTAGAGAAGGTTAAGAGGAAATGGGTGACTTTAATATGCACATAGATTGGGCTAACGAAACTGGACGCAATACGGTGGAGGAGCAATACCTGGAGTGCATAAGGGATGGTTTTCTAGACCAATATGTCGAGGAACCAACTAGAGGGGAGGCTATCTTAGACTGGGTGTTGTGTAATGAGAGAGGATTAATTAGCAATCTCTTTGTGCGAGGCCCCTTGGGGAAGAGGAACCATAATGTGGTGGAATTCTGCATTAGGATGGAGAATGAAACAGTTAATTCAGAGACCATGCTCCAGAACTTAAAGAAGGGTAACTTTGAAGGTATGAGGCGTGAATTGGCTAGGATAGATTGGCGAATGATACTTAAGGGGTTGACTGTGGATGGGCAATGGCAGACATTTACAGACCGCATGGATTAACTACAACAATTGTACATTCCTGTCTGGCGTAAAAATAATAAAGGGAAGGTGGCTCAACCGTGGCTATCAAGGGAAATCAGGGATAGTATTAAAGGCAAGGAAGTGGCATACAGATTGGCCAGGAATAGCAGAGAACCCGGGGACTGGGAGAAATTTAGAACTCAGCAGAGGAGGACAAAGGGTTTGATTAGGGCAGGGAAAACGGAGTACGAGAATAAGCTTGCAGGGAGCATTAAGACGGATTGCACAAGTTTCTTTAGATATGTAAAGATAAAAAGATTAGTAAAGACAAACGTAGGTCCCCTGCAGTCAAAATCAGGGGAAGTCATAACGGTGAACAAAGATATGGCAGACCAATTGAACAAGTACTTTGGTTCGGTATTTACTAAGGAGGACACAAACAACCTTCCGGATATAAAAGGGTCAGACAGTCTAGCAAGGAGGAGGAACTGAGGGAAATCCTTATTAGTCGGGAAATTGTGTTGGGGGAATTGATGGGATTGAAGGCCGATAATTCCCAAGGCCTGATGGACTACATCCCAGAGTACTTAAGGAGGTGGCCTTGGAAACAGCGGAGGCATTGACAGTCATTTTCCAACATTCCATTGATTCTGGATCAGTTCCTATCGAGTGGAGGGTAACCAATGTAACCCCACTTTTTAAAAAAGGAGGGAGAGAGAAAACAGGGAATTATAGACCGGTCAGCCTGACCTCAGTAGTGGGTAAAATGATGGAATCAATTATTAAGGATGTCATAGCAGCGAATTTGGAAAGAGGTGACATGACAGGTCCACGTCAGCATGGATTTGTGAAAGGGAAATCATGCTTGACAAATCATCTGGAATTTTTTGAGGATGTTTCCAGTCGAGTGGTCAAGGGAGAACCAGTTGATGTGGTATAATTGGACTTTCAGAAGGCTTCGACAAGGTCCCACACAAGAGATTAATGTGCAATGTTAAAGCACATGGGATTGGGGGTAGTGTTCTGACGTGGATTGAGAACTGGTTGTTAGACAGGAAGCAAAGAGTCGGCGTAAATGGGTACTTTTCCGAATGGCAGGCAGTGACTAGTAGGGTACCGCAAGGTTCTGTGCTGGGGCCCCAGCTGTTTACTCTGTACATTAATGATTTAGACGAGGGGATTAAAGGTAGTATATCCAAATTTGCGGATGACACTAAGTTAGTTGGCAGTGCGAGCTGCGGGGAGGATGCTATGAGGCTGCAGAGTGAAATAGGTAGGTTAGGTGAGTGGGCAAATGCTTAGCAGATGAAGTATAATGTGGGTAAATGTGAGGTTATCCACTTTGGTGGTAAAAACAGAGAGACAGACTATTATCTGAATGGTGACAGATTAGGAAAAGGGGAGGTGCAACGAGACTTGGGTGTCAATATACATCAGTCATTGAAGGTTGGCATGCAGGTACAGCAAGCGATTAAGAAAGCAAATGGCATGTTGGCCTTTATAGCGAGGGGATTTGAGTACAGGGGCAGTGAGGTGTTGCTACAGTTGTACAGGGCCTTGGTGAGGCCACACCTGGAGTATTGTGTACAGTTTTGGTCTCCTACTTGAGGAAGGACATTCTTGCTATTGAGGGAGTGCAGCGAAGGTTCACCAGACTGATTCCCGGGATGGTGGGACTGACCTATCAAGAAAGACTGGATCAACTGGGCTTGTGTTCACTGGAGTTCAGAAGAATGAGAGGGGACCTCATAGAAACGTTTACAATTCTGATGGGTTGAGACAGGTTAGATGCAGGAAGAATGTTCCCAATGTTGAGGAAGTCCAGAACCAGGGGTCACAGTCTAAGGATAATGGGTAAGCCATTTAGGACCGAGATGAGGAGAAACTTCTTCATCCAGAGACTGGTGAACCTGTGGAATTCTCTACCACAGAAAGTTGTTGAGGCCAATTCACTAAATATATTCAAAAAGGAGTTAGATGAAGTCCTTACTACTAGGGGGATCAAGGGGTATGGCGAGAAAGCAGGAATGGGGTACTGAAGTTGCATGTTCAGCCATGAACGCATTGAATGGCGGTGCAGGCTAGAAGGACCGAATGGCATACTCCTGCACCTATTTTCTATGTTTCTATATTTTAGTAGAATAGCAGCAGGAATGAAGGACTTCAGTTAATGTGGAGCGACAGGAGCAGATGAGATTGTTCTCCTTGGAGTGGACAAGGTTAAGGGCATCTGTAATAGAATGTTACCAGGGATGAGGGACGTCAGTTAATGTGGAGAGATAGGAAAAGCTGCGATTCTCCTCCTTAGAGGAGAGAAGTCTAAGAGCAGATTTGAAAGACCTGTTTAAAATCATCAAGAGTTGAGATATAATACATAAATAGAAGATGTTGCAGGTGATAGGTGATTGACAAAAGAACCAAAGGCGATGTGTGGACAAACTTCTTAATGAGACCACTGGTTAGGATTTCGAGTGTATTGCCTGAAAGAATGGTAGATATAGATTGAATAGTAGCCTTCAAAAGTAAATTGTGTAAATACTTGAAGGAGAAAAAAATGCAGTGATATAGCGAAAGACCGGTGGAGTGATACTAACTGGATTGTTCTTCAAAAGAGCCGGCACAGGCTCTATGGGCTGAATTGCCACCTTCTGTGCTGTACTAATCTGTGAGTGACCATCACAATCACTAAGGAGGTGGTACTCAGTAGGAAATTGGGACTAAAGGAAAATCATTCCTCTGGACCTGATAGATTTGCAGCCTAGAGTCTCAAGAGAAGTGGCGGCAGGGATTGTGGATGCATTGCTTGTAATTTACCAAAATTTCCCGGAGTCTGAGGAGGTCCCAGCAGATTGCAAAACTGCAAATGTAACGCCACTATTTAAAAAAGGAAGCAGACAAAATGCTGGAAACTATAGACCAGTTAGCCTAACATCTGTGGTTGGGAGAATGTTGGAGCTCATTATTAAAGAAGCAGTAGCAGGACATTTGGAAAGCAAAATTCGGTCAGGCAGAGTCAGCATGGATTTATGATTGATAAATTTGCTGGAGTTCTTTGAGGATGTAACGAACAGGGAGGATAAAGCGCAACGAGTGGATGCAGTGCATTTGGACTTACAGAAGGCATTTGACAAGGTGCCACGTAAAAGGTTACTGCACAAGATGAAAGTTCACGGTGTTGGGGGTAATATATTAGCATGGATAGCGGATTGGCTAACTAACAGAAAACAGAGAGTCGGGATAAATGGTTCTAGTGTGGTGCCGCAGGGATCAGTATACAATCTAAATAAACGACTTGGAAGAAGGGACTGAGTGTAACGATGTCAAGTATGTTGATGATACAAAGATGGGAGGAAAAGCAATGTGTGAGGAGGACACGAGAAATCTGCAAATGGTCATAGACAGGCTAAGTTAATGGCCAAAATTTGGCAGATGGTGTATAATGTTGGAACTTGTGTGAGGTCATGCACTTTGGCAGAAAAAAACAAAGAGCAAGTTATTATTTAAATGGAGAAAAATTGCAAATTGTCGCAGGACTACGGGAGCGGGAAGTACTTGTGCATGAAAGGCAAAAGTATACTATGCAGGTACAGCAAGTGATCAGGAAGGCCAATAGTATCTTGACCTTTATTGCAAAGGGGATGGAGTATAAAAGCAAGGACATATTTCTACAGCTTTTTAAGGTATTGGTGATGCCACACCTGGAATACTGCGTGCAGTTTTGATTTCCATATTTACGAAACGATATACTTGCTTTGGAGGCTGTTCAGAGAATGTTCACTAGGTTGATATCGGGGATGAGGGGTTTGACTTATGAGGAAAGGTTGAGTAGGTTGGTCCTCTATTCATTGCAATTCAGAAGAATGAGAGGTGATCTTCTCGAAACGTATAAGATAATGAGGGGGCTTGGCAGGGTGGATGCAGAGAGGATATTTCCACTCACAGGGCAACATAAAACAAGGGGACATAGTCTCAGAATAAGAGGCCGCCTATTGAAAACTGAGATGAGGAGGAATTTCTTCTCTCAGTGGGTTTGAAATCGATAACATTTTCTGTCACAGTGAGCTGTGGAGGCTAGGTTATTGAATATATTTAAGGCGGTGATAGACAGATCTTTGTGCGATAAGGGAATAAAGGGTTATGGAGGGCAGGAAGTGGAGCTGAGTCAATGATCTGATCAGCCATGATCTTATTGAATGGCGGAGCAGGATCGAGGGGTCAGGTGGCCTACTGCTGCTGCTATTTCTTATGTTCTTGTGTTCTTAAGTTTATACTACACTAGGCAATGTCTCTGTTTTTAATACACTACGCCTTGTCCATGTTTATATTACACTAGACCCTGTCTTTGTTTAAATTACACTACATCCTGCCTTTGTTTATATTACACTAGGGCCGGTCTCTGTTTATATTACAATAGACCCAGTCTCTGTTTAAATTACACTGCATCCTGTCTCAGTTTATATTACACTACTCCTTGTCTGCTTAAATTACACTGGGCTCTGTCTCTGTTTAAAAGGCACTATAACCTGTCTCTGTTTATAATTCACGTGGCCCTGTATCCTTTTATGTTACACTAGGCCCTGTGTCCCTTTATGTTACACTGGTCCATATATCCATTGCGCTTCACATCACAATGTCTGTTTGTGTCAGACGATGCTCAGTATGTCTCACTTTCGTCTCGGTCTCAGATATTTTTGGGATAACCACCCACTCCAGGCTCTATATCTCAATTTATTGCACAACAGACCCTGTCTCAGTTATTTCGGCACTTGACTATGCGTCTGTTAGCTAGATAGAAGATCATCATTATAGGCAGTTGCTCGGAATCAAGGAAGACTTGATTCCACTGTTAAAATTAGTTCTTAGGTGGCTGAACAGTCCAATAGAGGAATTACAGTCTCTGTCATAGGTGGGACAGATAGTCGTTGAAGGAAGGGATGGATGGGACTTTTTTGCCATGCGCTCTTTCCACTGCCTGCGCTTGATTTCTGCATGCTCTCGGAGATGAGACTCGAATTGCTCAGCACCCTCCCGGATGCATTTTCTCCACTCAGGACGGTTTTTGGCCTGGGACTCCCAGGTGTCAGTGGGGATGTTGCACTTTATCAGGGAGGCTTTGAGCGTGTCCTTGTAACGACCTCGACCAGGCCAACATCCCCAACAGTGAAGAACTGACCACACTTGATCAGCTCCGCTGGGCAAGCCACATAGTTCGCATGCCAGGACACGAGAATGCCAAAACAAGAAAGAAGATATATAAAGGCTGGAGTGATATTAATGTAAATAAAGATATACATGTTTGTGGGTAGGAGGATGCAATACTTTTTTGGTTGGAGCATATGTTTCGATTCCTTAACAGCTATCAAACGTTTTGTGCAATGTCTAATTGATCTGGTGTCATGTCGTTAATATTTGTGCCGAAAGGATGGAGTGAATCTTGTAACAATCTCCCAGAGATGGACTGGTATTGAGGGACAAGACTGAATGTGTGCAATAGTGCACTGCACTTTGCACTACTTAGAGACACACTGTGTGTTAAAGGTTACTAATTCACACTTGTGGTGTGCTGTGCCAATTTCTCTCAGTTAATTAATGATAAGAATTGTTTTTCCTGCAACATTTTCTCTGGAGCTGTCACGTGACCCACTGGTTGTGTCAGATGGAGCCTGGAATCGTGACCTCACAGCACCACCGGATGGGCGGCTTCAGTGTGCTAATGTCCACAAACATTGTATCGCTCATTTGGTTCAGACGAACAACTGAAAATAGCACACACAAAGTGTTCGCTATATGTGTCTGTGCGTGTGTACTTTATCAGAGAGGCGGTGCGGGTGTCCTTGTAACGTTTCCAGTGCCCACCTTTCGCTCGTTTGCCGTGAGTTCCGAGTAGAGTGCTTGCTTTAGGAGTCTAATGTCTGGCATGCGAACAATGTGGCCTGCCCAACGGAGCTGATCAAGTGTGGTCAGTGCTGCAATGCTAGGGATGTTGGCCTGGTCGAGGAAGCTAACGTTGTTGCGTCTGTCCTCCCAAGAGATTTGCAGGTTCTTGCGAAGACATCGTTGGTGGTATTTCTCCAGCGACTTGAGGGTTCTACTCGACATGATCCATGTCTCTGAGGCATACAGCAGGGCCAAAGACAAAAGACTGCCCTATGTGGAGGAAGTGCATGCGGGAATGTGCCGAGCATCTCGAGTCTTATCGCTGAGAGCATGCAGAAAGCAAGCGCAGGCAGTGGAAAGAACGTGCTGTCCCACACCACCTCGCGGCTTTCCCTCAACGGCTCTCTGTCCCACCAGTGACAGTGACTGTGGTTCTCGTGTTGGTCTGTTCAGCCACCTAAGGTCTCATTTTTAAAATGAATGCAAGTCTTCCTCGATTCCGAGGGACTGCCTATGATGTGTGTGTGTGTATGTGTGCATGTGTGCATTTGTGTGTGTGTGTATGTGTGTGTGTCTATGTATGTGTGTGTGTGTTCAAGTTTGTGTGTATAAAACACATAATTTATAATATGTGCAAGTGCTATCCACAAAGATTAGATTCAACCATTACTTTTTCTCCTTTAAATGTTATTCTATATCTAATTGCATGTCGTTTAATGCCTTTAATATTTATTGATAACACATTGTCTTGCGTGCTCTGCTTTAGAAAGAGATGTCACACTGACCATTCCGTTACCAAGGTGACCATGTCTGTTTGCAGTGTTCAGTGGGAAAGGGGATTAATTCACACCGAGGATAATGAGCAGCCCACTAACAGTCTCAGCGCTTTTTTGTCCAGTGATCACCTCAGCGCCAGACAGAAAGCCCTGTTATACACATCGAGTGTATGATTATTGGTGCAATTGATGGCAAACATGAAACTGCACCTGCACCTGGCATGCGTTTAATAAATCTGCAATTATTATTTCTCTCATTACACCAGACCCTGTCGCAGTTTTTACTGCACTAGTCCCAGTCTTAGTTTATATGGTTGATGTGGTGGACTTCCAAAAGGCGTTTGATAAAGTGTCTTGAAAATATCCTTTGCAGCAAAGTTGAAGCCCATAGAATAAAAGGGACAGTGGCAGCATGGGTATGAAATTGACTGAGTGACAGCAATCAGAGAGTAGTGTTTTTTTTGGATTGGAGGAAGGTATACAGTGGGTTTCCGCAGCGGTTGTCATTAGGAACACTGTTTTTCATGATTCATATTCATTACTTAGACTTGGGTGTACGGGCACAATTTCAAATTTACTGATGGCATCAAACTTGAAAGCATAGTGAACAGTGAGGAGGAGAATAATGACTGCAAGAGGGCATTGACATGCTGGTGGAATGGGTGGCCACGTGGCAAATGAAACGGAGAAAATTGTGAAGTGATAAATTTTGGTAAGAAGAACGAGGAGAGGCAAAATAAACTAAAGGATACGATTCTAAAGGGTGCATAAACGCAGTGAACTGGGGGTATACGTGCACAACTCATTGAATGTGGCAGAGGCGGCTGAGAAAGTGGCTAAAAAGCATTCGGGACCCTGGGCTTCATAATTAGAGGCATAGAATACAAACGAAAGGAAGTTATGATGAACATTTATAAAACACTGGTTCAGCCTCAACTAGAGTATTGGGTCCAATTCTGGGCACCCCATTTTAGGAAAGATGTGAAGGCCTTAAAGAGGGTTCATAAAAGATTTACAAGTGTGGTTCCAGGGTGAAAGAACTTTGGTTACGTGGTAGCCTTGGGAAGCTGGGGTTGTTCTCTGTAGAATAGAAAAGATTGAGATGCGATTTGATAAAGGTGTTCAGAAAAATAAAGTGTCGAGACAGAATAGCTAGAGAGAAACTGTTCCCATTGGCGGAAGGGTCGAGAACAGAGGACCACAGATTTAAGGTGATTGGCAGCAGAGCCAAAGGCGACATGAGGAAAACGTTTTTAAACAGCGAGCGGTTAGGATCTGGCATGCACTGCCTGAAAGGGTGGTGGAGGCAGAGTCAATCATGGCATTGCAAAGAGAATTGGATAAGTACCTGCAGGAAGAAAATTCACAGGGCTACGGGAAAGGGTGGGATGTGGATTAGCTGAAATACTCTCGCAGAGAGCGGCACGGGCTACATGGGCCTAATGGCCCTCTTCTGTGCTTTAACTATTCTATGATTCTGTAATATATCACACCCTGTCTCAGTTGTTACTACCCTAGACCCTGCTCCAGTTTATATTACCCCATCCACCACGTTAAATATTCATTCCCTCCACCACTGGCACACCATGTCTGCAGGGATTACTATCTACACGATATATTGCAACAACTCGCCAAGACATCTTCGACAGCACTTTCCAAACCTACGATTTCTTAAACCTACAAGGACAAGGGCAGCAGCCTCGTGGGAACACTACCACCTCAAAGTTCCCCTCCAAATCACACAACATCCTGACTAGGAAATTTATAACCGTCCCTTCATAGTCGCTGGGTACAATCCATGGAACCCACTCCCTCACACTGTGGGGGTCCCTTCACCACACGGACAGCAGCGGTTCAAGGTGGCAGCACATGACCTGCTGCTCAAGGCCAATTAGGGATAGACAATCAATGTTAGGCTAGTCAGCGGCACCCACACCCACATGCCAGGAACCAATTAAAAGGTCACTGTATCAGTAATTACTACACAAGGCTTTACCTCAGTTATTATTGCAGTAGAGCTACTAATATTATTCTAGGCTCTGTCTCAGATATTGCTGGAATGTGCCATGCCTTTGTTTCTATTACACAATACCCTGAATTTATTTATATTAAACTAGACAAGGACACTGTTTATATTACACTGGCCCCATCCTTTCACATTTAAACTAGACCATGTCTCTGTTTATATTAGTCTAGACCCTGTCACCATTATTACCGCACGAGACCATGCCTCTGTTTCTATTAAACTAGACCCTGTATCTGCTTTTATTATAATTCACCATGTCAGTGTTTATATGACATTGCACCCTGTCTCAGCTATTACTGCACTCAACCCAGTAACTCCCAGCGCAGGACAGCATATGTCAGATTCAGAGTAATTATCCCTGTACACAGTCCCATCAAACATTCCCAGCGCCGGTGCAGCACAGATTGGAAACAGAGTGAAGCTTCCTCCACATGGTCCCATCAAGCACACCAAGGGCAGGTACAGCACGGGGTTAGAAACAGAGTAAAGCTCCCTCTAAACGGTCCCATCAAAGACAACCAGGGCAGGTATAGTACGGGTTAGATACAGTGTAAAGATCCATCTACACTGATCCATCAAACAATCCCAGATAATTTAATACACGTGTCATATTTTGGATTAATGCTCCCTCTGTGCTACCGAATCAATTTGTTCCAAGGCATATCATTGGGGCACAAGGAAAACCTTTGTTAGATGTTGACATCTAGTTGTGCGGGAAGGCCAATTATCTCTTCTTGAGAGACAAGTTAGAAAGTGGTAATAGGAGAGGGAGAGGATACAGGAAATCTCCACTGTCACACTTGTGATGTTGCTTTGTACGGTGATTAGAATCTTTCCCCATTTTGTCCGTGGGTATCATCTTTACTTTATTCTCCTGTAATTTAGTGAAATGTACCACAAAACAATTGTTGCTGGAATCTGTTGAGAGATTTGCATTTCTCTCTATCTTTATTTCTGTGCTGTGTTGGTGGGGACACATTTATTGTGTTTCCGTCGCTTAATACTCTAATCTGGGACTTCTATTTCTGTGATTATTTACATAAACGACTCACTGGTTCCCATGAAGTGTTCATGGCAGCAGAATCAGATCAACAGAGTCAGTTATTGATTAGTTTCAACTCACAACAAGCAATTATTTTAAGAATATTGACAGTTGATACAACATTAATAGAAATATGTCGAACAGTGATGTTGGCTTCAGTTTTGTTCAATTAGAACAGATGTGATTTTTATCAAAGGGAATAAATATTAAAATGAATAATTCAGTTCTGAACATTCTGCTGCTGGGATCATCTATGAACAGGCTGCTATTCCACTAGAGCTCCATTTAGTGGAAGATTTAACCTTTGTAAACCAGTGACCAGAGAATTTTCCTACAATCACTTTAATATCTGAACTTTTCACATAATGCAAATTGTATTTTCAAATGATGAAATGTAGCAACAGCTTATCATGACTTCATGTTGTCAATACGTGCTTTACAGCCAATTAATTACTTTGGAAGTGTGGTAACTGTTGCAATGTAGGAAATGGGGCAGCCAATTTGTGCACAGCAAGAGACCAGAAAAAGCAATGAAATAATGATAAGATAATCAATTTTTCAGATGTTGGTTGAGGGTTACATATTTGACCTTGAAACCATGAAGAACTCCTCTGCTCTTCAACAGAGTGCCATGACTCCTTTAAATCCAACTGAGTTGGAATATGGGCCTCAGTTTAATGTCTGCCCCGAAAGATGGCACATATGACCGTGCAGCACGAACTCAGTACTGGCACTGCGGATGTCGGCATAGATTTTGTGCTCAGGTCTCTGGAGTGGGTTTAGTATCTGTGACCTTCTGAGTCAGAGCCAAGAGCGATCACACTGTGCCGAGGCTTGAACATATCACAGCTTGTATTTTAAAACATTTCCATTCAGCTCATCGTGTCTGAAGTTGAGGGCCTGAGACCAGAATTACACTGATCCATTTATTATCAGGGGCCAATTCTCTTTTCTTGCCTGGGATGTCATTCCCACACTGGGATTTACACCGGATCTATATAAAATGTTGGCAATTTCGCAAGGAACATCTCGAAGTGTCCCAGGCAGAAGGAGTCACGGATCCTAAGTTTTACCCTCTGTGAGCTACACCATCCGAGGAGCTGGAAGCTGGGACTGTTCTCTTTAGAGTCGAGCAGGCTTGGGCCACTTAATAGAAGTGTTCAAAATCATGGAGCGTTTTGATCAGGTAAATTGGGAGATAGTCCATCACTCCCTCCCACCCTCCACCCATCTTTACATCCCTCCCTCCCTTCATCACTCCCACCCTCAATACCTCCATCACTCCCTCCATCAATCGCTCCTTACCTGCACCCATCCCTCCCTCTCTCCATCACTCCACCCCTCCCTTGCTCCATTCTTCCCTCTCTCCATCATTCTCTCAGCCCAAGTGATTCCTATTTTTCCCTTTGCAGTTTTTTGCTTCCATCGATGAGGATTCCTCAGCTGGAATTTTCTGCACCCAATTCCTTCACCGGGCGTTCATATATTCTGAAACTGGATAAGCTGTGGTTGTTCTCCTTGGAGCAGAGACGGTTAAGAGGTGATTCACGAGTTGAGTATCAGGCATGAAGGAGTTCAGTCATTGTGCAGAGACAGGAGAAGATGGGTTTCTACTCCTTAGAGGAGAGAAGTAAGAGGAGATTTGATAGACGTGTTTAAAATCATCAAGGGTTTAGATTGAGTAAATAAATAGAAACTGTTTCTGATGTAAGGTGATTGACAACAGAACCAGAGGCGATATGTGGACAAACTTATTTATGCAACCACTGATTAGGATTTGGAGTGTACTGCCTGAGAGGGTGGTAGATACAGATTCAAGACTAACTTTCAAAATGAAATTGTATAAATACCTGAAGGAGAAAAATGCAGGGATATAGGGAAAGAGCGGGGGAGTGAAACTAATTTGATTGCTCTTGGGAAGAGCCGGCTCAGACTCTATGGGCTGAATTGTCATGTCCGTGCTATACTAATCTATGGTCCCGAGTTTGGTCAAACCTAAATTCCGCCCATGTAAAGTTGAATGGACTGCTACGGCCCTCACGGTGCAGGGTGAAAGTTTGGTGGAAAAATATGAAAAATAATGCCCAGTGGATAAAAATTGGCCTTACACGCCGATTCTAGGCAGCTGCAGGCCGTAGTTCGGATCCTGGCTGGTAAATGCGATCATTGGCAAAGCAACGCCGAGGATAGAGTCCAGCCCACGTAGGGGGTTACGGGATAAAAACATTTCAACAAATGAAATGGAAACTATTACAAATTCTTCAGAGGACCAACAAAATGGCTACAAAAGAAATTAAGAAAACAAGTGCACTAACCTTTTCTTGCAAGTCTCCATACTTACCGTTCAGGTAAGAACTGCCTACATGCGGCAGTCTCTTCTGCTGCCGGAGCAAGGGACTGGCTGGACCAATCTCGGAAGGGAGCGGGCAGGAAGTCTTTTGTCGGTGTTGCGACCTCACCAAAATCGCTCGGAGAAGAGAGCACCCAAAATACAGGGAGAGCGTGGAGAAAACGCGGTGGCAGCTGGCAATAAGTCCAACAAATTCGGGCCCTGTGATTTTGTGAAAATGTTTCCACGTGCAACAGGGCCATTAAACAGAGGGCACAGCTATTACTGCGCAAGACCATGTCTCAGTGTCTGCTATTCTAGGCACTGTCTCTGTTTATATTGTATTAAGCCCTGTCAATGTTTAAATCACACTAAACCCTCTCTCTGTTTATATTAGACGGGACTCTGTCTCTGTTTATATTACACTAGACCCTGTCTCTGTTTATATTACACGGGATCCTGTCTCTGTTTAAATTACACTTGACACTGTCTCTGATAATATTACACGAAATCCCGTCTCTGTTTATATTACACTAGACTTTGTCTCTGTTTATATTACACTCGACTCTGTCTCTGTGTATTTTCCACAAGACCCTGTCTCTGTTTGTACTACACTAGACCCTGTCTCTGTTTATATTACACTAGATCCTGTCAATGTTTATATTACACTACAACCTGTGTCAGTTTATATTATACTGGACCCTGTCTCTGTTTATATTTCATTAGACTCTGTCTCTGTTTATCTTACACTAGACCCTGTCACTGTTTATTTTACACTTCAAGCTGTCTCTGTTTATATTATATTGGCCTGACACTGTTTATGTTACACTAGACCCTGTCTCTGTTTATATTACACTAGACATTGTCCCTGTTTATATTACACTAGACGCTGTCTCTGTTTATATTACCCGGGGGCATGTATTCATTGCACTGCACAAGACAACGTCTGTTTGTGCCAGCCGAGGCTCAGTGTATCTCACTTTCCCCTCGGTCTAAGATAGTTTTGGGATAAACTCACAATCCAGAGACTTGAGCGCAAAGTCCAGGCACATCATTCCTGGTGCAAGTATTGAGGGAGTGCAGCACTGTCGGAGTTGCCGTCTTTGCGTTGAGATGTTAACCCGAGTACGCATCTGCCCCCTCAGATCTAATTAAAAGGTCCCATGACATGATTGGGCAGAAGAGCAGGTGATTTCTCCCCAGTGTCCGGTTCAATAACTTCCACTCAACGAACTACACAGAGAATATCGATTAACAGCTCATTGATCACTTGCAGTTTGTGGGAGCTTGCTGCACTCAATTTGGCTGCCATGTTTCCTACATTACAACAGTGACTACACTTCAAGGAATGTCATTGGCGGTAAAGAGCTTTGGGACGTGCTCAAGTGGTGAAAGGAGCTGTGTAAATGTAAGTCTTTCTTTCTTATTGATGCATTTTCTTTTGAATGGTGTTCAGATGATGCATTTCCACGCTGAAGAAGGAGAAGTATCAGCACATGGACAGCAACACACACATCAATGTGTTCCACACACATCAGCATGATCCACACACACATCAATGTGCCCTGCACACATCAATGTGTTCCACACACACATCAATGTGTTCCGTACACAAACATCAATGTGCTCCACACACACATATCAATGTGCTCCACACACGCATCAATGTGCTCCACCCACACATCAATCTGTTTCACACACACACATCAATATTTTCCACACACACACATCAATGTACTCCACACACACACATCAATGTGCCCCACATACACATATCAATGTGCTCCACACACATATCAATGTGCTCCACACACACATAAACGTGTTCCACACACAAGCATCAGTGTGCTCCACAAACACATCAATGTGCTCCAACAAAAAAATGGTGTTAAAATGTTGGTAATTAACAAAAGCGAAAGTCCAGTTATTCACGGGGCAGTGAAATAAATTATTTTGCGCTGGGTGAGCGAGAGGTCTTAATCGGGATGTCCAAATAAGTCCCTTCCCTTCCTCATATTGTACCATAGAATCTTAGCAGCTCACTGCGCAGAAAAAGGCCATTTGGCCCACCGCATCCGTACTGGACCTGTACTGGAATAACCCAAATCTAATTATGCTGGTCCGCTCTTTCTGCATCGCTTGTTATCATACGTGCTTCAGACAATTGTTCCACTGTCCCCTTGAAAGATGTTCTGATGATGGGTCATCGACCTGAAACGTTAACTCTGTTTCTCTCTCCTGCCAGACCCACTGAGATTATCAGTATTTTCTGGTTTTGTTTTAATCCTTAAAACATGTAGCGGCCTTTGTCACAAAGAGTGCCTCACGCGCATAACCTCTCTCCTCTCTGCCTCAGACTTAACAAATCTCCTCTCTGTCTTTCTCTCTCAGACATCACCTAACTCACACAACCTCTGTCCTCTCTCTGAAACGTTAACTCTGTTTCTCTCTCCACAAATGCTGCCTGACCAGCTGAGATTTAAAGTGTTTTCTGTTTTTATTTTGTCCCTTAAAAGAAGTAGCGGCCTTTGCCTCAGAGAACACCTAACGCACTCTACCTCTCGCCTATCTCGCCCTCTCTATCTCTCAGAGAGCATCTAAATGACCTAAAACCTTCTATTTTCCAATCGCACTGTTTCGGGTGAATTCATTTTTATCTCCCCTCTTTTATCCCAGTGATCACATTCAGTCCATCTCGCTCGTTAGTGAACGTGTTAAACCCCAAATAAGTGCTTGGGTTTTAATCTTTAAAATGAGAATGGAGGTGAATGTAATGTTGAGATGAAGGGCAATCCGTGCTGTGGGTCTTCGTGCTGTCAGGGTGAGGCTCCCCTCACAGACCGGAAGCCTGTTCATGGTGATAACATCAAACTGACGCTATTTCAGTCTCAGTCAACACAACTTCCTGTTTCTGTGCTGCCGGCTCCAAACCGCACATCTCATTTCTGAGCAGTAAATAAACCCAGGGCCGCAATCTGGTGGAAACATCTAACAAGAGACCGATATCTGGCCAGGGAGTCGGTGCAGAGCCACACATTGCGGTGACATTTGCAAATGAGCCTGTTGTTCAGAGTGTCCATTCTGGAAATGACTGGTAGTGTGTGTGGATCGGTCACTGAGCTCCCTCTGCTCTCTGAAGCCGGGAGATAGTCACTCGCTCCCTTTCATTTTATATGGTGATGTTTTTCTTTACGCGGCGAGTTGTTGTGAAATGGAACGCACTGCCTGACAGGGTGGTGGAAGCAAATTCAGTCATAACTCTCGAAAGGAAATTGGACAGATACATGAAGGGAGAACATCACAGGGCTATGGGGAAAGAGCAGGGGAGGGGGACTAATTGGATCTCTCTTTCAAACAGCCGGCACAGGCACGATGGGCTGAACGTCCTCTTTCTGTGCTGTATCTTTCTGTGATTCTATTTCTCAGCTTTTATCCAACACCATCTCGTGTCTCCTCTTTTTAAGTATCTTTCTCTCTTTATCAGTCTTTCTGGGTTTCAGACATTAAAGTTTAGACTAGAGAAGTGGGCCGAATACTGCAGCTCGGGCCGAACCTGTGATTTATAAACCTTTAGCAATAACGTCCTTGCTTTAGAATGGAAATAGGGGGCAAAATAATCTGGTATGTTCTCCCAGTGGAGTTTCTGTCCCTTCTGGAGAAGGTACTGAACCGACTGCTTTAACACAAGAAACTCCCTTTGTTGCGGTTACACTAAGAGCCCTGGGAGTCATTTTCATTGTCACGCTCGGGCGGAAACCCTGTCGCAGGATCCATCACCTGTAATAAAAACATAAGAACATAAGAAATAGGAGCAGTTCTAGGTCAAAAGGGCCCTCGAGCCTGCTGCACCATTTAATACCAAGGGTCCGCAGGTTTTCTCAAGGCCTCAAAGGGGCTCACATCAACTTTCAGCTTTCAGTCCTCTTCCACCCCTTTATTTTTACACCAGACCTCGCTTCTGTTGTGATCTCTTCCCGATGTTATTCTTAAACCAGATCCCATTTCTTCTCTTGTAACACCACACTCCCCGCCTCTATTAGGCAGGAACATAGGAACACGAGGAGGATGGTCTGCCCCTCGATCCTGTATCTATAACCAATTACATAAGAACGTAAGAAAACGTACCAGGAGTAGGGCATGCGGCCCCTCAAGCCGCTCCGCCATTTAATGCATTCATAGCTGATCCGATCAGGGACTCAGCTCCACTTCCCTCCCCGCTCTCCATAACCCCTTATTACCTTATCAGTTAAGAAACTGTCTATCCCGGTTTTAAATTTATACAGTGACCCAGCTTCCACAGCTCTCTGAGATAGCGAATTCCACAGATTTACAACCCTCTGGGAGAAAAAATTCCTCCTCATCTCAGTTTTAAATGGGCGGCCCCTTATTATAAAACTATAGAAACATAGAAACATGGACAATATGTGCAGGAGTAGGCATTTCGGCCCTTTGAGCCTGCACTACCATTCAATAAGATCATGGCTGATCATTCTCCTCAGTATCCCGTTCCTTCTTTTTCTCCATACCCCTTGATCCCATTATCCGTAAGGGACATATCTAACTTTCCCTTGAATATATCCAATGAACTGGCATCAACAACTCTCTATGGTCGAGAATTCCACATGTTAACAACTCTCTGAGTGAAGAAGCTTCTCCTCATCTCAGTCCTAAATGGCTTACTCCTTATCCGTAAACTTTGTCCCCTGGTTCTGGACTTCGCCAACATCGGGAACATTCTTCCTGCATCCAACCTGTGCATTCCCGTCAGAATTTTACGTGTTTCTATGAGATCCCCTCTCATCCTTCTAAACTCCAGTGAATACAGGCTCAGTCGACCCAGTCATTCCTCATATGTCAGTCCTGTCAACCCGGGAATCAGTCTGGTGAAGATTCGCTGCACTCCCTCAATAGCAAAAACGTCCTTCCTCAGATTAGGAGAACAAAGCTGAACACAATATTTCAGGTGAGGCCTCACCAAGGCCCTGTACAACTGCGGTAAGACCTCCCTGCGCCTATTCACAAATCCCCTAGTTATGAAGGCCAACGTACCATTTACCTTCTTCACCACCTGCTGCACCTGCATGCAAACTTTCAATGACAGACGTACCATGACAGCCAGGTCTCGTTGCAACTCCCCTTTTCCTAATCCCTCGCCATTCAGATGAAATTCTGCCTGCGTGTTTTTGACACCAAAGTGGATAACCTCACATTTATCCACATTATACTGCATCTGCCATGCACTTGCTCACTTACCTAACCTGTCCGAGTCACCCTGTCATCTTTTAGCATCCTCCTCACAGTTCAAACCGCCACCCACCTTAGTGTCATCTGCAAACTTGGAGATATTACACTCAATTCCTTCATCTAAATCATTGATGTATATTGTAAATTGTTGGGATCCCACACTGAGCCCTGCAGCACCTCACTAGTCCCTGCCTGCTATTCTGAAAAAGACCATTTATTCCGACTCTCTGCTTCCTGTCTGCCAACCAGTTCTCTATCCACGTCAGTACATTACCCCCAATACCATGCACTTTAATTTTGCGCCCCAATCTCTTGTGTGGGACCTTGTCAAAAGCCTTTTGAAATTCCAAATACACCACATACACTGGTTCTTCCTTGTCTACTCTATTGTTACATCCTCCAAACATTCTAGAAAATTTGTCAAGCATGATTTCCCTTTCCTAAATCCATGCTGACTTGTACCGATCCTGACACTGCTTTCCAAATGCGTTGCTATTTCATCTTTAATGATTCATTCCAACATTTTCTCCATTACTGATGTCATGCTAACCGGTCCATAATTAACCGTTTTCTCTCCCCTCCTTTGTTAAATAGTGTTATTACATTAGCTACCCGACAGTCCATAAGAATTGATCCAAAGTCGATAGACTGTTGGAAAATGATCACCAATGCACCCACTATTTCGAGGGCCACTTCCTTAAGTACTCCTGGATGCAGACTGTCAGGCCCCGGGGACTTATCGGCCTTCAACACCATCAATTTCCCCAACACAATTTCCCGCCTAATAACCTTCTCACTAGACCCTCGTTCCCCCAGTATTTCATGAAGGTTATTTCTGTCTTCCTACTTGAAGACAGAACCAAAGCGTTTGTTCAACTGGTCTGCCATTTCTTTGTTCCCCATTATACATTTACCTGAATCTGACTGCAAGGGATCTACGTTTGTCTTAACTAATTTTTTCTCTTCACCGATCGATAGAAGCTTTTGCAGTCAGTTTTCAGTTCTGACTGAAAACCCCGAGTTCTAATTCTAGTCTCCCCTATCAGTGGAAACATCCTCTCTGCACCCACTATGTCAAGTTCCCCATAATCGCTACGTTTCGATAAGATCACCTCTCATTCTTCTGAACTCCAATGAGTAGAGGCCCAACCTACTCAACCTTTCCTGATAATCAACCCCTCATCTCCGGAATCAACCTTGTGAACCTTCTCTGAACTGCCTCCAAATCAAGTTCATCCGGTCGTAAATATGGAAACCAAAACTGCACACAGTATTCGAGGTGTGGCCTCACCAATACCCTGTACAACTGCAGCAAGACTTCCCTGCTTTTATACTCCATTCCCTTTGCGACCAAGACCAAGATTTGATTGACTTCCTGATCACTTGCTCTACCTGCATACTAATGTTCTGTGTTTATTGCACAAGTGCCCCCAGGTCTCGCTGTACTGCACTTCGCAATTTTTCTTCATTTAAATAATAACTTGAACTTTGATTTTTTTCCGCCAAAATATAACTAAAGGGCAAAATCTTAGAATAAGGGGCAGCCCATTTAAAACTGAGATGAGGAGGAATTTCTGCCCTCAGATTGCTGTAAATCTGTGGAATTCGCTGCCTCAGAGAGCTGTGGAAGCCGGGACATTAAATAAATTTAAGACTGAAATACACAGTTTCTGAAACGATAAAGGAATAAGGGGTTATGGGGAACGGACAGGGAAGTAGATCTCAATCCATGATCGGATCAGCCATTATCTTATTGAATGGCGGAGCAGGCTCGAGGGGCCTTAAGAACATAATAAATAGAAGCAGGAGAAGTCTATTTGGCCCCTCGAGCCCGCTCCGCCATTTAATAAGATCATGGCTGAACTGCTGCTGGGCTCAGCTCCACTTCCCTGCCCGTTCCCCATAACCCTTCACACCCTTATCATTCAAAAATCTGTCTATCTCCACCTTAAATATATTAAGTCGTAGCAGGATATTTAGAAAATTATAATTGCAATCAAGCAGCATAAGCATGGTTTTATGAAAGGGAAATCGTGTTTGATCAATTAATTCGAGTTATTTGAGATTTAACGAGCAGGGTGGATGAAGGGGAACCGGTAGATGGAGTGTATTTGGATTTCCAAAAGGCATTCGATAAGGTGCCACATAAATGTTACTACGCAAGATAAGAAGTCATGGTTTTGGGGGTAATAAGGATGGAGGATTTTCTAACTAACAGAAAATAGGGTTGGGATAAAATGGTCATTTTCATGTTGGCAACTGTAACAAGTGAGGTCCCACAGGGGCCGCAACTATTTACAATCTATATTAATGATTTGGAGTAAATGACAATGTAATGCTGGCAAATTTGCTGATTATACAAAGATGGGTGGGAATGCAAGTTGTGAAGAGGACGCAAAGACTCTGCAAAGGGATATAGACAAGCTCAGTGAGTGGACAAAAAAATTGGCAGCTGGCGTATAATGTGGGAAAATGTGAGGATACCAACTTAGGTCGGAAGAATAGAAAAGGAACATATTGTTTAAATGGAGAGAGACGACAGAATGCTGCGCGACAGAGGGATTTTGGTGTCCTTGTGCATGAAACACAAACAGTTAGTATGTAGGTACAGCAAGTAATCAGGAAGGCAAATGGAATGTTGAGATTTATTGCAAGGGGGATGGAGTATAAAAGTAGAGAAGTCCTGTACAGGGTGTTGGTGAGACCACACCTGGAGTACTGCGTACAGTTGTCGTCTCCTTATTTAAGAAAGTACATACTTGCATTGGAGGCAGTTCAGAGAATGTTCATGAGGTTAAT
Source organism: Pristiophorus japonicus (assembly GCF_044704955.1). Taxonomy (NCBI): domain Eukaryota; kingdom Metazoa; phylum Chordata; class Chondrichthyes; family Pristiophoridae; genus Pristiophorus; species Pristiophorus japonicus. The sequence continues at coordinate 268,579 of NW_027254478.1, read as the reverse complement.
TCCTGAAATGAAAGTGTTGCCTTATGAGGAAATTCTGCGCAGGTTGGGCCTGTACTCATTGGTGTTTAGAAGAATATGAGGTGATCTTATTGGTGGATATCCGATTCTGAGGGGGCTTGACAGGGCAGATGCTGAGAGAATATTTCCCCTCGTTGGGGAACCAAGACCTAGGGGGCACAGTTTCAGAATAAGGGATCACCCATTTATCACGGAGATGAGGAGGAATTTCTTCTATCAGAGGGTCGTGGATCTGAGGAATTCTCTACCTCAGAAAGCTGTAGAAGCTGGGTCATTGAATAGATTCAAGGCTGAGACAGACAGATTCTTGAACTACAGAGGAGTCAAGGGTTAGGGGTACAGGCAGGAAAGTAGAGTTGAGGCCAATATCAGATCAGCCATAAGCTGATTGAATGGCGGCGCAGGCTTGAGGGGCCGAATGGATAACTCCTGCTCCTAGTTCTTATGTTCTTATATAGCAAACACTTTGTGTGTGTTCTTTATGTTCCTCTCAACAAACTGAGAGCTGTTGAACTGAGTGGACATTAGGACCCTGCGGCTGCCCATCCGGCGGTGCTGTGAGGTCACGGTTCCAGGATCTGGCTGACACAATCAGTGGGCCATGTGAAAGCTGAATGGAAAATACTGCCGGAAAAACAATCCTTAACATTAAAAACTGTGAGCAATTGGCAGAGGGCCACACAAGTGTGAATTAGGAACATTTAACACACAGAGTGCCACTAAGTAGTGCAAAGTGCAGTGAATTGCTCACCTTCAGTCCTGTCCCTCAATCCCAGTCCATCTCTGGGAGATTGTCACAAGATTCACCCCATTCTCTCAACACAAATATTACTGTCACAATACCAGATCAATAGGACATTGCCCACTGCTGCAGATAGTTGTTAACAAGAATAAATATGCTCCTAAGTAAAAACAAATAATTGCATCCTCTCACACACGCAAATATATATCTTGACGATTGTCAATATCTATCGATCATCTGTCTCTCTATTTTACAGAGACAGGGTCTAGTGTAATATAAACAGAGACATGTTCTAGTGCAGTAATAACTGAGACAGAGTCTAGTGTAATATAAACAGAGACACGTTCTAGTGCAGTAATAACTGAGACAGGGTCTAGTGTAATATAAACAGGGCACGTTATAATGTAATATAAGCAGAGATACGTTCTCGTGCAGTAATAACTGAGACAGAGTCTCGTGTAATATAAACAGAGACGAGGTCGAGTGTAATATAAACCGAGACAGGATGAAGAGTAGTATAAACAGAGACAGGGTCTAGTGTAATATAAACAGAGACAGTGTCTAGAATAATATAAAGAGACAGGGTCTAGAATAATATAAAGAGACAGGGTCTAGAATAATGTAAAGAGACAGGGCCTAGTGTAATATAAACAAAGACAGGGCCTTTTGTAATATAAACAGAGATACGGTATAGTGTAGTAATAACTGAGACAGGTACTGCGGTATTATAAATATCATTTTTCTGTAATGACTGAGGTACTGCCTAATATAATCTTTTTTGTTTCTTCGTCATGGGGTCTGGATTTCACTGGCAAGGCTAGCATTTATTGCCCATCCCTACTTGCCCTTGAGAAGGTGGTGGTGAGCCGCCTTCTTGAACCACTGCAGTGCGTGTGGTGAAAGTACTCAGTGCTGACTTTGTTCTAGCGCTTTGATACAACTGAGTGGCTTGCTGGGTCATTCCACAGGGCAGTTGAGAGACCCTTACTGTGGGTCACATATAGGCCAGACCGGGTAAGGATGGCAGATTTCATTCCCTGAAGGACAATCCGGTAGTTTCATGGTCACCATTACTCATACTAGCTTATGATTCCAATTTTATATTCAGTTAACTGAAGTTAAATTCGCCCATCTGTCATGGCTGGATTTGAAATCACGTCTCTGGATTATTCTTCCACATCTGTGGATTAGTCCAGTAACATAACCACTATGCTACCGCACACTGTATAAACAGAGTCATGTTGTAGTGCAGTAATAACTGAAACAGGTTTTCTTGTAAGATAAACAGAGACAGTGTTTAGTGTAATGTAAACAGAGACAGGGTCTAGTGTAATGTAAATGTCTATGATACTATCACCACCTCTCACCATTTTAATCACCTCAGTAAATGTAACTAAGACACAGCCTTGCATAATATAAATAGATGCATGGTCTAGTGCAGTAATAACTAGGACAAGGTCGAGTGTAATTTAAACAGAGACAGAGTCTAGTGTAATATAAACAGAGACAAGGTGTCGTGTAATATAAACAGCGATAGGGTCTAGTATCATATAAACAGAGACAGGGTCTAATGTAATATAACCAGTGTCAGGGCCTAGTGTAAAATAAACAGAGACAGGGTCGAGTGTATTATAAACAGAGACAGGGACTAGTGGAATATAAACAGAGTCAAGGTCTAGTGTATTAAACCAGAGACAAGGTCGAGTGGAATATAAACAGAGACAGGGTCTAGTGTGATGTAAACGTCTATGATTCTATCACCACCTTTCAGCGTTTTACTCACCTCTATTAAATCAACCTTTAACCTTCCCTGCTCAATCCCAATTTCTCGAGTCTCTGCATAACTGAAATACCTCATTCCTGGAAGAATTCTAGTCGAGGATGACTTGCTTCCACTCTAAAAGTGAGTTCTCGGGTGACTGGAGAGTCCGATAAGGGACCTACAGTCTCTGTCGCTGGTGGTCAGACAGTGATTGAAGGAAAGGGTGGGTGGGGAGTCTGGTTTACCGCATGCTCATTCCGCTGTCCACGCTTGGTTTCTACATGTTCTCGGCGATGAGACTCGAGGTGCTCAGCGCCCTCCCGAATGTTCTTCCTCTACTTAGGGTGGTCTTTGGCCAGAGAGTTCCAGGTGCTGGTGGGGATTATGCATTTTATCAAGGAGGCCTTGAGGGTGTCCTTGAAACGTTTCCTCTGCTCGCTTGCCGTGTTGAAGCTCCACGTAGGAACCGCTGTGTTATGTCCCACAACCCTCCCGAGAGCTCCGTGCTCCTCCAATAGTTGACTCTTGAGCATCCCTGATTTTAATCACCCCACCATCGCCGTGCCTTCAGCTGCCAAGTCTCTAACCTCTGGAATTCCCTCCATAACACTCTCCATCTGTCTTCCCTTCTTTAAGACGCTCCCTAAAACCTATCTCTTTGACCAAGCTTTTGATCACCTGTCCCAATATCTCATTCTGTGGCTCGGTGTCACAATTTGTTTGATAACGCTCCTGTGAAGCAATTTTAGGGCATGAAGTTGCCCCAATTCTGAAGGGATGGGACAGGTTAGATGCGGGTATAATGTTCCTGATGTTGGGGAAGTCCAGAACCAGGGGACGCAGTCTTAGGATAAGGGGTAGGCCATTTAGGACTGAGATGAGGAGAAATTTCTTCACTCAGAGAGTTGTTAACCTGTGGAATTCCCTGCCACAGAGAGTTGTTGATGCAGTTCATTCGATATATTCAAGAGGCGGTTAGATATGGCCCTTACGGCTAAGGGGATCAAGTGGTATGAAGAGAAAGCAGGAAAGGGGTACTGAGGTGAATGATCAGCCATGATCTTATTGAATGGTGGTGCAGGCTCGAATGGCCGAAAGGCCTACTCCTGCACCTATTTACTATGTTTCTATGTTTAATCTGTTCTGCACCGTCTTCAAGGCGATGACATATTCCCCAAAGTCTGGACTGAAATTAATTCAATCTCTATTGTTCCATTAGATTAATTATAAGGATTCTTGCTCTCTTAAAATTGGACGGAGCAGTAATCTGAGTGTTAGTAATTATTAATTGATAAAGACGATACAATTTGTTCTGACAATGCAGATGGTGACTTGTCTGCTCAGCAACAGCAGCCTCTGCATGATTCCTGTTCCAATAAGCTCACTCGCGCCATCTGCTGATCATGTACAAACACTGCAGGCACCAGAGTTTTTAAACATGTTTATTTAATTCCACATACAACAAATTGTATTTTCCCAGTGACGTTCGCCCAGAGGAGTGTCTCAGAGCAAACCACAAGAGGGCCAAGAGATTAGGACGATTTACGGGAGAAAGGACACAATTCGTGTTATCAATTCTGAGGAGGTTTTCATAGGAAGGTGTGAATTTATATAAGAACATAAGAATTAGGAGCAGGAGTTGGCCATATGGCCCCTCGAGCCTGCTCCGCCATTCAATAAGATCATGGTTTATCATCGGCCGCAACTCCACTTTGCTGCATTATCCCCATATCCCTTGATTCTCCTACAGAGCAAAAATTTATCTATCTCAGCCGTGAATATACTCAACGACTCAGCATCCACAGTCCTTTGGATTGAGAATTTCAAAGACTCACAACGCTCTGAGTGAAGAAATTCATCCTCTTCTCTGTCTTAAATGGCCGACCCCTTATCCTGAAACAATGCCTTCTCGTTCTAGACTCTCCGGCCAGGGGAAACAACCTCTCTGCATCTACGCTGTCAATACTCTTCAGAATATTGTATCTTTCAATGAGAGCATCTCTCATTCTTCTACACTGCAGACAGCATAGGCCCATTCTATACAATCTCTCATTATAAAACGTATCTCTCATCCCAGGATTCAATCTAGTAAACCTCCGTTGCACGACCAGCAAGGCAAGTATATATTTCCTTAGATCATGAGACACAAACGGCCCATTGCTCCAGGACTCTGGAGTGCAGGTCCAAAGATCCCTGAAGATATCAGGACAGGTAGATAAGGTGGTAAAAAGGTAGATGGAAAAGGTGCCTTTATTAGTCGTGGCATAGAATATAAGAGCAGAGAGGTTATGCATTAAATCCATCAAACACTAGAAAGGCCACAGTGCGAGTACTGCATTCAGTTCTGGTCACTAAATTACAGGAAAGATGTGATTGCACTATAGAGGGTATAGAGGAGATGAATGAGGATGTCGCCTGGACTGGAGAATGTTACCTATGGGGAAAGATTGGATAGGCTGGAGTTGTTTTCTTTGGAACAGAGCAGGCTGAGGGGAGATTTAATTGACGTGTACAAGATTATAGAAGGCCTAGATAAAGTGGATAGGAAGGAGCTATTTCGCTCAGCAGAATGGTCAATAACCAGAGAGAATAGATGTAAAGTAATTAGTAGAGGATTAGAGGGGATCGAGGAGAAATAATTTTCATCCAGAAGGTGGTAGGAGTCTGGAACTCACTGCCTGAAGGGAGGTACAGGCAGAAATCCTCGTCTCATTGGAGAACATCTGAAAAACACTTGAGGTGCTGTAACCTACAGGGCTATGGACCAAGAGCTGGAAAGTGCGATTAGGGCGGATGGCTGTTTCTCGGGAGCCAGAGACACGATGGGCGCAATTGCCACCCTCTGTGTTGTAAACATCTATGATTCTGACACAACCTTTCATCATTTTAATTACCTCTATTTTATCATCCTTTAACCTTCTCTGCTCAATCCCAGTTTCCCTAGTCTCTGCATAACTGAAAATACCTCATTCATGTCAGAATTCTAGTTAATCTCTTCTGCACCATCTTAAGGCCTTGACATACTTCCCAAAGTCTGGATTGAAATTAATTTAATTTCGAATGTTTCGCCAGATTCATTCTAAGTATGTATGCTCTCTTAAAATTGGACTGAGCAATAATATCAGTATTAGTAATTATTGATTGATAACGTTTATATAATTTGTTCCAGCAATGCAGATTGTGACTTATCTGCTCAGCAACAGCAGCCTCTGCATGAATATTGTTTCAATAAGCTCACTGTCGCCATCTGCTGATGATAAACATCGACTGCAGGCGCCAGAGTTTTTTTTTAACATGATTATTTAATTCCACACACAACAACTTGCATTTTCCCAGTGACGTTCATCCAGAGGAGTTTCTCAGAGTTAACCACAAGATGGCCAAGAGATGAGGGGGAGTTAAGAGAGAAGGGACACAATTCGTGTTATCAATTTTGAGGAGGTTTTCTTGGGAGGGTGTGAAGTTACATGGAACATTAGAATTAGGAGCAGGATTAGGCCATACGGCCCCACGACCCTGATCCACCATTTAATAAGATCATGGCTGATCATCAACCTCAACTCCACTTTGCTGAATTATCCCCATATACCTTGATTCTCCTACAGTCCAAATATCTATCTATCTCAGCCGTGAGTATACTCAACGACTCAACATCCACAGTCCTTTGGATTGAGAACTTCAAAGACTCACAACGCTCTGAGTGATGGCATTCATCCTCTTCTCTGTCTTAAATGGTCCACCCGTTATCCTGAAACTATGCCCTCTAGATGTAGACTCTCCAGCCAGGGGAAACAACCTCTCAGCATCTACGCTGCCAATCCCCTTCGGAATCCTATATCTTTCAATGAGCGCATTCTTTTAAACTGCAGAGAGTAGAGGCCCATTCTATACAATCTCTCATCATAAGACAGCTCTCTCATCCCAGGATTCAATCTAGTGAACCTCAGTTGCACCACCACCAAGGCAAGTATATTCTTCCTTAGATAAGGAGACCCAAACTGCCCCAGTATTCCTGGACCTTGGAGTACAGGTCCACAGATCGCTGAAGGTTGCAGACCAGATAGATTAGGTGTTTTAAAAAGGAATACAGAATACGTGCCTTTACTAGTCATGGCATAGAATATAAGAGCAGCGAGATTAGGCATTAACACTATAAAACACTAGTTCGGCCACAGTGTGCAGTTCTGGTCACCACATTACAGGAAAGATGTGATTGCACTATAGAGGGTACAGAGGAGATTGAAGAGGATGTTGCCAGGACTGGAGAATTTTAGCCTTGAGGAAAGATTGGATAGGCTGGAGTTGTTTCCTTTGGAACAGAAGAGGCTGAGGGGAGATTTCATTGACGTGTACAAGATTATTGTGGTGGGAAAATTATTGGAAAAAGTCCTAAAAGACAGGATGAATCTACATTTGGAAAGGCAATGATTAATTAGGGACAGTCAGCACGGATTTCTAAAGGGAAGATCAACCCTCTTGGTTACCTCTTCAAAAAATGCAATCAGTTTCCACATGGTAGACTGGTTTAAACCCACGGCATCCAGGACAAAGTGGCAAGTTGTATCCAAAATTGGCTTGAAGGTAGGAAACAAAGGGTAATGATTGATGGATTTTTTTGACTCGAAGGATGTTTCCAGTGGGTTTCCGCCGGGATCAGTACTGGGTCCCTTGCTTTTGTGGTATATATCTGTTATATATGTGGACTTGTATTTACTCTGTACAACCACCAGAGGGCTCATTCCCCGGAGTCCCAAGGGATCCCATAATTCCTTGGGAGCACAGGTATTTAAGAAGGCTTCACAGGTTGGAGAGGCACTCTGCAATAAAAGACTAAGGTCACACTTTATTTGAGCTCACAGTGTTCAGTCTGACTCTTTCTCCATACACTACAACTGGCGACGAGATACAGTTAGTGAACCCAAAAATGCAGAGAACAGTGTGCATCCTGGAGAAATTTTAGCAGGGAGATGATTGGGAAACTTTTGTGAAGCGACTCGACCAATACTTCGTGGCCAACGAACTAGATGGGGAAGAGCACACTGCCAAACAAAGGGCGATCATCCTCATCCTCCCTGGGGCACCAACGTAAGGCCTCATGAAGAATCTTCTCACTTCAGCGAAACCACGGAGAAATCATATGACGATTTGTGCACACTTGTCCGAGAGCATTTGAACCCAAAAGAAAGCATTTTGATGGCGACGTACAGGTTCTCCACCTACAAAAGATCTGAAGGCCAGGGAGTGGTGAATCATGTCGCCAAGCTCAGACGCCTTGCAAGACATTGCGAATTTGAAGGACATTTACAGCATATGCTCAGAGACTTTTTCGTACTTGGCTTTGGCCACGAAACCTTCCTTCGCAAACTTTTGACTGTAGAGACCCCAACCTTGAATAAGGCCACAGCGATAGCCCAGGCGTTCATCGCCACCAGTGACAAAACTAAGCAAATCGCTCAGCACACAAGTGCTGCTAAAAGTACTATGAACAAATTGATGTTGTTTTCGAATCAGAACGTACAGGACAGGTCACACATACTGGCAGCTACACGTCGGCAGATGTCTCAGAGTCCACCATCAAGGGTGATGAATGCAAGGCCATTAACACCTTGTTGGCACTGCGGGGGTGATCATCGTTTCCATTCATGCTGATTCAAAAGATACGTTTGCAAGGGCTTTGGGACAATGGGACACCTCCAACGAGTGTACAGGTGAGCTGCTAAACCTGCTAAAGCTGAAAACCATCAGGTTACAGAGGAGGATCATGAAAAAACAGAGCTTCAGATAGAGAAGGCAGAGGTACATGAGGTGCACACATTCACCACGAATTGTCCCCCCGATAACGCTGAATGTTGAACTCAATGGACTCCCGGTGTCAATGGAGCTGGACACGGATGCAAGCCAGTCCATCATGGGCAAAAATACTTTTGAAAGGTTGTGGTGCAACAAGGCCTCAAGGCCAGTCTTAACTCCAATTCACACGAAACTAAGAACTTACACAATAGAACTGATTCCTGTAATCGGCAGTGCTACCGTAAAGGTCTCTTATGATTGAGCGGTTCACAAGCTACCACTCTGTGTGGTATCGGACGATGGTCCCACGCTGCTCGGCAGGAGCTGGCTGGGAAAGATACGCTGGAACTGGGACGACATCCGAGCGCGATCACCCGCTGACGACACTTCCTGTGCCCAGCTCCAAAACAAATTTCCTTCGCTGTTTGAATCAAGCATCGGGAAATTTCAAGAAGCAAAAATGCAGATCTACCTAATTCCGGGGGCGCGACCCATCCATCACAAGTCGAGAGAAGTACCGTACATGATGAAAGAAATGGGAGAGATCGAGCTAGACTGGCCACAAAGAGAGGGCATCATTTCACCGATCGAGTTCAGTGAGTGGGCCAGTCCTATTGTCCCAGTCCTCAAGGGGGATGGCATAGTCAGAATCTATAGTGATTACAAAGTAACTATCAATCGTTTCTCCCTGCAGGACCAATACCACTACCAAAAGCCGACGACTTCTTTGCAACGCTGGCGGGAGGAAAGACATTCACGAAGCTGGATCTGACTTCAGCCTACATGATGCAGGAACTGGAGGAATCATCGAAGGCCCTCTCCTGCATCAACACGCACAAATGTATTTTTGTTTATAGCAGATCAGCGGCGGCGATATTCCAGAGAAACATGGAAAGTTACTGAAGTCGGTCCCGAACACCGTGGTCTTTCAGGACGAAATCTTGGTCATAGGTCGGAACACAGTCGAGCACCTGCAGAACCTGGAGGAGGTTCTTAGTCGACTCAACCGTGTGGGGCTCAGGTTAAAATGCTTGAAGTGAGCGCAATCGAGAACGCACCGAGGCCACAGAACGTGACGGAGCTGCGGTCGTTTCTGGGACTCTTGAAATACTTTGATAACTTCTTACCGGGTCTCATCACCCTGTTAAAACCACTACATGTCTTCCTACGAAAAGGGGGCGAATGTGTTTGGGGCAAAAGCCAATAAAATGCCTTTGTAAAAGCGAGAAAATTATTATGCTCAAACAAATTTCTTGTGTTGTATGATCCATGTAAGCGTTTGGTACGAGCATGTGATGCGTCGTCATATGGCGTCGGGTGTGTATTGCAACAAGCTAATGATTTTGGGAAACTGCAACTGGTTGCTTATGCATCCAGGCATCTGTCTAAGGCCGAGAGAGGCTACAGCATGATTGAAAAAGAAGCGTTAGCGTGTGTCTATGGGGTAAAAAATTGCATCAAAACCTGTTTGTGCTAAAATTCGAATTGGAACCTGCCCATAAGCCACTTATATCCCTGTTTTCCGAGAGTAATGGGACCAATACCAACGCATCGGCCCCCATCCAGAGATGGGCGCTCACGTTGTCAGCATATAATTACGCTATTCGCCACAGGCCAGGCACAGAAAACTGCGCCGATGCTCTCAATAGGCTGCCGTTGCTCACCACGGGGGTGGAAATGTTGCAGCCCGCAGATCCAGCGATGGTAATGGAAGCATTTGAGAGTGAGCAATCACCCGTCACTGCCCGGCAGATCAAAACTTGGACAAGCCAGGACCCCTTATTATCTCTAGTCAAAAGTTGTGTGCTTCACGGGAGCTGGTCCAGTGTCCCAGTGTCCCACTGGAAATGCAGGAAGAGATAAAGCTGTTCCAGCAGAGCACAGATGAAATGTCTGTACAGCCAGACTGCCTTCTGTAGGGCAATCGAGTAGTGGTCCCCAAGAAGGGCAGAGACACCTTCATCAATGGCCTTCACAGTACCCACCCAGGCATCATAATGATGAAAGCGACAGCCAGATCCTACATGTGGTGGCCCAGTATCGATGTGGATTTAGAGTCCTGCGTTCACAGATGTAATACATGCTCGCAGTTAAGCGATGTACCCAGGGAGGCGCCGCTAAGTTTATGGTATTGGCGCTCCAAACCGTGGTCTCGGGTACAGGTCGACTATGCAGGCCAGTTCTTGTTTAAAATGTTCCTTGTGACCCCACTCATTCACTGGGATCCCACTTTCTGAACTGATCATGAAAAGAGCACTTAAGACAAGGCTCTCGTTTCCTCACCCTGAACTACATGAACAGGTAGAGAGCAGCCGTTTTCAACCAAGTGCATACAATGATAGCGCAAATGTGTCATGCGAGATTGAAGTCAATGATCCTGTATTCCTATTAAATTATGGACAAGGTCCCAAGTGGCTTCCCGGAATTGTCGGTGCCAAAGAGGGGAGCAGTGTGTTTTGGCACCAACTTTAAAATGGACGCATTCAACGGAAACACTTGGACCAAATCAAGCTCACATTCACGGACTACCCTGAGCAACCCACCTTGGACCCTACTTTTTTAGATCCCCCAACATGCACACCAGTGACGACCGACACCACGGTTGCCCAAGAAACAGAACCCATCACCCACACCAGCCCTGCAGAGCCCAACACACCAGGCAGCCCAGCAAGGCCAGCTGCACAGAGCCCAGCGAGTGCCCAACAAATGATTCAACAACACCAGCTTTCACACCGAGACGATCAACTAGGTTAAGAAGGGACCCAGATCGACTCATATTGTAAATAGTTACCCTATTGGCTTTGGGCGGGAGTGTTGTTATATTTGTGGACTTGTATTTACACTGTACAGCCACCAGAAGGCTCATTCCCCGGAGTCCCAAAGGATCCCATAATCCCTTGGGAGCACAGGTATTTAAGAAGGCTTTCCGGTTTGGAGAGCCACACTGGAGACCTGCAATAAAAGACTAAGTTCACACTTTACTTTGAACTCACAGTGTTCAGTATGACTCTTACTCCATACACTACAATATCAACGATTTAGATTTGAATATAGGGAGTATGATGAAGAATTTTGCAGACGACACTAAAATTGGCTGTGTGGTTGATAATGAACAGGAAAGTCATGTGCTGCAGGAGGATATCAATCTACTGGTCAGGTGTGCAGAGCAGTGGCAAATGGAATTTAATTCAGAGAGGTCTGAGCTGATGCACTTTGGGAGAGCTAATAAGGAAAGGATATAAACATTAAGCGGTAGACCACTTAATAGTGTAGATGAACAAAGGGACTATGGAGTGCTTTTCCACAGATCGCTGAAAGTAGCAGGCCAGGTGGATAAGGTGGTCAATAGGGCATACGGAATGCTTGCCTTTATTGGCCAAGGCATAGAATATAAGAGCAGGGAGGTTATGCTTAAAGTATATACTACTTTGGTTAGGCCACAGCTGGAGTACTACGTGCAGTTCTGGTAGCTGTGTTATAGGAAGGACGTGATTTCTGATTTCACTAGAGAGGCTGCAGATGAGTTTTACGAGGTTGCTGCCTGGAATGGATAATCTTAGTTATGAAGACAGATTGGATAGGCTGGGTTTGTTCTCATTGGAACAGAGGAGGTTGAGTGGAGACCTCATTGAAGTGTACAAAATATTGAGGGGCCTGGACATAGTGCATAGTAAGGGCCTATTTCGATTGGTGGAGCAATCTATTACGAGGAGGCATACTTTTATGATGGTTGGTGGAATGTTTAGAGGGGATTTGAGAGGGGGGCTTCTTTACACAGAGGGTTCTGGGGATCGGGAACTCTATGCCTGGAACAGTGGTGGATGCAGAAAACCTCTCCACTTTTAACAGATGGTTGGATGGGCATTTAAAGTGCTGTAATCTGCAGGTTTACGGACCGAGAGCTGATAGCTGGGAGTAGACTGGACGACCTTTTGTTAGACGGAGCAGATATAATGATAAGTACTGCGGGGAACAGAATTCGGCCAGGATGATCTCTCAGAATAATTTCGATCGCTTGGATGGGCCAGAGAGTAATTTTCCTAGATCTTTTCTTCCTAAATTGCCCTGGGTTTTTATCTGGTTTTGGCTCTGGTTTTGAGATCACATGGCTCCGGTTGGGGTGGAGTGTGGAATGATTTAGTATAAGGGATGTCGCAGTTGTGTGGGGCGGACTGGTTGGGCTGGGTGCTCTTTGCCTGTCTGTCATTGTTTATAGGTTTATTTGTAAACTTTAGGGCTGCTGACCCAGGCCTGTGCGGCTCTTTGTCGATCGGCGTGGACATGATGGGCCGAATTGGCCTCCTTCTGCGCTAAAATTTCTACGTTTCTATGATTCTAGTATAAGGATCTTGGATAGAGTTGCTAGGAAGGAACTATTTCCCTGAGCAGAGTGGTCAATAACCTGGAAAAATCGATGTAATGTAATTGCTGGAACGATTAGAGGGGATGGAGGCGAATTCCTTTTCATCCAGAGGGTGGTGGGGGTCTGGAACTCACTGCCTGAAAGGGAGGTACAGGCAGAAATTTTCACCTCATTGAAAAGTACCTGCATATGCACTTGAGGTGCCATAACCTACAGAGCTATGGACCAATGGAAAGTGTGATTAGGACGGATGGCTCTATTTCGGCCGGCATGGACATGATGGGCACAAATACCTCCCTCTGTGTCATAAACCTCGATGATTCTGTCACAAACATACATCATTTTAATTACCTTTATTAAATCATAATTTACCCTTCTCTACTCAATTCCAGTTTCCCTAGTCTCTGCATAACTGAAATGCCTCATTCCTGGAAGAATGCTAGTAAATCTTTGCTGCACCATCTTCACGGCCTTGACATACTTCCCAAAGTCTGGTTTGAAATTAATTCAATCTCTATTGTTCTGTCAGATTAATTGTAAGGACGCATGCTCTCTTAAAATTGGACTGAGCAGAATTCTGAGTATTTGTAATTATTGATTGATAACAATTACATAACTTGTTCTGACCATGCAGACAGTGACGTATCTGCTCAGCAACAGCAGTCTCTGCATGATTCCTGTTTAATAAGCTGACTGTCGCCTTCTGCTGATGAAAACATCTACTGCAGGCGCCAGAGTTTTTTAAACATGATTATATAATTCCACACACAACAACTTGCATTTTCACAGTGACGGTCACCCAGAGGAGTTTCTCAGAGCAAACCACAAGATGGCCAAAGATCAGGGGGAGTTAAGCGACAAAGGACACAATTAGTGTTCTCAATTCTGAGGAGGTTTAATGGGAAGGTGTGAAGTTATATAAGAACATCAGAATTAGGAATAGGAGTAGGCCATACGGCCCCTCGAGCCTGCTCGGCCATTCAATAAGATCATGGTTGATCATCTACCTCAAATCCACTTTGCTGCGTTATCCCCATATCCCTTGATTATCCGACAGCCCAAACATCTATCTATCTCAGCCTTGAATATACTCAACAACTCAACATCCACAGGCCTTTGGATTGAGAATTTCAAAGATTCACAACGCTCTGAGTGATGAAATCCATCCTCTTCTCTGTCTTAAATGGCCCGCCCCTTATCCTGGAACTATGCCCTCTAGATGTAGACTCTCCAGCCAGGGGAAAGATCCTCTCGGCATCCAACATGTCAACCCCCCTCAGAATCATTTAGCTTTCAATGAGATCTGAATTGCTCATTCTTTGTTTCCAGATTTGGATCTTGAGCAACGCGGGCAATAAAACACAAGCAAAATAGTGTGGGCGGGCGGGAGCGTGTGATTAATAAACTGCGGGTAGGCCGCATCGCATGATTTATAATATTGGAGAACAGCCTCAAGGCCTGAATGTGAACCAGTGGCCCGGCCGATGTTGCATCCGACGGCGCCCGTGAGGCTTTTTATTGGTGACAGGCCCGTTACGGACAGCCATGTTGGTGCAGGAAAAAGCGAACAGTTTTTCTTGTAGTGCGGCCATCTTGGTACTGGAACGAAGAGTGGGCGGGGATTTAGTGTCCCAGTGACCAGGAGATAAAATCATTGACCCATTGATTGAATTCTCACTCTGCACACAGCGGCTGAAGAACTGAACCCATCCAGAGCCGAGGGTGGGAGAAAACTGGGAGTGCAGGAAAGAAATGTCGGAGATGGTGCAATGGGTTTGGGTTTCTGCTCAGGGAGGAGGGAGAGTGTGTGGGGTGGGGATTTGCAGGTTTGGGGGAACAAGAGAGGAAAGAATGTTCCATAGAAACGAGAATTATCTGTTCCGAATTTCTATCCTGTCCTTACACTGATGTATTTTGCAAACTTCTTTTACAGGATATTAGAAGGCGAGGATTTGGAGACAGGGAACTCGAACCAAACATCGCGTCAAAATCTGACAGAGTCACTCGATTAATCAGGACCTGAATATAATCGGCCTGTGAATGTGGAAGGATTAAATATTTGTGTGTTCTGTCTGTGAGAATCCTGGAATATTACGTCCTGAACTGTTCTGTCCTGGAATCTGAAATAAAAACAGAAAATGCTGATAATCTCAGCGGGTCAGGCAGCCTCTTTGGAGGGAAACAGAGTGAACGCTTCAGTTTGATGACCATTCCTCAGAACTCTCTTCAGAAATGTGTTTACAATAAAATTTATAAACTTTTCCTACAATCCTAAATTGATCTTTGTTACAAAATCTAAAATTCAGTGTCTGAAAGGTTTCACTGATGCACATCTCCAATTAGAAAGTGCTGATTAATCCTTGCTGACAATGCTTACTGACTTGTACATTACACACAGCGGCCCCTCCATTATCCACCAGAAAGAAGGGGAATGGGAATTGATGCAGAATCAATGTCACAAATGTTGCCCCTCCGTCTGGTGCAGCAATCTCCTCGGCACGGGAATAGAAACATAGAATCATGGAAAATAGGTGCAGGAGTAGGCCATTCGCCCCTTCGAGCTTGCACAGCCATTCAATGAGTTCATGGCTGAACATGTTACTTAAGTACCCCATTCCTGCTTTCACGCAATACCGTTTGATCCCCTTAGTAGTAAGGACTACATCTAACTCCTTTTTGAAAAATTTAGTGAATTGGCCTCAACAACTTTCTGTGGTAGAGAATTTAACAGGGTCACCACTCTCTGGGTGAAGAAGTTTCTCCTCATCTCAATCCTAAATGGCTTACCCCTTTTCCTTAGACTGTGACCCCTGGTTCTGGACTTCCCCAACAGTGGGAACATTCTTCCTGCATCTAACCTGTCGAAACCCGTCACAATTTTAAACGTTTCTATGAGATCCCCTCACATTCTTCTGAACTCCAGTGAATACAAGCCCAGTTGATCCAAATTTTCTTGATATGTCAGTCCTGCCATCCCGGGAATCAGTCTGGTGAACCTTCAATGCACTTCCTCAATAGCAAGACTGTCCTTCCTCAAGTTCGGAGACCAAAACTGTACACAATACTCCAGGTGTGGCCTCACCAAAGCCCTGTACAACTGTAGCAACACCTCCCTGCCCCTGTTCTCAAATCCCCTCGCTATGAAGGCCAACGTCCCATTTGCTTTCTTAACCGCCTGCTGTACATGCATGCCAACCTTCAATGACTGATGTACCATGATACCCAAGACTCGTTGCACCTCCCCTTTTCCTAATCTGTCACCATTCAGATAATAGTCTGTCTCTCTGTGTTTACCACCAAAGTGGATAACATCACATTTATCCACATTATACTTCATCTGCCATGCATTTGCCCACTCACCTAACCTATCCAAGTCACTCTGCAGCTTCATAGCATTCTCCTCGCAGCTCACGCTGCCACCCAACTTAGTGTCATCCGCAAATTTGGAGATACTACATTTACTCCCCTCGTCTAAATCATTACTATACAATGTAAACAGATGGGGCACCAGCACAGAACCTTGCGGTACCCCATTAGTCACTGCCTGCCATTCTGAAAAGTACCCATTTACTCCTACTCTTTGCTTCCTGTCTGCCAACCAGTTCTCAATCCACGTCAGCACACTGCCTCAAATCCCATGTGCTTTATTTTTGCACATTAATCTCTTGTGTGGGACCTTGTCGAAAGCCTTCTGAAAGTCCAAATACACAGAATCAACTAGTTCTCCTTTGTCCACTCTACTGGAAACATCCTCAAAAAAGTCCAGAAGATTTGTCAAGCATGATTTCCCTTTCACAAATCCATGCTGACTTGCACCTATCATGTCACCTCTTTCCAATTGCGCTGCTATGGCATCCTTAATAATTGATTCCATCATTTTACCCACTACCGATGTCAGGCTAACCGGTCTATAATTCCCTTATTTTCTCTCTCCCTACGTTTTTAAAAAGTGGGGTTACATTGGCTACCTTCCACTACATAGAGAATCTATGGAATGTTGGAAAATGACTGTCAATGCACCCGCTATTTCTAAGGCCACCTCCTTAAGTATTCTGGGATGCAGTCCATCAGGCCCTGGGGATTTATCTGCCTTCAATCCCATCAATTTCCCCAACACAATTTCCCGACTAATAAGGATTTCCCTCAGTTCCTCCTTCTTACTAGACCCTCTGACGCCTTTTATATCCGGAAAGTTGTTTGTGTCCTCCTTAGTGAATACCGAACCAAAGGACTTGTTCAATTGGTCTGCCATTTCTTTGTTCCCCATTATGACTTCCCTGATTCTGACTGCAGGGGACCTACGTTTGTCTTTACTAACCTTTTTCTCTTTAATTATCGACAGAAGCTTTTGCAGTCCATCTTAATTCTCCCTGCAAGCTTCCTCTCGTACTCTATTTTCCCTGCCCTAACCAAACCCTTTGTCCTCTTCTGCTGCATTCTAAATTTCTCCCAGTCCCAGGGTTCGCTGCTATTTCTGGCCAATCTGTATGCCACTTCCTTGGCTTTAATACTATCCCTGATTTCCCTTGATAGCCACGGTTGTGCCACCTTTCCTTTTTTATTTTTACGTCAGACAGGAATGTACAATTGTTGTAGTTCATCCATGCGGTCTCTAAATGTCTGCCATTGCCCATCCACAGTCAACCCCTTAAGTATCATTCGCCAATCTATCCTAGACAATTCACGCCTCATACCTTCAAAGTTACCCTTCTTTACGTTCTGGACCATGGTCTCTGAATTGACTGTTTCATTCTTCATCCTAATGTAGAACTCCACCATATTATGGTCACTCTTCCCCAAAGGGCCTCGCACATTGAAATTGCTAATTAATCCTCTCTCGGTACACAACACCCAGTCTAAGATGGCCTCCCCCCTAGTTGGTTCCTCGATACATTGGTCTCGAAAACTATCCCTTATGCACTCCAGGAAACCCTCCTCCACGGTATTGCTTCCAGTTTGGTTAACCCAATCTATATGCATATTAAAGTCATCCATTATAACTGCTGCACCTTTATTGCATGCACCCCTAATTTCCTGTTTGATGCCCTCCCCAACATCACTGCTACTGTTTGGAGGTCTGTACACAACTCCCACTAATCTTTTGGCACATATATAGGCCATACGGTCCCTCGTGCCTGCTCCGCCATTAATAAGATCATGGCTGATCATTGACCATAACTCCACATTCTTGCCCTCTCTCCATATCTTTTGATTTCCCGAGATTCCAAAATTCTACCTGTCTCATTCTTGACTATATTCAACACCTCAGCGCCCACAGTCCTTTGGGGTAGAGAATTCAAAATATTTTCAACCCTCTGAGTGAGGTCATTCCTCCTCATCGCAGCCTTATCATGAGACTATGCTTCCTAGTTCTCGCATTTCTAGCCGGAGGAAACAACCTCTCAGCATCCACCTTTTCAATCCCTCTCAGAATTGTATATGTTTCAATGAAATCACCTCCCGTTCATATAAACACCAGAGAGTATAGGCCCATTCTGCTCAATCTCTCCTCATAAGAGAATCCCCCATCCCGTTAATCAGTCTGACAAACCTTCGTTGCACTCCCTCAGATTAAGGAGACCAAAACTGTGCATAGTACTGTAGGTGTCGTCTTACCAAGACCTTTTACAATTGCAGCAAGCCTTTGTAATTCTTGTACTCCAACTACCTGTCAATAAAGGCCAATCGGTCTTCCTAATTGCTTGCTGGGCCTGCCTGCCAGCTCTCTGATTTTCCTGTGCGAGGACACCTAAATTTCTCTGAACACTAAGATTTATCAGTTTTTCACCATTAACAAAATATTATGTTTTTCTATTCTTGCTAACAAAGTGAATAACCTCACATTTCCCCACATTTTACTCCGACTGCCACCTTACTGCCCACACACTTAACCTGTCCATATCCCTCTGCAGCTCTTTGCATCCTCCGCACAACGTACTTTCCCATCTGGCTTTGAATCGTCAGCAATCCTGTATACAATGCACTTGGTCATTAATATAGACTGTAAATAGTTCAAGTAAAGCGCTGGCACTCCACTAGTCACAGTCTGCCAACCGGAAAATGACCCGTTTATCCCTACTCTCTGTTTTCCATCCGTTAACCAATCCTCTATCCATACTAATATATTACCCACAACTCCATGAGCTCTTAAGTTGCATTTTATGTGGCACATCAAATGCTTTTTGGAAATTCTAAAATATTACATCCACTGATTCCTCTTCATCCACCCTGATAGTTACATCCTCAAAAAAATTAATAACTGTATTAAACACGATTACCTTTCATAAATTCATGGTGACTCTGCCTAATCATACCATGATTTTCTAAAAGCTCTGTTACCACTTCTGTAGTAATGGATTCCAGGATTTTCCCAAGGACTGATGTCAGGTTAACTGGCCTGTAGTTTCCCGTTTTCTCTCTCCCTCCTTTCTTGACCGTGAAAGAGAGGCAGGCAGCTAGAGTGACCCACCTCTGGGCCCCGCCCACCCCGGACCTACAAGTTGCTGTTTGAGCCTGGCCCAAGAGCAGGTCCAGGAGAAGATCCTCCGTCTTACCCACCCCCCTCTGTACCAGGCAGCCAAAGATTAGGAGCACGGGGCTAAAATATAACCAAAAGTTGAGGAGCAGCCCCTTCAGGTAACTATTCAGGGTCTGCAACCTCTCACACTGAATAGATACATGGCCCATGGACTCTTCGAGGCCGCAAACATCACAGGTGGCCAGGCAGTAAGGTGAAGCCGAAAAAGAGCGCGTATGACAGATGTCAGGTCGAGAATACATCTGAGAGGTCGAACGGTTTATGTGCACAGATCGTTGAAGGTGGCAGGACAGGTTATGAAAGCAGTTAAAAAAAACTTACGGGATCTTGGGCTTCATGAATAGAGGTATAGAGTACAAAAGTGTGGAAATTAAGATGAACATGTATAAACATTCATTCGGCCTCAACTGGAGTAGTGTGTCCAATTCTGGGCACCGCACTTCAGGAAGGATGTGAAGGGCTGAGAGAGGGTGTAGAAAAGATGTACGATAATGATTCCAGGGATGAGGGCCTTCAGTAACGTGGATAAACTGGAGAAGCTGGGGCTTTCTCCTCAGAGCAGAGAAGATTTGATAGAGGTGTTCAAAATCATGAGGGGTCTGGACAGAGTAGTTAGAGGGAAACTGTTCCCATTGGTGGAAGGTTAGAGAACCAGAGGACACAGATTTAAGGTGATTAGCAAAACAACCACAGGCAACATGAGAAAGAATATTTTTACACAGCGAGTGGTTAGGAACTGGACTGCACTGCCTAAAAGGATGGTGGAGGCTGACTCAGTCACTGGTTTCAAAAGGGAGTTGGATATGTATCTGAAGGAGAGACATTTTTCGGGCTGCAGGGAAAAGGCAGGTGAGTGGGACTAGCTGAAGAGCTCTTGCAGAGAGCCGGCATGGGTTCGACAGGCAGAATGGCCTCCTTCTGTGCTGTAACCATTCTATGATTCCAACGAGGCCCAGCTCCATCTCACTACAACTTCTCTCGACCGCTCCACAGTCTCTAAATTGTCAGACTGCTTGTACAGCATCCAGTACCAGGTGAGCAGAAATTTTCCCCAATTAAATATTGGGAAGACTGAAGCCATTGTCTTTTGTCCCCATCACAAACTCCGTTCCCTAGTGACCGACTACATCCCTCTCTCGAGCATCTGACCGAGGCTGAACGAGACTGTTCACAAACTTTCACCCTGAAATGAGCAACCGAGCACGTATCCGCACCTTAACCAAAATCGCCTATTTCCACCCCCATAACATTGCCCGTCTCCGCCCCTGCCACAGCTCATCTGCTGCAGAAGCCCTCAACCATGCCTTTGTTTCCTCTCGACTTGACTATTCCAACACACTTCTGGCTGGCCTCCCATGTTCTACACGAAGTAAACCCGAGCTCATCCAAAACTCTGCAGCCCGTGTTCTAACTCGCACCTAGTCCTGTTCACCCATCATCCATGTGACCTACATTGGCTCCCTGGTATGCAACATATCAATTTCAAAATTCTCATCTTATTTACAAATCCCTCTGTGGCCTTGTCCCTCCCTATCTCAGTAATATCCTTCAGATTCACAAGCCCACCCCCCTCCCCATATATCTGTGCTTCTCAAATTCTGCCCTCTACAGGATCCGTAATTAGAATCGTGTAACTATGGGTGGTCCTGCCTTCTGCTGCCTAGGCCCAAAGCTCTAGAACTCCTTCCCTCTGCAGGTAGGAGGTTTAGAGGGGATTTGAGGGGAAAGTTCTTCACCCAATGGCTGGGGGTCTGGAACTCACTGCCTGAAAGGATAGTAGAAGCAGAAACACTCAGCACATTTAAAAAGTACTTGGATGTGCACTTGAAGTGCCGCAAGCTACACGGCAAGGGACCAAGTGCTGGAGAGTGGAATTAGGCTGCATAGCTCTGTGTCGGCCGGCACAGACACGGTGGGCTGAAATGGCTTTCTTCCGTGCTAGAAATTTCGATGATTCTACGATTCTAATCTATGATTCTAATTGGGCAGGGTTTAAACTAAAATGACAGGGGAATGGGAATCTGTGCAGGAAGGCAGAGGGAAGTAAAAAGGGGGCAGAAGCAAATGGTAGGAAGGAGAAAAGCAAGAGTGGAGGGCAGACAAATCAAGGGCAAAAATCAAAAAGCGCCTACAAAAGAGCACACTACAACATAATTCTAAAAGGACAAAGACTGTTAAAAAACAACCCTGAATGCTCGGATTCTCAGGCGAGAAGCATTCATAATAAGGTGGATAAATTGACTGCGCAGATAGCTGTTAACGGATATGATGTAATTGGGATTACGGCGACATGGCTCCAGGGTAACCAAGGCTGGGAACTCAACATCCAGGGGTAATCAATATTCAGGAAGGACACACAGGAAGTAAAAGGAGGTGGGATAGCGTTGCTCGTTAAAGAGAAGATTAATGCAATAGTAAGGAAGGACATTAGCGTGGATGATGTGTTATCTATATTGGTACAGCTACGAAACACCAAAGGGCAGAAAACATTAGTGGGAGCTGTGTGCAGACAATCAAACAGTAGTAGGTAGTTTGGGGATGGCACCAAACAGGAAATTAGGGACACGTGCAATAAGGGTACAGAAGTTATCATGGGTGACATTAAGCTATAATTTGATTGGGCTAACCAAACTGGTAGCAATACTATGGAGGAGGATTTCCTGGAGTGTATCATCACCATAGGCAATCCCTCGAAGCGAGGATGACTTGCTTCTGCGCCAAAAAGGGTTGAGTTCACAGGTGTTTCAATGAAGGACCTAATATTCCAGATCCCGAACTACACTTTGGAGGGTGGACGATGCCTGTGCTTGGATGTTTTTAACGTGTGATGGCCGTTGCACCCCAGCCACCACACAGGCTTGATAGAGCTAGGTCTTGGTCCAGTGGCAATGATTACTTCAGACGACTGGAGACCAGCTCTGCTGCACGGACCTAGCATGCACGCATATAGCAGTGTGGGCAGGTCCATGCTGCCTCTGGGCTCTCGCCTCTTCTGGGCCCCAGACTCACGCTTCTCCTGGGCCCGGGTCACTTCCCTCTACAATCTCTTGCAGCTCCTTGGCCCCTCGTGCTGTGCCTGCTCGCACTGCAATGAGCGACCTGGCTTCACAGCTGTCGACCTCCTGCAGTGGTATGCCACTGCCGCACGCAGTTACCTCTGATGGCCCCGGCCTGCTGATAGTCTTGCAGGCCGGGACCGCGCTGCAGCACCCTGCTCCCTCTAATGCAGCCTTTCAATCACAGTAAATCCTCTAGAGTGTATAAGGGATAGTTTTCGAGACCAACATGTAGAGGAACCAACTGGAGAGCAGGCAATCCTCGACTGGGTGATGTGTAGCGAGAGAGGTTTAATTAGCAATATGGTCGTGCCGGGCCCCTTGTGGAAGACTGACCATAATACAGTAGAATTCTTTATTAAGATGGAGAATGACACAGTAAATTCAGAGACGAGGGTCCTGAACTTAATGAAAGCAAACCTCGACGGTATGAGACGTGAACTTGCTAGGATAGACTGGAAAATGATACTTAAAGAGTTGACGGTGGATAGGCAATGGCAGACATTTAACTATCACATAGATTAACTTCAACAATTGTACATCCCTGTCTGGAGTAAAAATAAAACAGGAAAGGTGCCTCTACCGTGGCTAGCAAGGGAAATTAAGGATAATGTTAAATCCAAGGAAGATGCATATAATTTGGCCAGAAAAAACAGCAAACCTGATGACTGGGAGAAATTTAGAATTCCGCAGAGGAGGACCAAAGGATTAATTAGGAGGGGAGAAATAGAGTATGAGAGTAAGCTTGCAGAGAACATAAAAACTGACTGCAAAAGCTTCTATAGATTTGTGAAGAGAAAAAGTTTAGTGAAGACTAATGTAGGTCCCTTGCAGTCAGAATCAGGTGACTTCATAATGTGGAACAAGGAAATGGCAGACGAACTGAACAAATACTTTGGTTCTGTCTGTACGAAGGAAGACACGAAAAACCTCATGAAAATACTAGGGAAACGAAGGTCTAGCGAGAAGGGGGAACTGAGGGAAATCCTTAATATCAGGAAATGGTGTTAGCGAAATTGAAGGGACTGAAGGCCGATAAATTCCCACGGCCTGATAGTCTGCTTCCCAGAGTACTTAAGGAAGTGGCCCTAGAAAATGTTGATGCATTGGTGGTCATTTTCCAAGATTCCATTGACTCTGGTTCAGTTCCTATGGATTGGAGGGTAGCTAATGTAACCTCACTTTTTAAAAAAGGAAGGAGCGAGAAAACAGGGAATTATAGATCGGTTAGCCTGACATCGTTGGTGGGGAAAATGCTGGAATCCATTATTAAAGATCGAATAGCAGCGCATTTGGAAAGCAGTGACAGGATGAATCCAAGTCAGCATGGATTTATAAAAGGGAAATCATGCTTGACAAATCCTTTAGAGTTTTTTGAAGATGTAACTCGTAGAGTGGGCAAGGGAGAACCAGTGGATGTGATGTATTTGGACTTACAAAAGGCGTTTGACAAGGTCCCACACAAGAGATTAGTGTCCAAAATTAAGGCACATGGTATTGGGGGTAATGCATTGACGTGGATAGAAAACTAGTTGGCAGACAGGAAGCAAAGAGTAGGAATAAACGGGTCATTTTCAAAATGGCAAGCAGTGACTAGTGGGGTGTCACAGGGTTCAGTGCTGCTACCCCAGCTATTTACAATATACATAAATGATTTAGACGAAGGAATTAAATGTAATATCTCCAAGTTTGCAGATGACACTAAGCCGGGTGTCAGTGCGAGCTGCGAGAAGGACGCTAAGAGGCTGGAGGGGGACAGGGCCAGGTTAGGTGAATGGGCAAATGCATGTCAGATGAAGTATAATGGGGATAAATTTAAGGTTATCCACTTTGGTAGCAAAAACAGGAAGGCAGATTATTATCTGAATGGTGACAGATCAGTAAAAGGGGAGGTGTAAAAAGGCCTGGGTGTCATGGTTCATCAGTCATTGAAAAAAGGCATGCAGGTACAGCAGGCAATAAAGAAAGCAAATGGCATGCTGGCCTTCATAGCGAGGGGATTTGAGTATAGGAGCAGGCAGGTCTTACTGCAGTTGTACAGGGACTTGGTGAGACCATATCTTGACTATTGTGTGCAGTTCTGGTCGCCTAATCTGAGGAAAAACGTTGTTGCTATTGACGGAGTGTAGCGAAGGTTCAGCAGACTAATTGCCGGGATGGCAGGATTGACATAAGAGGAAAGACTGGATCGGCTAGGCTTATACTCACTGGAATTTAGAAGAATGAGAGGGGATCGCATAGAAACATATTCAAATCTGACCGGACTGGACAGCTTAGATGCAGGAAGAATGTTCCCGATGTTGGGGAAGTCCAGAACCAGGGGGCACAGTCTAAGGATAAGTGGTAAGCCGTATAGGACCGAGATGAGGAGAACCTTTCCCCCCAAAGAGTTGTGAACCTGTGGAATTATCTAACACAGAAAGTTTTGAGTGCGATTCGTTGGACATATTGAAAATGGAGTTAGATGTGGGCCTTATGGCTAAAGGGATCAAGAGATATGGAGAGAATGCAGGAATGGGGTACTGAAGTTGCATGATCAGCCATGATCATATTGAATTGAGTTGCAGGCTTGAAGAGGCGAATGGCACACTCCTGCACCTACTTTCTATGTTTCTACGCTTTGGTGTCAAATTATTTTCTAATAACGTTCCTATGAAGTGCCCTTGGACGATTTACTACGTTGAAGGCACTATATAAATAGAGGCTAATGTTGTAACTGTTGCCCAGGATGGTGTTGTGAGGGGCTGAAGAGCCTGTTGCCTAGGTTACTGTTGTGCGGTGATGAAGAGCCTGTTGCCTAGGTTACTGTTGTGAGGTGATGAAGAGCCTGTTGCCCTGGTTACTGTTGTGAGGTGTTGAAGAGCCTGTTGCCCAGGTTACTCTATCTCGCGGGCACTAGGGCCTTGAAGCCCCGCCAACTTATTGTTCCTGGGCAAGGTGGTCGCGCATGCGCCGTGACCCCACCCTGTGCAAGATGTTGGCCAATGACCCCGCTGACCTGGGCTTGTCACCGCTGGGCACACCCAGGGCCTGTGGGCCCTGATTGGGGCCTGAGGCCTACAACGGATGTGTGTGAGCCGCGGAGCCACATCCTACCCTGCCCCCACAATCTCCTACCGCCTCTGTGAAGCATCTGACACACTCGAGCTCGGAGCAATCGCCAGAGCCACAGGTTCTTGCTTGGGGCCTGAGGTCTAACCCGGGTGTTTAGAAAGCCCCCCCCGCCAGGGCCACGGCTCCCCTGAACCGCCTGCCACCTCCACATTCCAGAATATTCTCTCCGCCTCCAGCCGTTGGGCAGCCCACGGTCCAGGGGCATTTGACGAGGGCCCACGGCCTGATTGAGAGGAGCTTCCAGCCAATGGGGACCGAGATCGCCGGAACAGTGGGGGCCGAGTGTGATGCGCGCTGGAACGTGCTGACATCATGACTTTAATGCAACTTGATTCTCCTGAGGGAGAGAGGCTGGAGGTCAAGTTTGATGACATTCTGTGCTGACCCTTGACCTCCCTTGCTCCCCAGTGCAGACCAGGAGAGGTTGCACATTCCAGGTGCTCACTGTGGGGCTTGTCAGCTGACCCAGGCTTGGCTGCTGGTGGGCAGACTGCAGTTAACCTCACCGCCCTGGGCTCCTTCCACTGGTCACTGTACACTCACCACAGCAGCAAAGGCCAAGTCTGCAAAGGGTCTATGATGCCCCCGAGGTTGAATAGGCTGCCAACAATCACTGCATACCCTCACACATTGGCCCTTTGGATGGGTACTGGAAGGCAACCAGTGACTGTGGAACTCCTCACTGTAGAGGAATAGGACGGTATTTTGATAGGGTGGGAGGAGGGTCGTGTGGCATTTACACCCCGACGTGGACCAGTTGGGCCAAATGGCTTGTTTCTGAGCTGCACGTTCTATAACATACCGTGAAAGGTCAAATCAAGGGTATCCGCAACAATAAAAACAAAACTTGTATTTATAAAACGCCTTTAATGCGTAAAACGTCCCAAGGAATTTCACAGAGTATTATGAGACAAAAGCTTGACACCAAGCCACATAAACAGATATTAGGACAGGTGACCAAAAGCTTCATCAAATACATAGGTTTTAAGGAGCATCTTAAAGGAGGAATGTGAGGCGGAGATGTTTAGGGAACAAGTTTTATAGCTTGGGGCTAAGGCAACAGAAGGTTGGGCGATGATTATCAGGGATGCTCAAGAAGGCAGGATTAGAGGAGAGCAATTATCTCAGGGGTTGTGGGGCTGTGGAGTAGATTACAGAGATAGGGAGGAGCGAGGCCATGCAGGGATCTGATAACAAGCATGAAAATGTTGAAATTGAGGCATTGCTTAACTGGGAAGTATGTAGGTCAGCGATGCTTTCCCAGCATTCTAGGCACACACACACCTTCCCTCGTTCACCTGGCCCTTGCTGGTTGCGATATTGCATTCTGCGCCCTCGCTTCCACTTGCTTCTGCAAGAAAAAAAACAAAAGGAAAAACATCACCCCTCTGTGAGAGGCCTTCCCTCCATAGGTAAAACTTAGCTTATCTGAATTAGATTCCCCGTCCCGAATGCTTGAGCAGGAACTCCTATCTGTTTAGCTCATCAATTTTATTTTCACAAAAACTTGTGTCCAGCCTTTGTGGTTTATCAATACAAAAGATATCTGCAATGCGTTTACAGCAAGTCCGTTATCTTCCCCCTCGAGCAGTCTGTCGTGAAAGATAACACATGACTCCAAATCATTCATTCCAAGCATTTGTTTTTAAAGTCTTAAGTTCAATTTTGTTACCATGCTGTGGCATTCAAGATTCATTACTGCATATAAGAAGTTGAACATTACTGGAGTTCTTCTCTTTTGTTCCAGCAAAGTTCAAGGTCGGTAACACCTTTAAGTTATTTCCATTTTAAACAACCCTCTTGGTAATCTTGCACAATCATCATCATCTACATAGGCAGTCCCTGGAAACGAGGGTGACTTGCTTCCAAGCCAAAAAGGGATGAGTGCACAGGTGTTTCAATGAAGGACCTAATATTCCGGATCCTGAACTACATGTTGAAGGGTGGAAGATTCCTGTGCGCGTAATAATTTATCTCTGTGCAATTGATTAGCAAATATTAAGAATGATGTGCTTTATATACACACACACACACATATACATACACGCATATATACATAGACACACACATACATATATATATATATATATAATAAAGAGTCAGGGACTCCACTTTCTCTGCCTCTTTATAATTAAAGGGACAGTCCAGTTTATCTTGTGTTGGGAGACTTTACGAACCGAGCTACCATTACCAGTCGCTCCCTTCTGTACTGTGCAAGGATTGTAAAGCTAATTCAGTGACTTGAGCCATTCTAAAATGTCTCACTGTTTTTGATGATGCATTTCACTTGCTTGTCTAATTTGGAAAGAGTTCAGAATTGTGCATTGTGACGAAGTTTTCCTTTACAGGTGGAGTCAAATTTGTTTCAAAATATTCTGTTCCCACCCTTCCCCAACCGCCCCCCCCCCGGTCCCCGCACCCCCAACCCCCAATTTTTAGAACACTGCAGTACTGACTGGGACGGTCACAAGTTCGATCCTTGATCTGGGCTGTTAGTTGAGCTCAGCCAAGGCAGCAGTTCACAGGTTATAATTGTCCTCTGTACAACTGGGAATTGTGTGGATGTCCTTTGAGGACAGGAGTTGAGGCTGTGATGCCTACCACAGTGGAACTCCTGCTGGCACTCACTGAATCGACTGACCGTGAGGCACTCGAGGTTAACTAATGTCTGTGGAATTGCACCGAGCCAGATTCAGCACTTTCTGGAGATAATAAAGCTCAGGCGATGAAATGAATGTTGATTTTAGACAGTAAATGTCTAGAATAAGGAATTTAGGAGGGACAGGAGGGGACAGAATGTTCCATAGAATCTAGAATTGTCTATTATTAATTTATATCCTGTACTTAAAGTAACAACGTTTGTAACCACCATTTATTTGCAGGGTATTAAAAGGGGAGGATCTGCAACTGGGAAACGCAATCCATACATCGTGTCAAGATTTGACAGATTCCCCAGATTGATCAGGATCATCTTATCATCAGCCTTTGTAAAAACACCAATCACAGCGGGGAGAAACAGGACACATGTTCTGTGTGTGGATGCTCCTCCAACCAATCGTTCAGCCTGTGAGACTCGTGCACCCACCTGACTCAACACTGTAAATGTGGGGACAGCGGGAATGGATGCTGTTGTGCGTGGAAAGAGATTCAGTCGCTCATCTCACCAACTGACATTCGAGCAGATAGATAACAAACTTTCTCCTGTGAATATAGAGCTGGGTTATTAGTCCGTGATGTGTTCACTTATTCATCTTTGTGACTCTAAACCTTTGCCAATTATTTCATGTGATCAGTTTACATGTACATATTTTTAAAAATGCATTTGCTGAGTGGATTCAAATTTAAATTGAACTCAGGTTTGCAGGCGGGGTGCTCCATTCACACATCGAAGGTGAGAGAGATGCTGTGGGGCACACGCTAAGTCCAGTATCTGAAAGTGATTACCAGACTGGGAACTTGTCCCGGAGAGTAACTGATGGTATGAGAATTGTAATAATCCTGAATTAGAAAGGAGAAAAGGCCCAAATTGGTGCAGTCAGTACCAGGACATCTGTTAGTCCCCTCTGATCCTGGAGATATCAAATATCGACACACTGTGTTATTTGAAACATGAAAATATTAACTCTAGCCCAGTTATAGGTTATTCACATCAACAGAAACAAACCCCAAGTGATACAACAAACATGATTCAATCAGGATGCGACTAACAGCAGCAAAAACAATAGAATCCAACCCCTGCAGTCACTTGTGAACTCGCTGGTGTCTCAGCAGGTGGGATGACTGAGTGAATCCCTTCCCACACTCAGAACAGGAGAACGGCCTCTCCCCAGTGTAAATTCGCTGGTGTGTCAGCAGGTGGGATGACTGAGTGAATCCATTCCCACACTCAGAGCAGCTGAACGGGCTCTCCCCAGTGTGACTGTGACTATGCATTTTCAGCTTAAAAGGTTGGGTTCAGTTCTGCAACCGCTGTGCGCAGAGTGAGAATAAAAGCAATGGGCAGCCGATTCTCTCCGCTGGACAATGGGTCTTTTGTGCTGGCCCAATAGGGTGAGACGGGCTGGCCGAATAGGGTGAGCCCAGGCTTCCCAAAAGGTGAGTCCAGGCTGGCCCAATAGTGTGAGCCGGGCGGGCCCAATCGTGTGAGCCGGGCTGGCCTAGTAGGGCGTGGCCAGGCTGACCCAATAGGTGAGCCCGGGCTGGCCCAATGAGGTGAGCCTGGGAAGGCCTGGGCCAGGTGAGCCTGGGCTAGCCCAATAGGGTGATCACAGGCTGGCCCAATAGGGTGAGCCAGTTTGGCCCAGAGTCACCAAACAACAAT
This sequence comes from Pristiophorus japonicus, assembly GCF_044704955.1. Taxonomy (NCBI): domain Eukaryota; kingdom Metazoa; phylum Chordata; class Chondrichthyes; family Pristiophoridae; genus Pristiophorus; species Pristiophorus japonicus. The sequence continues at coordinate 238,875 of NW_027254478.1, read as the reverse complement.
CACCAGAACAACAAGGTTCCATTTCAGGGGCCACTGATCTGGGCACAAACATGATGAGCAATAAAACTGACAGACACCCTGAAGCCCCGCCCACCCAATGTCCCTGCCGTGTCGAAACTCCGAATGGAGCACTTGCTTTAGGAGGCTTGTATTGGGAATATGGACAGCAGAAATTGTAGAGTGCACTCCATAACGCCTCATGGTTGACCTTGTCAAAGGCCTTCGTCATATCAAAGAATGTTGAACCAAAGCCTCAGTCACTGACACCAAGTTCCTCCCATGTGATATAAACCAACCCTTGTCACTGACAACAAGTGGACTGGGAAAATATGTTAGAGGATAAGACTGTAGAAATGCAATGGCAAACATTTAAGGATATATTTCATAACTCTCAGCAAAGATTTATTCAAGTGAGAAATAAAGATGCTAAGAGAAGGATGAACCATCCCTGCCTAACTAAGGAAGTAAAGGATGGTATCAAATTGAAAAAAGGCATATAATGTTGCGAACGACAGTGGAAGGCCTGAGGATTGGGAAATTTTTAGAAACCAGCAAAGGACGACGAAAAAAATGATAAAGACAGTGAAGATAGCAGATGAAAGCAAATTAGCAAGGAATATGGAAACAGAAAATAAGAGCTTCTACAGGGATATAAAACGGAAAAGATCAGCTGAGGTCCCTTAGAAGGTGAAACGGGATAATTAATAATGGGAAACACGGAAATGGCAGAGACTTTAAAAAATAATTTTGAATCGGTCTTCATGGTAGAGGGCACCTAAAAACTTCCTAATAGTTGATAACCAAGGAGCTATTACGGGGGGCGGGGGAGTGGGGGAGCAATCACTATCAGTAGAGATCAAGTTCTAATGAAACTAATGGGACTAAAGACTTCATTACATGCATTCTAGGGTCTGAAAAAAGTGGCTGCAGAGATAGAGGGTGCATCGGTTGTAATCTAACAAAATTCCCTAAATTCTGGCGAGGTCCCAGTGGACAGGAATACCGCAAATGTAACACCCCTAATTAAAATAGGAGTGAGACAGAGAGCAGGAACCTATAGACCAGTTAGCCTACCATCTGTCAGTGGAAAAATACTGGAGTCCATCATTAAGGAAAAGTAGCAAGAGATTTAGAAAATCATATTGCAGTCAAGCAGAGTCAGCATGATATTATGAAATAGAAATCATGTTGACAAATTTCCTGGAGTTGTTCGAGGATGTAACGAGCGAAGTGGATACAGGAGATCCAGTTGATGCTGTATATTTGGATTTCCATAAAGCATTCCATATGGTGCTACACAAAAGGCTAATGCACAAGCTAAGAGCTCATGGGGTTGGGGTTAATGTATCACCGTGGATGGAGGATTGGCAAACTAACAGAAAACAGAGAGTCGGGATAAATGGATCATTTTCAGGTTGGCAAACTGTAACTAGTGGAGTGCCACAGGGATCAGTGCTGGGGCCTCAACTATTTACAATTTATATTAATGACTTGGATGAAGGGACCGAGTGTAACATAATCAAATTTGCTGATGATACAAAGATAGTTGGGAAAACAAGCTGTGAGGAGGACGCAAATAATCTACGAAAGGATATAGCAGGCTCAGTGAGTGGGCAAAATCTGGCAGATGGACTGTAATGTGTTAAAATGTCAGCTTATCCCCTTTGGTAGTGCAAATAAAAAAGCAAATTATTCTTTAAATGGGGACGATTACAAAATGCTGCAGCACGGAGGGATCTGGCGGTTCTTGTACATGAAATGCAAATATTTAGCATGCATGTATAGCAATAATCAGGAAAGCAAATGGTATGCTGGCCTTTATTGCAAGGGAGATGGAGTTTAAAAGTAGGGAAGTCCTGCTATAAATGAACATGGCTTTGGTAAGACCACACCTGGAGCACTGCACACAGCTTTGGTTTGGACTTGACTCCATTGCCGTGCCAGGGGTTTTGCTACACCAGATGGGGAACACCATTTGGGGATACTGATTCCCCACCAATTCCCATTCCCCTTCTTTCTGGTGGATAATGGAGGGGCCGCTGTGTGTAATGTGCAAGTCAGTAAGAATTGTCAGCAAGCTCTATCTAATTGGAGATTATATTCAGTACAAACGTTTACATTATTGTAGATTGTGTACCAAAGATCAAGGTAGGATTAAAGTAAAAGTTCATAATTTTATTTTTGAGAGTTGCTGAATTAAGGGGAAAGATAACACACAGAGTTTTTAAATGGACACTGCAGCCCCGAGAACACAATCAGCAATATATCCAGAATATTAAGGTCCAGCCCAGTTTCAGGGTTATTATCAGCAGAAACAAACCCCAACTGTGAGAATGAACATGGTTCAGTCGGGATGTGATTAACAGCAGCAATAACAGCAGATTCTAACCCCTTGTGTTACTTGTGAACTCGCTGGTGTGGCAGCAAGTCGGATGACTGAGTGAATCCCTTCCCACACTCAGAGCAGGTGAACAACCTCTCCCCAGTGTGAACTCACTGGTGTGTCAGCAGGTAGGATGACCGAGTGAATCGCTTCCCACACTCAGAGCAGGTGAACTTGTTCTCCCATGTGTGAACTCGCTGGTATTTCAGCTGGTGGGATGATGCAGTGAATCCCTTTCCACACAGAGAGCAAGTGAATGGCCTCTCTCCAATGTGACTACGTCGATGAATTTCCAGTTCTGACGGCGATCTGAGTCCATTCCCACAGTCCCCACATTTCCACGGTTTCTCCGTGGTGTGGGTGTCCTTGTGAATCTCCACGGTTGGTCGATCAGTTGAAGCCTAACCCATGTGAACAAAACGTTTACAGTTTCTCGGTGCTTTGTATGCTGCGATCTTTTCTTCAGGCTGTGTAACTGGTTAAAGCTCTTTCCACAGTCCGTGCACTGGAACACTCACTCGGGAGTGTGTGGCTCGGTGCCTTTCCAGTCAAACTGATGTTTGAAATCTTTTCCCACAGGCAAGACAGACAAACATTTCTCCTTTCACTTTCAAAGGCCGATGATATTCAGGTCCTGATGCATCGAGTGACTGTCAGATCTTGACATGATGTTTGGTTTGTGTTTCCTGTCTGACAATCTCCCCTTCTAATACGCTGTAAAATGGGATAACAAAACTCATCGCTGTCAGTACAGGACAGAAATTCAGGATGTACTCATCTAGATTCCATGTAACATGCTTATCTCCCTTGTCCTTCCAAAGCTATAAATCCCTCTCCCACACGTTGGCCCACCTGCTGTGCTTAAATCCAAATCAACACAAATTTCGAGACAGTTTCTCCTCCGCTCCCAGTTTTCACTACCAATTTTGGTTGGGTTCAGGTTTACACTCATTGGTTCCCCTCCCCTGAATGTGTTGAATGTGGCTGGGTTCAGTTCTACAATCACTGGTTCCCCTCCCCTGAAGTTGCTGACTCTAGCTGGGTTCAGTTCCAGACACTGATATCATTCACTTTGTACCTGTACCAAGATGGCCGCACATTGCACTGTGCGACTAACTGAATCAAGATGGCGGAGCGCTGAAGCTGCCCTCCTGCACCAAGATGCCCGCTGTTAGCCTGGGCCTGTGATTGGGAAAAAGACCCGAAGCTGCAATCGCCGATATTCTGGTTACTATTCCGGGCTTGCGGCGGGTACCGGTTGTTAATGAAGCCTCCCTTACTCCCTGGTGGTCCATTATTCCCCTTCGTCCCACTGAAAAGGATACTTCTGTGGAGCCTGCCCGAAATGTGTCTCCTCCACTATTCCACGCACCGCGCATACTCCAAACACAGCCATGACCAGCACCGGCGCACTGAGCTCCTGGACTCTGCGTGCGACACATTCTCCCCTACGGGGCATGCTGGGTACATAAGACCATGAGAAATAAGAGCAGGAGGGGGCCACCCGGCCCCCGGAGCCTGCTCCCTATTAAATAACATTGGACGGGACAGTCTAGGGGGGGCTTTACTCCATATCTAACCTGTGCTGTACTTGCTGTGGGAGTATTTGACGCGACAGTATCGAGGGAGCTTTACTCTGTATCTGACCCGTGCTGTACCTGCCCTGGGAGTGTTTGATGGGACAGTGTAGAAGAAGCTCTAATCTGTATCTAACCAATGCAGTATCTGCTCTGGAATGCTTGGGGCAGGGTTGAGGAAGATATACTCTGTATCTAACCTGCATTGTACCTGCCCTTGCAATGTCTGGTGGGAGAGTGTTGAGGGAGCTTTACTCTGTTTCTAAGCAAGGCAAATATATCCTTCCTTAGATAAGGCGACCAAAACTGTGCACAATTCTAGAGAGATTAGAGAGAGAATTATAATGTATCTACATTGTGCTGTAGCTGTCCTTGGAGTGTTTATTTCGACAGTGTAGAGGAAGCTTTACTTAGTGTATAAGCAATGCAGTACCTGCTCTGGGAGTGTTTGATCGAACAGTGTAGAGGGAGATTTACTTTATATGTAACAAATGCTGTATCTGCAATGGAATGGCTGGGTCAGGGTAGAAGGAGATATACTCCGTGTAACCTGTGCTGTACCTGTCCTGGGAGTGTTTGATGGGGCAGTGTAGAGTGAGTTCTACTCCGTATCTGACGCTGCTGTACCTGCCCTGCGAGTGTTTGATGGGACAGTGTAGAGGGAGCTTTACTCTGTATCTAAACACGTGCTGTACCTGCACTGGGAGTGTTTGATGGGACAGTGTTGAGGGAGCTTTACTCTGCATCAAACCACGTGCTGTACCTGCCCTGGGAGTATGTGATGGGACACGGCAGAGGGAGCTTTACTCTGTATCTAACCACGTGCTGTACCTGCCCTGGGAGTATTTGATGGGACAGGGCAGAGGGAGCTTTACTCTGTATCTAACCCGTGCTGTTCCTGCCCTGAGAATGTTTTGTGGCAGGGTTGAGGAAGATATACTCCATGTCCAACCGGTACTGCACCTGCCCTGGGACTGGTTAATGGCAAAGTGTAGAGGGAGCTTTACGCTGTATCTAAACCATGTTGTACGTGCGTTGGGAGTATTTGGGATATTGTAGTCTGAGATTTACTCTGTATCAACCCTGATAGTGTTTGGGACATGATGGAGTGAGATTTACTCTGTATCTAACCAGTGCAATACTGGTAGTTCTGATATCAGTAGTAGTGAAAATGCTAAAATCTATTATTAAGCACGTAGTAAGTAATAACACGATTGGGCAGAATGAACACGGATTTATGAGAGGGAAATTGTACTTGACAAATCTGTTAGCATTTCTTGAGTTTGACACTCGCAGGATAGACAAGGGTGAACCACTTGATGTGGTTTATTTAGATTTACAAAAGGCATTCAATGAGGTGCCACAAAAGGGATTATTAAACAAAATTATCGCTCGTGAGATTAGGGGTAATATATGAACAAGGATTGGTTAACGGTCAGAACTACAGAGAGTAGGAACAAACGGGTGATTTTCGGTTGGCAGGCTGTAACTGGTGGGGTGCTGCAAGGATCGGTGCTTGGGCCCCAGCTATTCACAATCTATATCAATAATTTGGATGAGGGGACCAAATGTAATATATCGAAGTTTGCTGAGGCTACAAAGCTAGTTGGGAATGTAAGTGTGAGGAGGATGAAAAGAGGTTTCAAAGGGATAGAAACAGGCTCAGTGAGTGGGCAAGAACATTGTAAATGGAATATAATGTGAAGAAATGTCAAGTTAGATACTGACAGTAAAAATAGAAAGGCAGAGTATTTATTTTAAATGGTGAGTGATTGGGAAATGTTGGTGTTCAGAGGGACCTGGGTGTTCTTGTATACAAATCGCTAAAAGATTATATGCAAGCAATTAAGAAAGCAAATGGTATATTGGCCTTTATTACAAAAAAATTTGAGTATAAGAGTAAAGACATCTTACTGCAATTATAAAGGGCTCTGGTGAGACCACACCGGGAGTATTGTGTGCAGTTTTGGTCTCCTGACGTAAGGAAAGATAAACTTGCTATAGAGGGAGTGCAATGTAGGTTCGCCAGACTGATTTCTGGGATGGCGGGATTGTCCTATGAGAGATTAAGTAGACTAGGCCTATATTCGCTCTCGTACAGAAGAATGAGAGATGAGAGGCGAAGCCCACATCCCATGAACGAATTTTTAAAAAGAGATGTGAGGTGTTTAAATTTGATCAAGGATACCAGCCAAATTATTAGAGACACTCCCTGTCCTTCAGGACCTGTGTCCAGGGGTGAAGCTGATGGGTTTATCTGATCATCTTTGGATTAAATATTGTGATCTTTTAGCTGAGCACCTCGTGCTAGCATCAAACACTCTCCAGTCGGGCACAGCGCGGGTTAGATACAGATTGAACCCATCGGTCGCTCCCCGACACAGATACTGAGGGACAGGGAGTGTCTGGGACAATGACATTTCGCACTCAATAAGGTATAAATTGATCCTGTACCTCTCCCCATTAATCCTGAGCTTCACACGGGTCAAATACTGCTCCTGCTTCACTTCCTGTAACAACACTGAGCTCAACACAGACCAAAATGATCAGGGCTCAGGAAGGTTGGTTGTTAGGCACTTTAGTGATGTCATAAAGCAGGGCCATCAGCCCAGCTAGTCCTCTCCATGTCCCTTTAAAGGAGGAGAACTGGGACATCCTGTCTCAACACACATCCCTCTGTTCATACTGAGAATCCCAGGGAAAGGCCCAAGGCCCATAGTGTGGAACACAACCAAGGGGGAAAGAGGAGGAGAGCTGGGATATCCTGTCTCAACAAACATCCCCCTGTTCATACTGAGAATCCCCGGGGAAGGCCCAAAGCCCAGAGTGTGGAACACAACCAAGGGGGAAAGAGGAGGAGAGAAGGGGACGTAAATCAAGGAGTGGGGACTGAGGGCCACCAAGCTTCAGTTTTAGAGCCTGTAGACTTCAGGAGGGATCAGCGAGTTCTGTAGTTTCAGGATCCAGGGAGAGAACAAGGAGCAGATGGGGAGACTGGTGTGGATTCCAGCACAGTGAGGATGCAGGGCGAGAGAGATTGTGTCGGGCTGTGTATTAGGGGTGTGGGAGGGACAAGAGAGGAAAGGTTAGAGGAGCAATTACTGCAGCGGTGTGAGATAGAAGGTGGGGGTCAGAGTGGGCCCTGGACAGGCCGGTAAACTGTTTGTTTGCTGTGACCAGCTTTCCTTCTGTCACAAATAGCCTCCTATAGCCCACTGACAAAAACAGCCCATTAAACGCCCAATTTCCTTTGGTCTGGTGAGGTCTCCCTTTGTGAAACATGGGTTGTTGTTAAAGCTTCTCATTCTGACTCACTAGTGAGACAGTATCCGCTGTCCCTTTTATTACATGGGCTTCATCTTTGCCGGTATTGGTAACACGCCCGGGATCACTAAACACAAAACCCAATCTGTTAATCACTTTCAGCTACTTGACTTATTGTGTGCTCCACAGCATCTCTCTCACCTTCAATGTGTGAATCGAGCATCACGCCCGCAAAGCTGGTTTAAGTTTATTTCCACGCAGCAAATCTAATTAAGAAAAGCCTGTCGGCCGATGAGACACTGTTCAGGTGCCAGTGTGCTGCTGGTTTGTCCGGCATTTTGCCTGAAATGGAAAATAACTGAACATTTCTCCCAGTGTAACCATTGCTGTAATGAAATGTGTCTTTAAATCAGTCTCACGTCCTTGCTCATGTCTGCTGCAATTGTGCAGAAAGGGGATATGTGAACAGATGATCTTTGTATTGTGATGTGAAACAAGGAAACGGTATCTGTGTGTGGCAGTGACACAGCCTTGTGGTCAGAGGCAGAACCATGCGCCGATATCCTTGTGCTTATGGTTTGAGCAGGGTTAGTTCATGAATGCTCAAGCTAAGAGGTGCCAGGCATTGGGAGCAGCGGCAGTAAATAAAATCTAAATGCAAATTCCGATGTAGTTTATCTTCATTTATTCCTATTTTAATGGCTTTTGCTGAATGTGTCCCATGCCAAGTGCCAGGATATTGGATCAGGCCCACCCGAGAAAATGAGTTTGACACCCTGAGGTAGACAATGTCAACCGGATTCCCCATCCACATCCTGACAACTTCTTTACAAACTCAAGCTAGTTTGTAAGACATGACCTTGTTTTCCGGAATCCATGTTCAGTATCTCTAATGGCCCCTTCACTTTCCCCATGATGGAAAACAGCATCTCTCAGGATCCCTTCAAACACCTTCCCAGTGATGGAGGTCACGTTGTTGGGCCTTCAGTTCCCGAGCTCTGAATTGTGCACAATTGAAAAATGGGATCTATATCGGCTACCTTCCAATCTCAGGGAACAACCCATGAATCTACTGAGCTGTTGGCGATATGGGCAAGTGGCTGGCAGAGCAGCCATCCCATCTCTTTTAGCACCCTTGCGTGGATATCATCCACACCTCACACTGTCAAGATTAACCCGCACGGGTTGCTGTCAGTGAAGAGAGATGAGAAAGACCAAAGTGCCATTTGCCCCTCTCAGTATGACCCTGAAGGGCTGTGTCCATGCTGAAGTTCTTCCCCCATATGATCCTCCCCCCAGCTTGTCCTCTCTGAGCTCCAGCCAGATGATGCTAAACACTCGGGTAGGAAAGAGAAAATTCTACAGCAATGTGTTGAAAGCAACACGAATGTATTTGTCTCCATCCCAAATATTAAACTCCAGTCCAGTTACAGGAGTTTTCATCAGCGGAAACAAACCCCAACTGTCAGAATGAACATGGTTCAGTCGGGTTGTGATTAACAGCAGCAATAACAACATAACCCAACCCCGACAATCATTTGTGAACTCGCTCGTGCCTCAACAGGTGGGATGACTGAATGAATCTGTTCCCGCAATCAGAGCAGGTAAACGGCCTCTCCCCGGTGTGAATTCGCTGGTGTGTCAGCAGGGTGGATGACTGAGTGAATCGCTTCCCACACACGGAACAGGTGAACGGCCTCTCCCCAGTGTGATTTCGCTGATGTATCAGCGGGTTGGATGACTGAGTGAATCCCTGCTGACACTCAGAGCGGGTGAACGGCCTCTCCCCACTGTGATCTCGCTGGTGTGTTTCCAGCTGGGACGGGTAGTTGAAACGTTTCCCACAGTCCCCACATTTACACAGTTTCTCCCCAGTGTGACTGCGCTTGTGTCTCTCCAGGTTGGATGATCGGCTGAAGCCTTGTCCACACACAGAGCACGTGTACACTTTCTCCCCGCTATGAACAATGCTTTTTGTATCCATAGTTGCTGGATGATAATCCATTCCCGATGAATCGAGTGACTTCGTCAGATGTTAATGTGATATTTGGTTTGAGCCTCCGGTCGATAAATCCTCCCATTTTAATACCCTGAAAAGTGAATTTCAGTCAAGAAAAAGGGTGGATGAGAGAGAATCCACAAAAACACAAAGGCACTTTGAGAAATTCAGCTTAATGAACTTGGTAATTTGTGGGACCGGCACTCGAAATAGTAACCATGAAAACTGCCAGTTTGTGGTAAAACCCAACTGGTTTATCAATGTCCTACAGGAAATGGAACCCACCTCCATTGACAGCCCCACATGGGGAATTGTTGGTCCCACTGGGCCCAGAAATACTGGGGGTGAAACCCAGCAGCTTCTCCTCCATCTCCACTCCAGCTCAAACATATGCAACAAACAGACCCACACAGGAGGCCAGGTATCCAAAGCGTCTTTCTAACATTTGCAGCATAGTTGAGAGGCGATTTATTCTAATTTGTCCGAGATTTGTAGACTTCAGATTCTAGATTTTACATAATAACATAAGAACTTAAGAATTAGGAACAGGAGTAGGCCATCTAGCCCCTTGAGCCTGCTCCGCCATTCAATAAGATCATGGCTGATCCGGCCGTGGACTCATCTACACTTACCCACCCTCTCACCGTAACCCTTAATTCCTTATTGGTTAAAAATCTATCTATCTGTGACTTGAATACATTCAATGAGCTAGCCTCAACTGCTTCCTTGGGCAGATAATTCCATAGATTCACAACCCTCTGGGAGAAGAAATTCCTTCTCAACTCGGTTTTAAATTGGCTCCCCCGTATTTTGAGGCCTTGCCCCGAGTTCTAGTCTCCCCTACCAGTGGAAACAACCCCTCTGCCTCTATCTTGTCTATCCCTTCCTTGATTTTAAATGCTTCTATAAGATCACCCCTCATCATTCTGAACTCCAACGAGTTAAGACCCAGTCTACTCAATCTATCATCACAAGTTAACCTCCTCATCTCCTGAATCAGCCGAGTGAATCGTCTCTGTACCCCCCTCAAAGCCAGTATATCCTTCCTTAAGTAAGGTGACCAAAACTGCACGCAGTACTCCAGGTGCAGCCTTACCAATACCCTATACAGTTGCAGCAGGACCTCCCTGCTTTTGTACTCCATCCCTCTCGCAATGAAGGCCAACATTCCATTCGCCTTCCTGATTACCTGCTGCACCTGCAAACTAACTTTTTGGGATTCATGCACAAGGACCCCCAGGACCCTCTGCACCTCAGCATGTTGTAATTTCTCCCCTTTCAAATAATATTCCCCTTTGCTGTTTTTTTTCCCAAGGTGGATGACCTCACACTTTCCGACATTGTATTCCATCTGCGAAACCTTAGCCCATTCGCTTAACCTATCCAAATCTCTTTGCAGCCTCTCTGAGTCCTCTACACAACCCGCTTTCCCACTAATCTTAGTGTCATCTGCAAATTTTGTTACACTACACTCTGTCCCCTCTTCCAGGTCATCTATGTATATTGTAAACAGTTGTGGTCCCAGCACCGATCCCTGTGGCACACCACTAACCACCGATTTCCAACCCGAAAAGGACCCATTTATCCCGACTCTCTGCGTTCTGTTCGCCAGCCAATTCTCTATTCATGCTAATACATTTCCTTTGACGCCACGTACCTCTATCTTGTGCAGTAACCTTTTGTGTGGCACCTTATCAAATGCCTTTTGGAAATCTAAATACACCACATCCATCGGTACACCTCTATCCACCATGCTCGTTATATCCTCAAAGAATTCCAGTAAATTAGTTAAACATGATTTCCCCTTCATGAATCCATGCTGCGTCTGCTTGATTGCACTATTCCTGTCTAGATATCCCGCTTATTTCTTCCTCAATGATTTTGCTTTGTACTGGAATCCAGGTCAGCGATTGGAGCATGGGCAGGACCATCGGAACGGCCCAGGTACAGCAGGCGATGCGGCAAGCAGCAGAGGAGTGGTGAAGTCGGGGTGGAGTAGCGCTGGGAGATCGGGCCTGAGAGATTGCGGCCCACAAGAGGCGAGAGTTCGGGGCTAAGAGTTTGGGGCCAAGGAGAGGCAAGAGTTCGGAATGGAGAGATTGGGGCCAAGGAGAAGGGAGAATTTGGGGAGGAGAGATTGGAGCCAAGGAGAGCCGACAGTTCGAGGAGGAGAGATTGGGGCCAAGGAGAGGCTAGAGTTCAGGGCATAGAGATTGGGGCCCACAAGCGGCGAGAGTTCTGGGTGGCGACATTGGGCCCCATGAGAGGCGAGACTTCGGGCGGAGAGATTGGGGCCCACGAAAGGCGAGAGTTCGGGGCGGAGAGATTGGGCCCCACGAGAGATGAGAGTTTGGGGTGGAGAGATTGGGGCCACAAGAGGTGTGAGTTCGGGGCCCGGAATCGGCAAGGGTCCAGGGACAGCATGGGCCAGACCGCACTGCGATCTATGGGCATTACAAATATGTGCACCAGGTCAGTGCAGCAGAGCTTGGTCTCCAGTCGTCTTGGTTAACCTTTGCCACTGGACCAAGACCTCACTCTGTTCAGCCCGTGTGGTGGCTGGTGTGCAACGGTTACCCACGTTAAAAGAATCTGCACACAAGCTTCTTCCACATTTTAATATGTAGTTCGGGACCTGGAATATCAGGTCTCATCGTGAAACATCTGTGAACTCATCCGTTTTGGTGTGGAAGTGGGTCATCATCGATTCAATGGACTGCCTAATTCTATACTGTACAGGAGGCCAGGGAGTGACTTCCGCATTCAGTGCCCACCCTGATACGGAGCAGCTGGGAATTGCAGGACATGCTGTATAAACACAAGTATTTGTTTTCGTGGTGTGGGGGAGGCACTGCCCCCGGGGTTTGTTGATGCCGGGCCGAGAGGCTTTGACACGCAGGCTGAGAGCCGCATTCGGTGTTGCCCGGGACCTGAGAGCCACACTCGGTGTTGCCCGGGGCCTGAGAGCCGCACTCGGTGTTGCCCGGGGCCTGAGAGCCACTCTCGGTGTCGACCGGGGCCTGAGAGCCGCACTCAGTGAAGCATGGGGCCTGGTGCATGGGTCCTGGGAGCCACACTCGGTGCTGCCCGGGACTAAGAGTCACACTCGGTGTTGCCTGGCGCTTAAGAGCCACACTAATGCCGTGCTCGCTCCAATCTGTTCCTGGGAGCCTCTCCGCACAGGGGCGTGCTCTCCAGGGACCACCTCTACCCAAGTTGCCCCCCTGCTGATGGAGATAGGGCGTATTCCGACGGGCGGAGCACTCTGGGTAAGATCCTCCGCCATTGTCCCCGAGAGAACGGCACAGGAGGCCATGCAGCCCATCCTGTTGTACTGGCTCTTTGGTGGGCTGTTCAATGAGTCTCACTCCTCTGCTCTTTACCCATTGCTAGATATATTTTTCCCAGCAAGTATTTATACAATTCCCTTTTAAAAGTTACAATTCAATCTGCTTCCACCACCATTTCAGACAGTGCAATCTAGATCATAACAATTCGCTGAGTCACAAATGATCCCACATCTCACCTCTCGTTATTTTGCCAATCATCGGAAGTCTGACTCCTTTGGTTACCTACCCTAATGCCACTGGAAACACCTTCTCCATATTTACTCTATCTAAATCGTTCATAATTTAGTACATCTCCATCAAATCTCCTTTTACCATTTCCTGCTCTCTGGAGAGAACTTCACCAGGCTCTCCACATCACGGAAGTCTCTTCTCCCTGGCACAATTCTTTCTGTACCTTCTCTAAAAGCTTGCCATCATTACGAAAGTTTGGAGCCCAAACTTGAACACAATTCTCCAGCTGAGGCTTAACCAGTGATTTATAAAGGTTTAGCAAATTAAACATCAAATGCTGATATTTCTCTGATGGGGTTTAAAGGGCGAGGTCCATCTCGTCTCTTGGATGTGTCAATGAGACTGTGAACCTAAAGAAGTGCATTTAGAGTGGAGAGCCAGGACATGCTGTGTAACCGGGCACAAACACTCCTGCACAGCCCACACATCACTTGTTTCCCATTTGGCATGAAAGTAATGTGTTAATTGCAACAATTCATTTGATTTGATTTCAAATAGTTTAGGATAGAAATTGAATCATGTTTCTATGATTTTTCCCCAACTCAGATTCAAGGCCTCAATCTCAAAACCTGAGACTGTACATTGGGATTCCAATCCTGGGACTGTACATGGGGATTCTAACCCTGGGAGAGTACTTGGGCATTCTAACACTGGGAGAGTACATGGGGATTCTAACCCCGGGACCATACATGGGGGTTCTAACCTAGGCACTGTAAATGGGGATTCTAATCCTGGGACTGTACATGGGGATTTTATCCCTGGGTGTGTATGTGGGCATTCTAACCCTGGGAGAGTACATGGGGAATCTAACCCTGGGACTGTACATGGGGATTCTAACGCTGGCATTGTAAATGCGGATTCTGACACTGCGAATGTACAGAGGGATTCTAACCCTGGGATTGTACATGGGGGTTCTGACCCTGGGAATGTACATGGCGTCCAGGCTTTCGGGCCCCCTTCAGAGATGACTGAGCCTCTACTTCCCCGCACTGCTCCAGGTGTGGTCTAGCCAGGGCTTTGTGCAGCTGCAGTGGGATGGCAGCACCCATGGAACAGTACGAAGGCAGGTAGGTTACTAGTAACTTTCATTTTAAACTTTTAATCAACTTGGGAAAACCTTTAAAACTTCAAGAGAAACTTTTAAACAACTTGGGGAAACTTTTAAAAACTCTGGAGAAAATTTTAAATAATTTGGGAAACCTTTTTTAAAACTCCTGGGGAACTTTTAAAAATTCTGAAGAAACTTTTAAACAATGTGGAGGAACCTTTAAGAATAATTTTCTTTTAAAAATGTTTTATTAAGCAATTGAATACTGTACCCCAATCTAAATAGAAAATAGTTTGGTGTGTTTTATTCGCAAAATTTTCAGCCGTTTGAAAGCAGGTTGCTCACGACGACGCCCAGCAAGCAGGTGTGCCTCCGACCCGGCGACCGCAGCATCACCCAGCCCCTCCTGCGGCGGGCCTACATCCCTCGAGCGGCGGGTTTTCGTCCCTCCAGCAGCGGGCCTATATGTCTCTCCTCGTCGATGGCTGCACCTCCCCTTCCCCACTGGTGGCCTGGCTATGATTATTTCACCCTCCTACTCCTTGCTGACCTCCCACTTGGAACTCCAGCAGATAACTGACTTCCTAATGCCTGCCCCCAACTAAGCCTCAGACCACTTACCAACAAGGGTGCTCCTCAACGCCGAGCTTGCAGCCAACATTTCGCCTTAGGCAATTCGGCTCATACAGAAGTGTCTGATCTCCAGTCGTCTTGGATCCCTTGCCACTGGACCAAGACCTTGCTCAGCTATGCCGCCCCACTTTAAAAGAACTCACACACAGGCATCTTCCACTCCGTTAACATGAAGTTCGGGACCTGAAACGACAGGACTCCCATTGGACAGGCCAGAATACCGCACCACCATAGTTGCCCAGGAACTTAGAAGCTTTGACATCGACATCGCCACCCTAAGCGAGATCCGGCCGGCAGGGGAAGGCTAGCTCAAGGAACAAGATGGAGGTTACACCTTTTTCTGGAAAAGAAAACCAGAGGAAGAACGCCACCTTCATAAAGTCGGCTTCGCCATCAAAATGAGCTGGTCGACAGCCGCAAAGACACCCCCTGTGGGGTTACCAAACGCCTCTTGATGCTTCAACTCACCCTATCCCGGAACCAATGCGCCACAGTCATCGGTGCGTATGCCCCAACACTGGATGCAATGGATGAGACTAAAGAGGGTTTTTATTCCAACCTCGAAACATTCCTGTCCTGTGTCCCCGCAGGTGACAAACTGATCCTCCTCGGTGACTTCAATGCCAGGGTCGGCAAAGATACAGCCCTCTGGGGATGCGTGATTGGCAGTGAGGGGGTAGGGAAAGCCAACTCCAGCAGTATTCTACTCCTGACAAAATATCTAGAACATGAACTTCTCATCACCAACACCTTGTTCCGCCAGAAGGAAAAATACAAGGCATCGTGGCAACACCCTTGCTCCAAATGCTGGCACCTGCTCGACTATGTCATCATCCGAGCCAGGGATCGCAAGGGTGTGCGCATCACCCACGTCATGACAGAAGCTGACGACTGTTGGCCGGACGACCGCCTGACTCATCATCGACATTAACCTCAAAGCGGAGGGGACAGCAGAAGCAGTGCCACAAGAAAGTCAATGCCGGGGCACTTAAAGACCCAGCTAAGACAGTCCTATACAGCCAACGCTTCACAGCTAACCTGACGTGCCTTGATGACGCTGAGATACTGAATGCCCACAGTTCTTGGTCTGCCCTCCAGGCCTCATAACCAGTGCCTGTGAAGAGACACTTGGTCATTCAACCAGAACACACGAGGACTGGTTTGATGAGAATGATCAGAGATCCAAGAATTTATATTTCTGAGGCTTAAGCAAAAACCCAACTCAGGAGCAGCAAAGCAACACTACAGGCGGCTCAAAGCTGAGGTCCAACAAAAAACCTGGCACCTAAAGAACAGGTAGTGGATGGAGAAAGCACAGAAGATACAATAACTGGCCAACAGCCATGATGTGCGAGGATTCTTCATATCAGTCAAGGCCACCTACGGTCCAAACTCCCAAGGTCCCACCCGACTGCTGGCCAAGAATGTGGAAGCACTCATCAAGGACACCGAGGTTGTCAAGGCCCGATGGAAGGAGCACTTCGAAGATCTCCTCAATCGACATTCTGACTTTAACTTGAGTGTTCTTGACTCCATCCCACAGCATGCGTCCCGCCCCCACTTTAGTGAAACACCAACGTTGCATGAGGTAGGAAAATCCATAAGACAGCTCAAGAACAACAAGGCTACGGGAGCGAATGGAATCCCTACTGAGGCGCTAAAGCATGGCGGAGATGTGCTGTTGGCATGGATACATGACCTCATCGCTCTCATCTGGAGGGAGGAGAGCATGACGGGAGATCACAGAGATGCAGTGATCGTGATCATCATTAAAAAAAGGGGGGCAATTCCAACTGCAGCAACTACAGAGGGATCTCCCTGCTAATCAGGCACTGGGAAGGTTATTGCTCGAGCACTCTTCAACCGTCTTCTCCCTGTGACCGAGGAGCTCCTCCTGGAATCACAGTGCCCCATGGGGCACTTCGGACATGATCTTTGCAGCGCGACAGCTGCAGGAAAAATGCAGGGACCAGCGCCAGCCGTAATACATGGGCTTTTTCAACCTTACAAAGGGATTTGACACTGTGAACCATGAGGCTCTATGGAGCGTCCTCCTCCATTTTGGATGCCCTCAAAAATGTGTCAACATCCTTCACCTGCTCCATGATGACATGCAGGTGATAATCCTTACCAACGGATCCATTACAGATCCAATCCACGTCCGGACCAGTATCAAACAGGGCTGCGTCATTGCTCCCATCCTCTTCTCAATCTTCCTCGTTACCATGCTCTACCTCACAGTCAACAAATTCCCTGCTAGAGTGGAACCAAACTACAGAACCAGCAGGAACCTGTTTAATCTTCGCTGCCTCCGGGACAAAGTCCAAGATAACCCCAACCTCTGTCGTTGAGCTACAGTACGTGGACAACGCCTGTGTCTGCGCACATTCTGAGGCTGAACTCCAGGATATAGTCGACGTATTTACTGAGGAACACGAAAGCATGGGCCTTACGCTAAATATCCGTAAGACAAAGATCCTCCACCAGCCAGTACTCAACGTACAACACTGCCACCCAGTCATCAAGATCCACGGCGCAGCCCTCGACAACATGGACCATTTCCCATACCGCGGGAGCGTCTTATCAACAAAAGCAGACATTGAGGAGGATATTCAACACCACCTCCAGTGCGGCAGTGCAGCCTTCAGCCGGCGGAGGAAAAGAGTGCTCAAAGACCAGGCCCTCAAAGCTACCATCAAGCTCATGGTCTACAGGGCTGTAGTAATACCCACCATCCTGAATGGTTCAGAGGCACGGACCAAATACAGCAGACACCTCAAGTCGTTGGAGATATATCACCAATGATGTCTCCACAAGATCCTACAAATACCCTGGAATGACAGGCACACCAACATCAGCGTGCTCGTCTAGGCTAACATCCCCAGCATTGAAGCACTGACCACACTCGATCAGCTCCGCTGGGCAGGCCACACAGTTTGCATGCCAGACATGAGACTCCCGAAGCAAATGCTCTTTGTGGAGGTCCTTCATGGTAAACAAGCCAAACGTGGGCAGCAGAAAGGTTACAAGGACACCCTCAAAGCCTCCCTGATAAAGTGCGACATCCCCACTGACACCTGGGAGTCCCTGGCCAAAGACCGCACTAAGCAGAGGAAGTGCATCCGGGAGGGCGCTTGAGTCTCAATGCAGAGAGCATTCAGATATCAAGTGCAGGCAGCACAAAGAGCGTGCACAAACCAGTCCCACCTACCCGTTCCCTGAACGACTATCTGCCCCATCTGTGACAAGTCAGTGGCTCTCGTATTGGACTGTTCAGCCACCAAAGAACTTACTACAGGAGCGGAAGCAAGTCTTCCTTGATTCCGCGGAACAGCCTATGATGATGAGTAATTAACACAGAAACCATTATTGACAATATAAATGTCACTGGACGTGTCCTTTTCCATTTCATGCCTTTAACCTCATGCAGACGAGTCACAAACCTGCCGCACAAACTGTTCATTCAAAGAACCTTCTTTCCTGCAAGCCTCATTTCCTCCCTTCTCTACAAATCTCACCGAACATTTAATTAGGGACATTAGATTTTGGTATTTTGGAACAAGAACAGACGGATACGTTTGCTGTGCTGGTTACATCAAATTATCAGCCTGTCTGAAAAGTGCTTCTGACAATAACCTATTACAAAATTGAAAAAAAAAGAAAAGCAAATTATAATTTAAATGGAGAAAAATTGCAAAGTGCTGCAATACAGAGGGAGTTGGGGGTCCTTGTGTATGAAACACAAAGCGTTAGTATGCAGGTACAGCAAGTAATCAGGAAGGCAAATGGAATGTTGGACTTTATTCCAAGGGGGATGGATTAGAAAAGCTGAGAATTCCTGCTGCAACTGCACAAGGTATTGGTGAATCCAAACCAAGAGTACTGCATACAGTTTTCATCTCCGTATTTAAGGAGGAATATAATTGCATTGGAGGTGGTTCAGAGAAATTTCACTGGGTTTATTGCAGTGTTGAGGTGATTGACTTATGAAGATAGGTTGAGTAGGTTGGACCTATGCTCATTGGAGTTCAGAAGAATGAGAGGTGATCTTATTGAAAAATATAGGATCATGAGTAAGCTCGACAATATGCTTGCAGAGAGGATATTTCCACGCACAGGGGAAACTAAAACTAGGGGGCAAAGTCTCAGAATAAGGGACCGCCCATTTAAAACTGAGATGAGGAGGAATTTCTTCTCTCAGATGGTTGTAAATCTGTGGAATTCTCTGCCCCAGAGAGCTGTGGAGGCTCGGTCATTGAATATATTTAAGGCGGAGATACATAGATTTTTCAGCAATAAGGGAATAAAGGGTTATGGGGAACGGGCAGGAAAGTGGAGCTGAGTCCATGAACAGATCAGCCATGAGGGTCCAGGTGACCGACTCCTGTTCCTACTTCTTATGTTCCTGTACCAGACCCCTCCATTCACCATGTGATTCCACCGTCATATCTTCATCCATTACTCAGCTTTTGCCCTCACTAGAGCTGGTTTCAGCATCATGACCATTGCCCACACTAAGACTCTCTAATTCCCGAATGGTGCACAAACGCCAGCATGGACTGATTATTCCGAATGGCCCATTTGTGTGTCGTAAATCCTGTGTAATTTTGTAGTCTCAGTGTAAGTGGTCCCTGGATTTGGTGCCTCAGTGTAAGTGGTCCCTGGATTTGGTGTCACAATGCGAGTAGTTTTTGGATTTGTTGTCGAAAGCACCTCGTCACTGGGACTGAGTGCAAACCCGCAGCCCAGCATTGCATTCAGCACAGAATGATCCCACTCAGTCTATTCCCAATTAACACGGTCCACATGAATTCAAGAGAAACAACCCAGTGCCCACAAGTAACTGCTGCCCCGCATTTAACTTCAGTGAATTATAAACATTTTAAAATAAAAGTGAACCGCATCATAGCACAACAGAGGTGATTAATTTCAGTAAATCCCTTTCACTCATACACCTCCTTCACCCCGACTCTTCAACTCCCTCTCTAAATACAACTCCTCACCCCAGCTCCTCTTTCACACTGGAGGTAAATCTCAGGAGCTTCTGTGTGACGGTGCGATGATCACTGGACAATAAAGCGCAGAGACGGCGGGGAGGGGGGGTGGGGGCTGCTCATTATCCTCGATGTGATTTAATCCACTTTCCCACTGATTACTGCAGACAGACATGGTCACCTTGTAACATAATGGTCAATGGGACGTCACTTTTTGAACAAGAGCACACAAGACAATGTGTTAGCAATAAATGGTAAAGTTATTAAACACCCCGCAATTGCATTGTAAACAGAATGGAAATAAATTGTTGGAAAATAATTGGTGAAGATAAGAATTTATCTCTGTGGAATTGACTAGCAAACATTAAGAGTGTTGTGTTTTGTTTTCAAACACACATAAATATTTATATATATAGCAAAGACTCTGTGTTTGCACTTTTCAGTTGTTCTGCTCAACCCGACCGTTTTTACGATGTGCATTTTAGGACCCTGCGGCAGCCCATCCGGCGGTGCTTGCCGGGTCAGGATATAAAGAGACCGTGCGCTGTTCCTCCTCCCACTGCCTGGGGGAATGGGACAGATATTTAAAGGGACGGGGACTCCCCTTTCTCTGCTTCTTTATAGTTAAAGGGACAGTCCAGTTTATCTTGGGGTGTCGGAGGACTTCACTAACAGAGCTCCCATTGACAGCCGCTCCCTTCTGTACTGTGCAGTGATTGTAAAGCTGTCCATTTCAGTTACTTGAACATTTCTAAAATGTCTCACTGATTTTGATGATCCAATTGTATAATTTGGAAAGAGTCCAGAATTGTGCAGTGTGAGGAAGATTTCATTTAAAGGTGGAGTAAAATTTGTTTCAAAATATTCTGTTCTAATCCTTCCCCAACCCCCCAAATTTTAGAACACTACAATACTGACTGGGAAAGTACCAAGTTTAATCCTTGATCTGGGCTGTTGGTTGACCTCAGCCAAGGCAGCAGTTCAGGGGTTATAATTGTCCTCAATACCATTGGGCTAAACAAGAGTAAAAATCAGACACTGCCCCTGCTCTTCAGACCGATCAAGTGACGTCAACTGGGAAGAGTTTGGATGTCATTTGAGGACAGGATTTGAGGCTGTGATGCCTACCAAAGTGGGAATCCTGCTGGCACTCACTGTGTCGACTGACGGTGAGGCACGAGAGGTTTTCTAATGTCTGTGGAATTGCACCCAGCCAGATTCAGCACTTTCTGGAGATAATACATCTCCGGCGATGAAAGGAATGTTGATTTTCGAGAGTGAGGATGGAGGGTAGAGTCTTGAATAAGGAATTTACAGCTTAGGGGGGACAGGAGAGGACAGGATGTTCTTTAGAATCTGGAATAGTGTGTTCTGGATTTCAATCCTTTACTTAAAGTAACAACGTTTGTAACCACCATTTGCAGGGTATTAGAAGAGGAGGATCTGCAGCTGGGAAACTCAAACCGGACATCACGTCAAGATTTGAGAGATTCCCTGGATTGATTAGGATCACCTTATCATCAGCCTTTGTAAAAACACCAATCACAGCGGGGAGAAACAGGACACATGTTCTGTGTGTGAATGTACCTTCAACCAATCGTTCAGCCTGTGAGACTCGTGCGCCCACCTGACTCAACACTGTAAATGTAGGGACAGTGGGAATGGATGCTGTTGCACGTGGAAAGTGATTCAGTCGCTCATCTCACCAATTGACATTCGAGGCGTTAGATAACAGACTTTCTCCTGTGAATATAGAGCTAGGTTATTCGGCTGTGATGTGTTTACTTATTCATCTAGTTGATTCTAAACCTTTGCCAATTATTTGATGTGATTGGTATAGAGAGAGATGCTGTGGGGTGTTGTGGAAAAATATTTCCGAGATTGTATAATATATAAAAAGAGGTTTATTAAATCGGAGACAAAGCTTTGGGAGAAGTGTTAGATACCCCTGTCTCTGAACCAGCTTCTCAATTTGATATCTCCAGTGAGCTTCTTTTATCTTACAAATTACGTCACTTTACATCACGTGCTTTAGCACTAGTCCTTAAGTCGCATTACAAAGTTTACAAAGCTTTTCATACAATTACTGTCCAAGGCTGAGCTCTTGATATAAACCAGCCTCGCATTGTGACAGGAATTATATACATCCAAGAGGACTAGTTCCCCTTTCATCAACAAAAAAACAAGTGGCAGGCTTTTTGGCACTGGTATAGACAAACATACCCCCACTTATCTCTCCAGTCGTTCATTATCTCACTTTCCTATCTCCATAACTCAACGTCAGCATACCTTGAAGTCTAACTGTGTTTTTTTGTATAAAGCATATTACATCAGTATTGTCCCTTACAAAATTCATTCAAGGGGAAAATAAAAACAAATGTTTGGTCCCGTATACTAGTCAAGTATATGTCCAAAAATCCGCTCCAACAATATTCCCCCTTTTGGTCCTGGAGGATGTTCGCGAAATCTAGATGACCACAATGAGAGTAGCATGGTGTCATATATTCGTCCTTTGGGGTATGTTACTTCCCTGATGTTCCGTATGTCCACCTTGCCTGTAACTCTAGGCTACCCTTCAAAGATAGTGGTCGGTGTCAACGTCGTCTGTTTCTTCATCCTTGGTGTCTTCAAGTATTTCCATCAGGTGTGCTGCTGCTTCTTCGGCGATTACACTGGCTACTGGATCAGTCGGGCCATCATAACTTTACAGCAGATATTAAAACACCCGATAATCAGACAGCAAGTAACTATTATTACAACCAGAATAATTACTCCATGCATAAGATAGGACCCCCAGGATTCCCCTAAAACCAGTCAAACCAGCCAGATCCTCCTGCTGTCGTGGATAACTTCTTTACGTCCCTTCTTATGTGATCAGCGAGGTTGGTTATGTTTTCTGAATTATCGGGAATGTAAGTGCAACATTCAGCTCCAATTAAAGCACATGTGCCCCCACTTTGTGCTAGTATCTAGGGCCATTCGGTTCTGGAGTACCATTGTGCGCATGGCTACCATTTCAGCCGTTATGCCCTCCATTGCTTCAGCAGTGTCGTTAACTATCTGTTCCAGTACCCTCTCTAGGTTACGTAATTCATCCATGGTGCGTCCTATCCCGAATGGGAGCATCATGACCCCAAATAGCCTCTCTACCGGGGTAAGAGCTCGTCATATTCGACCTGGTGTCTGTGCTTCTGCTAAAGTATGTACCCGTCTGACAAAGCTGACCACATATCCCAAATAACAGGACCCCCTCCAGTCCTGTGGCAACCAGGGGTAGGCCTTGTGCCCGCACACAAAATAAGTGCTATTGTATGCTTTTAGATTCGATCCCAATCTCTCTCTCTCAGCCCCCGTCGCCACCTAATCTCAGGGTCCCAGTCCTGGCTACTTGTCTGATTCTTCAAACCCTCCATTTCAAGGAACCCCTGGTTTATTGTTTCGCTGTCTGTTATGTTCCACCTGGTGAGGTTAAAGTATTGCGTACAATTGCTATATCCTGCTCAAAACCTGTTTCCTCACCAGTCAGGTTTCTCGTGAAACAAATGTCAGCGGTGAGCCTTCCAACTCCTGAGGTGTTGGTCAAAACCATGAATGGCGGTCGTACCGACCTATTGTATTCCGGCTGGTACCATCCGTCAATGCATCCAAAAGGTAACCCCCCCCATCTGCACGTTTCTTTATTACCCACTCCACTACTTCCGAAATGTTGAGGGAGATTTAACCTCAAAGGGATGCCTCCTTTGCTATGTATGGGGATGTGCAAACATACCCAGCAACCAGAAAAGTTCCCATTTTGCGCGTAAACATAAGACATGTATAAAAAGGTATTCACATGTAACTCTCGTTTTGGTCTAGCTAGCAGGCCGGACCAAACATGAACTATGATAATCGCACCGGTCACAATATATAGTTTCATCTTATTACTCTATAATTAACAAATAGTCAAAGGCAAAATGGCCATATGGCTTGCTTGAAGAATCTCTCGCTGTCAATCTGTAAATAGACAAACAACAACAACTAATACGTGTGCTAAACGGCTGGTTCAAAAACCTTAAGATGGGTCCAATGCTTCCATTGTCTGTTCCCTTTAAAATCGATGCAGGCACAAGTGTCCCCGCTGATTATAACCTCATATGGTCCTATCCATTTTGGGGCAAACCCCAGTTTTTCCGGGAGGACCCTTACCATAACGCGACTTCCCGCCAACGGGACTTCTGGGAGCTTTGTAAGCTCTGCTTCCGCGTATCTTTCTTGCTGATTGTCCCTAACTAATTTACACATCCCTTTTAATTGAGTACTTAGTTCCAAGACATACCGTTTTATTTTGTCTTTTAATGGGCCTACATCGGCCCCACCTGTTATGATGTTCTCTGGTAATTGCATCGCCCTTCCTGTCATTAGTTCATAAGGGGTTAATCCGGTTGTCCAGTTTGTCGTGGCTCTTAACTTCCTCAATATAATGGGTACTACTTCCGTCCACGTTTTTCCTGACGTTTGCATGGCCTTTGCCAGGGCGTTCTTAAGGGTATGGTTCATGCGCTCTACCATCCCAGAACTCTGCAGGTGGTAGAGGATGTGGAATTTTTGTTTTACGCCCATCAGCTGGCATATTGTTTTTACAATCTTCCTGGTGAAGTGGGTGCCTTGGTCAGAATATCCCTACCTCTGTTGAGGCAGTGCAATCACGTGTGGGGAAAACTTCTACCCACCGGGTAAGTTGATCTATAATCATTAGGCAATATCTTTTTTCCATGGGATGGGGACAAAGGACCTGTGAAATCAATTTGTACATGTTCCCATGGCACCCGTTGACGGGGCTGGTGTCCCATTTTAATTTTAATGGGCCGGCCTGGATCATATTGTGCGCACGTAATGCATCGATGGCAATGTTTGGTGATATCTCTCCCCATCCCTTTCCACCACCAATCTCTCCCAAGACTCCCGGTCATGGCCTCTCATCCTGATTGAGACAGGCCATGATGCAACTCCAATAAGGTATTCTGTATGCATTCAAGCGCCATTACCTTGTCATTTCGTCTCCAAACGTTATCCTTCCATTGCGTTGCGCTCTGCTTTGTCCACATACCTACTTCCTCCTCAGAAGTGTCCTGGTGTAGTTTCTCAATACTTATCTGTTCGTCTCGGGCTCCAGCAGCACTGACTTAATTTTAATAATTTAAAATCATTATCAATGGAGAGTGTTTTTTACCTCTTCAAATTTTTTTTTCCAATTAAACCAATATCTTTTTCACAGCTGATATCAACTGGTATTTAGTAAGTTATGTCTTTACCCATCGCAAACACACCTTTATTTTTTCCAGCACCTAATTATTGCATTACGTCTTTTTTTTTTAGATCACCTTTCTTCAAATTAGGTTTTGTATTGAAAATCATCAGACAATCGAAGACAGTTTTTCTTTCCAATCGTTCAATTTGTTTATTTTCAAAGTTGCGTCTTTATCTTTTTCTTTTCTAAACTGCTAAAGCTTACTGTTTTAGCATTTTTCAAATGTCCCTTTTACACCTTCACAGATAGCTCACCACTAGCCCAGGAGTTTGACCTGATCCCTGAAGGTATTTCTCAATTTAAATCTTTTCTTTTTACTGAGCTAGAAGCTTTTGTGTCAAGGTTTTACACAAAGGAAAATGGGAGCATTTTAAAAGGCATTCTTTATCTCATTCCTCGACTAAATTTATGTCTTTCAACCCAATTGCATGTTTTCTTTCGACAAGTAAGTGAGCGTGTCAAATAAATTATTTTTTTTTTTACTACTGGGACCATGTATTTTTTATCTTTTATTCAACAAATCTATCCTTTGTGCATTTCCTAGCTCTGTAACTTATCATCCGAATATATCCGCACCTGCGTTTCTAACTTAAAATGTAATACCATAAGGTTCACACTTTCTTAAACTTCCCATATATAGGACAACACTGCGAAGGGTTAAAAAAACTTTCACCCTGTTTGGAAAAGGTGGGTGGAGCTAAAACAGTCAGCCACTCCATACCTTCCCAAACAGGCTTTTCATTCATTCCGCAGTCAAAATCACTCAAGTATTCTCATTCAAAACAGACATTCACAAAATTCTCTCTTCATTCAACAAAGCTTAAGTCTGGCCAGTTCTATTTTTGGATCCATATGTCACTTAAGATAGTCACTATCAGCTTTCTTATGGCATTATGTAATTACGCAATTTACAATTAATGATAGGAATTAATTAATGACCCGGGCAGCCCGCGTTTTACATTCCCTTCCTTACCTTCCATGTTCGCCAGTCTTGGACGTTTCCCTTTGTTTCTGTAATACTCACGGCCATGACTACTCTGTGGAGACCCTTTGTCTTCGCAACAAAGCTAGTGTGTTTCCTTACCACCGGAGTTTCGGCTCTAGGTTGGAGTGATCAGCTCCCTTCTGCACCGACCTTATTTGCTAAAGGGACAAGTCAAACTGGTTAGTCAGCCTCCTCCTGCTATCTACTTACTCGTATCTTATACACTATCCCGTCGTGCTCAGACACCTCTCTCTCAGTCTCTAACACCAGATTCCAAATACTGTCTTAAGTGATCACGTCTGATCGGACAGTATCCTGTTTGTGACGCCATTTTGTTGTGGAAAATTATTTCCGAGACTGTATAATATATAGAGAGAGGTTTATTAAATCGGAGACAAAGCTTTGGGAGAAGTGTTAGAGACCCCTGTCTTTGAACCAGCTTCTCAATTTGATATCTCCAGTGAAGTTTTTTATCTTACAAATTATGTCACTTTACATCACGTCCTTAAGTCCAATCATCGCATTACAAGGTTTACAAAGCTTTTCATACAATTACTGTCCAAGGCTGAGCTCTTGATATAAACCAGCCTCGCATTGTGACAGGAATTATATACATCCAAGAGGACTAGTTCCCCTTTTATCAACAAAAAAACAAGTGGCAGGCTTTTTGGCACCGGTATAGACAAACATACCCCCACTTATCTCTCCAGTCGTTCATTATCTCACTTTCCTATCTCCATAACTCAAGGCCAGCATACCTTGAAGTCTAACTGCGCTTTTTTTTATATAAAGCATAATGCATCAGTATTGTCCCTTACAAAATTTATTCAAGGGGAAAATAAAAACAAATATTTGGTCCCGTATACTAATCAAGTATATGTCCAAAAATCCGCTCCAACAGGGGCACACACTCAGTCCAGTATCTGAAAGTGATTAAGAGACGGGGTATTGTGTTTAGTGATCCCGGGCGTGTTTCTGACACCTTTGCTCGATACCAAGGCAAGGAGAGGTATTCTGGAAGGTAAGAGGAACTGGGACTTGTCCCTGAGGGTAACCAAAGATATGAGACTGAAATAATGTAGAATTAGAAAGTAGAAAATGCACAAAATGGTGCAGTCGGTAACAGGAAATAACTTAGTCCCCTCTTATCTTGGAGACATCAAATATCGACACACTCTGTTATTTAAAATATCAAATTATTAACCTCCAGCCCAATTATAGGTGTTATTCACATCAGCAGAAACAAATTCCAACCAACACAAGAAACAAGATTCAGTCAGGAAGCCATTAACACCACCAATAACAGCAGAATCTAACCCCTGCAGTCACTTGTGAACTCGCTGGTGTGTCAGCAGGTTGGATGACTGAGTGAATCACTTCCCACACTCAGAGCAGGTGAACGTCCTCTCCCCAATGTGACTGTGATGATGCATTTCCAGTTTACAAGGTTGGGTTCAATTCTGCACCCGCTGTGCACAGAGAGAGAATAAAATCAATGAGCTGCTGATTCTCTCTGCTGGACACTGCGTCTTTTGTGCTGGTCCAATAGGGTGAACCCATGCTGCCCCAATAAGGTGAGCCCGGGCTGGCCAGTTGGCTGAGCCTGGGCTGGCCCAAAATAGTGCAATTGAGTGGCCCAATAGGGTGAGGCCGTGCTGGCCCAATAGGGTCAGCCCGTGCTTGCCCAATTGGATGATCCCATGCTGGCCCAATAGTAAGATCCTGGGCTGGACCAATAGGGTGAGCCCAGGCTGGCCCAATAGGTTGAACCCAGGCTGGCCCAATCGGTTGAGCCCAGGCTGGCCCAATAAGGTGAGTCGGGCTGGCCCAGAGTCACCAGGCAACAATCAGCACAAGAAGACTCCCTTTCAGGGGCCACTGTCCTGGTCACAAACATCTGGTCCAATCAAACTGAAAGACAACCTGAAGCCCCGCCCACCCATTGTCCCTGCTGAAAAAGCCACGCATGCGCCGCGAGACCTGCCCAGACCAAGATGGCGGCCGCTAAGCCCGCTCCCTCCAACCTGACCAAGATGGCGGCCGCTCAGCCCATCTCCCACCCCCCCACCATGACCAAGATGGCGGCCGCTGAGCCCGCTCCCTCCACCATGACCAAGATGGCGAAGATGGCGGCCGCTGAGCCCGCTCCCTCCACCCTGACCAGTATGGCGGCCGCTGAGCCTGCTCGCCCCGCCCTGACCAAGATGATGGCCGCTGAGCCCACTCCACCGGACGCTCATTGACCGTGTCTGTAACCGGTGGGTAAACACGGGGTCTGCAGGCTGTGATTCGGGGCATGGGGATGAGCCCGGGTGTGTGTGAAGCGGATGGTGCGGAGTGTTGTCTCTCGGGCCTGGGCCCACACTCGGGCTGTGTGACCCCTCTCACTCCCCGGGTTTATTAACCCAGGAAACTATTGGTTCTGCACTTTGTGATTGACAAGCAGCAAGCCCCGCCCCCTCCTGGCCCGAATCATTCCATGCAGCTGGTGCAGAGAAATAGGACTTGAGGAAGGCACTTCGGCTGGGGGAGACATGCACTGGGACTTGGGTAAGGCACATCGGCTGGGGGAGACATGCACTGGGACTTGGGTAAGGCACATCGGCTGGGGGAGACATGCACTATGACTGGGGTAAGGCACATCGGCTGGGGGAGACATGCACTAGGACTGGGGTAAGGCACATCGGCTGGGGGAGACATGCACTGGGACTGTGGTAAGGCACATCGGCTGGGGGAGACATGCACTATGACTGGGGTAAGGCACATCGGGTCGGGGAGACATGCACTGGGACTGGGGTAAGGCACTTCAACTGGGGGAGGGATAAACTGGCACTGGGGTAAGGCACTTCAACTGAGGGAGGCATACACTGGGACTGGAGTAAGAAACTTTGGCTGGGGAGCGATACAATGTGACTGGAGGAAAGGCACTTCAACTGTGGGAGGGATACACTGTGTCTGGAATAAGACACTTCAACTGCGGGAGGCTTACACCAGGACTGGGCAAAGGCACTTCGGCTGGGAGGGATACCCTGGGACTGGGGTAAGGCACTTCAACTGGGGGATGCTAACACTGGGACTGGAGTAAGACACTTCAACTGGTTGAGGGATACACTGGGACTGGAGGAAAGGCACTTCAACTGTGGGAGGGCTGCACTGGGTCTGGAATAAGACACTTCAAATGGGGAGGCATAAACTGAGACTGTGTTAAGGGCACTTCAATTGGGGGAGGGATACACTGGGATTAGGGTAAGGCACTACGGTTGGGGGAGGCATGCACTGGGACTAGGGTAAGGCACTTCGGCTGGTGGAGAATATACTGGGAATGGGGTAGAGTACTTCGGCTGGGGGAGGCAAGCACTGCAATGGGGGTAAGGCATTTCGGCTGGGCAAGGCATGCACTGCGTCTGGGGTAAAATACTTTGGCTGGGGGTGGCATGCACTCATACTGTGGCAAGGCACTTCGGCTGGGGGAGGCATGCACTGGGATGGGGAAAGGGACTTCGGTTGTGGGGGAGGTGTGCACTGGGTCTGGGGTAAGGCACTTTGGCTGGGATAGGCATAAACTGTGACTGGTTTAAGGCACTTTGGTTGGTGGAGGCATATACTGGGACTGGGACAAGGCATTTTGGCTGGGAGAGGCATGCACTGGGACGGGTGTAAGCGACTTCGGCTGGCAGAGGTGTGCACTCGGACTGGAGTAAGGCACTTCAACTGGGAGAGGCATGCACTGGGACTGGGGTAAGGCACTGCATCTGGGTAGGGATACAGTGGGACTGGGGTAAGGTACTTCGGCTGGGGAGGGATGCACTGGGACTGTAACAATGCACTTCAACTCGGGGAGGCATGCACTGGGACTCGGGGTAGGCTCTTCAACTGGGAGAGGTATATACTTGGACTGGGGTAAGGCACTTCAAATGTGGGGGGATACATTGGGACAGGAACAAGGTACTTCAACTGCGGGAGGCATACACTGGGACTGGGATAAGGCACTTCAACAGAGGGAGGGTTACACTGGGACTGAATTAAGGCACTACAGCTGGGGGAGGCATATACTGGGATTGGGTTAGAGCACTTTGGCTGAGGAGGCATGCACTGGGACTGGGGTAAGGCACAATGGCTGGGGGAGGCACTTCAACTGGGGGAGGGATAAACTGGCACTGGTGTAAGGCACTTCAACTGGGGGAGGCATACACTGGGACTGGAGTAAGAAACTTCGGCTGGGGAGCGATACACTTTGACTGGATGAAAGGCACTTCAACTGTGGGAGGGATACACTGGGTCTGGAATAAGGCACTTCAACTGCGGGAGGCTTACACCGGGACCGGTCTAAGGCACTGCAGCTGGGGAGGGATACCCTGGGACTGGGGTAAGGCACTACGGCTGGGTGACGCATATACTGGGACTGGGGTAAGGCACTTCAACTGGGACAGGGATACACTGGACCGGGGTAAGGCACTTCAGCTGAGGGAGGGATACACTGGCACTGGGGTAAGGCACTTCAACTGGGTGATGCTAACACTGGGACTGGAATAAGACACTTCAACTGGTGGAGGGATATACTGGGACTGGGGTAAGGCACTTCAACTGGGGGATGGATTCCCTGGGACTGGAGGAAAGGCACTTCAACTGGGGGAGTGATACACTGGGATTGGGGTAAGGCACTTTGGTTGGTGGAGGCATGCACTGGGACTAGGGTAAAGCCCTTTGGCTGGGATAGGCATAAACTGCGACTGGTTTTCGGCACTTTGGTTGGTGGAGGCATATACTGGGACTGGGACAACGTATTTTGGCTGGGAGAGGCATGTAATGGATTTCGGCTGGCAGAGGTGTGCACTCGGACTGGAGTAAGGCACTTCAACTGGTAGAGGCATACACTGGGACTGCGGTTAGGTATTTCAACTGGGAAAGGCATGCACTGGGACTGGGGTAAGGCACTTCATCTGGGGAGGGATACAGTGGGACTGGGGTAACATACTTCGGCTGTGGAAGGAATACACTGGGATTAGGGTAACGCACTTCAACAGGGGGAGGGATACCTGGGACTTGTGTAAGGTATTTCAACTGGGGGAGGCATGCACTGGGACTGCGGTAAGGCACTTCAACTGGTGGAGGGATACACTGGGACTGGGGTAAGGCACTTTGGTTTGGCGAGGCATTCACTGGGACTGATTTAAGGCACTTTGGCTGGGTGAGGCATATACTGGGACTGGGGTAGGGTACTTTGGCTGATGGAGGCATGCATTTGCACTGAGAAACGCTACTTCGGCTGGGGGAGGCATATATTGTGACTTGGGTAAGGCACTTCGGCTGGGGGAAGCATGCACTGGGACTGGGCTAAGGCACTTCAACTGGTGGAGGCATGCACTGGGACTGGGGTAAGGCACTTCAACTGGTGGAGGCATGCACTGGGACTGGGGTGAGGCACTTCAACTGGTCGAGGCATGCACTGGGACTGGGCTAAGGCACTTCAGCTGGGGGAGGCATGCACTGTGACTGGGATAAGGCACTTTGGTTGGGGGAGGCATGCACTGTGACTGGGATAAGGCACTTTGGTTGGGGGAGGCATGCAATGGGACTGGGGTAAGGCACTTCGGCTGGGGGAGGCACATACTGTGACTGGGATAAGGCACCACAGCTGGGGGAGGGTTGCACTGGGACTGGGGTAAGGCACTTCGGCTGGGCGAGGCATAGACTGGACTGGGGTAAGGCACTTCAACTGAGGGAGGGATACACTGGCACTGGGGTAAGGCACTTCAACTGGTGGAGGCATAAACTGGGACTGGGATAAGGCACTTCGGCTGGGGGAGGCATGCACTTGGATTGGGGTAAGGCACTTCGGCGGGGGAGGCATGCACTGGGACTAGGGTAAGGCACTTTGGCTGGGCAGGGCATGCACTGCGACTGGGGTAAAATACTTTGGCTGTTGGAGGCATGCACTCACACTGTGACAAGGCACTTCAGCTGGGGGAGGCATGCACTGGGACTGGGGTAAGGCACTTCAGCTGGGGGAGGGTTGCACTGGGACTGGGGTAAGGCACTTCGGCTGGGGGAGGCATGCACTCTGACTGGGGTAAGGCACTTCGGCTGGGGGAGGCATGCACTGTGACTGGAGTAAGGCACTTCGGCTGGCAGAGGCATGCACTTGAACTTTGGTAAGGCACTTTGGCTGGGGAGGCATATACTGGGACTGGGGTAAGGCACTTTGGCTGTGGGAGGCATATACTTGGACGGTGGTAAGACACTTCGGCGGGAGGAGAAATGCAATGGGACTAGTGTCGGGCACTTCTGCTGGGTGAGCTATGCATTGGGACTGGGCTAAGGCACTTCGTCTGGGGGAGGCATATCTTGGGACTGGGGTAAAGCCCTTCGGCT
Organism: Pristiophorus japonicus; assembly: GCF_044704955.1. NCBI lineage: Eukaryota > Metazoa > Chordata > Chondrichthyes > Pristiophoridae > Pristiophorus > Pristiophorus japonicus. Next base: position 206,752 of record NW_027254478.1, on the reverse strand, counting down.
GGGGGAGGCATGTATTGGGACTGGGGTAAAGCACTTCGGCTGGGGGAGGCATGTATTGGGACTGGGGTAAAGCCCTTTGGCTGGGGGAGGCATGTATTGGGACTGGGGTAAAGCACTTCTGCTGGGGGGGGCATTTATTGGGACTGGGGTAAAGCACTTCTGCTGGGGGAGGCATGTACTGGGACTGGGGTAATGCACTTCGGCTGGGGGAGGCATGCACTGGGATGGGGGCAAGGTACTTTGGCTGGCCCTTGCTATCTTATGGGGAGCTCTGTCCTCTGTCACTTCAGGAATTCAAAGTGGATCAAGTTACAATTTGCAAAGTCAGTGAGACCTTGGGATGGGTGGTTCCAGTTACACATTCCAGTGAAATCTCAGGGTGTGGCTTATCCTCCAAGGGACCAATCATAGACAAATGGTACGGCGTGGCGGCCATTTTGGCAGTACAAATAAGCGCGTTCTTTATTAACCCGGTCCCTCCCTCCGCCCATCTCTCACCTGCTGACTCACCCACTGTGCATGCTCAGTTCACACTGCCTGGCTGATTGACAGCAGCTCCCGACCAATAGGGAGAATGGGGGCGGGGCTGGAGGACCAGGCAGGCGGTTGGTCCTCCAGCCAATCAGACTGTGTGAGAGGTGAGGCTTGCAGCCCCGCAGTGGGCGGGGCTGGGTCTGGATCTCGCTCATTGGCTGAAACTCTGCCCCATTGTTAAAGCTGATGTCCCTCAAACTCCAGGAGGAAATGGGACATTTCTGTCGTGGCTTTAAACAGATGGAACTCTGTGGGGTGGAGGAAACATTGCAGCATTTGGTAGTGACATGGATTCATTCAGGCCAGACAGCGGGGATTATTTCTGGAAATAAAACAGTGTAGTTGTTTCTGTTGAAACAGATGAAACCCTGTCGTTGTGGAACAACCACACTTCTCGTGTCCTGCTCAATCACGTGTGCAACAAGTGTTGTCATGGAAGTAAAGGATGGTATCAAATTGGAAAAAATGGCAGATAATGTTGTGAAGGACAGTGGAAGGCCAGAGGATTGGATATTTTTAGAAACCTGCAAAGGACGACTAAAAAATGAAAAAGACAGAGAAGATAGCAGATGAGAGCAAACTAGCAAGAAATATAAAAACAGACAGTAAGAGCTTCTACAGGGATATAAAAAGGAAACGAGTATCTAAAGTAAACATTGCTCGCTTAGAGGATGACATTGGAGAATTACTAATGGGAAACACGGAAACGGCAGAGATTTTGAACGAATATTTTGTATTAGGCTTCACGGTAGAGGACACTAAAAACATACCAACAGTTGATAACCAAGGAGCTATTGCGGAGGGGGAGTTGGGGGGGGGATGACTTAAAACAATCACTATCACTACAGATAAAGTGCTAATCAAACTAATGTGACTAAAGGTGTACAAGTCCTCTGGACCTGATGGCATGCATCCTCGGGTCTTAAAATAATTAGCTGCAGAGATAGTGCATGCATTGGTTGTAATCCACCAAAGTAAGGAGGGAGACAGGGAGCGGGAAACTATACATCAGTTAGCTTACCATCTGTCAGTGGGAAATACTCGAGTTCATCATTAAGGAAGTACTAGCAGGACATTTAGAAAACCATACTGCAGTTAGGCAGAGTTAGCATGGTTTTATGAAAGGGAAATCATGTTTGACAAATTTGCTGTAGTTGTTTGAGGATATAACTAGCAGAGTGGATAAGGGAGAACCACTTGATGTTGTATATTTTGATTTCCAGAAAGCATTCAATAAGGTGCCACGCAAAATATTACTGCACATGCTAAGAGCTCACGGGGTTGGGGATAATATATTAGCATGGATAGAGGATTGTTGAACTAACAGAAAACAGAGAGTCCGGATAAATGGGTCATTTTCAGGTTGGCAAACAGTAACTTGTGGGGTGCCGCAGTGATATGTACTGGGGTCTCAACTAATTACAATTTATATTAATGACTTGGATGAAGGGACCGAGTGTAACATAGCCAAATTTACCGATGGTACAAAGATAGGTGAGAAAGCAAGTTGTGAGGAGGACGCAAAGTATCTACAAAGGGATATAGATAGGTTCAATGAGTGGGCAAAAATCTGGCAGATGGACTATAATGTGGTAAAATATCAGGTGATTTCATTTGGTAGGAAAAAAAAAGCAAATTATTATTTAGATGTGGACGATTATAAAATGCTGTTATACAGAGAGATCTGGGGATTCTTGTACATGAAACTCAAAATGTTTGCATGCAGGTACAGCTGGCCTTTATTGCAAAGGGAATGGAGTCTAAAAGTAAGGAAGTCCTGCTACAACTGTAAGACCACACCTGGGCTACTGCGCACAGTTTTGGTCTGGACTTGTCTCCATTCTCGTGCCGAGAGGATTGACACACCCAGATGGGAAGGACAACATTTGGGTACACTGATTCCCCACCAATTCCTATTCCCCTTCTTTCTGGTGGATATGGAGGGGCCACTGTGTGTAATGAGCAAGTCATTAAGAATTGTCAGCAAGCTCATTCCAATTGGAGATTTTATTCACTGGAAACTTTCACACACTATTCTAGATTTTGTATCAAAGATCAATTTAGGATAAAAGTAAAAGTTCATAATTTTATTGCAAACTAAATTTCTGTTGAGAATTGCTGAATTAAGGGGAAAGATAACCAACAGTGTTTCTTAAATGGACACTGCAGCCCCGAGAAAACAATCAGCAATATATCCAGAATATTGAAGTCCAGCCCAGTTACAGGGTTATTAACATCAACAGAGACAAACCACAACTGTCAGAATGAACATGGTTCAGTCAGGATGTGATTAACAGCCTCAATAACAGCAGAATCCAACTCCTGCAGTCACTTGTGAACTCGCTGGTGTTTCAGCAGGGTGGATGACTGAGTGAATCCCTTCCCGCACTCCAAGCAGGTGAACGGCCTCTCCCCAGTGTGTACTCGCTGGTGTGTCAGCATGTTGGATGACTGTGTGAATCCCTTCCCACATTCAGAGCATGTGAATGGCCTCTCCCCAGTTTGAACTCCCTGGTGTGTCAGCAGGTGGGATGAACAAGTGAATCCCTTCCCACACTCATAGCAGGTGAACGGCCTCTCCCCAGTGTGAACTTGCTGGTGTGCCAGCAGGTTGGATGAACAAGTGAATCCCTTCCCACACTCCGAGCAGGTGAACGGCCTCTCCTCAGTGTGCACTCGCTGGTGTGACTGCAGGTGGGATGACTGAGTGAATCCCTTCCCACAGTCAGAGCAAGTGAACGGCCTCTCCCCAGTGTGAATTCGCTGGTGTGTCAGCAGGATGGATGGCTGAGTGAATCCCTTCCCACACTCCGAGCAGGTGAACGGCCTCACCCCAGTGTGAACTCGCTGGTGTGTCAGCAGGTTGGATGAACAAGTGAATCCCTTCCCTCACTCTGAGCAGGTGAACGGCCTCTCCCCAGTGTGAACTCGCTGGTGTGCCAGCAGGTCAGATGATGCAGTGAATCCCTTGCCACACTCCGAGCAGGTGAATGGCCTCTCCCCAGTGTGAACTCGCTGGTGTTTCAGCAGGTCGGATGACTGAGTGAATCGCTTCCCACACTCAGGGCAGGTGAACGGCCTCACCCCAGTGTGACTGTGTTGATGAATTTCCAGGACAGATGGTGATCTGAATCCCTTCCCACAGTCCACACATTTCCACGGTTTCTCCATGGTGCGGGTATCCTTGTGACTCTCCAGGTTGGACGATCAGTTGAAGCCTCGCCCACACACACAACACGTTTACAGTTTCTCCCCGCTGTGAATGGTGCGATGTTTCTTCAGGCTGTGTAACTGGTTAAAGCTCTTTCCACAGGCAGTGCACTGGAACACGGTGCTTTTCCAGTCACACAGATATTTGAAATCTTTTCGCACAGTCAGAACAGACAAACATTTCTCCTTCCACTTTCAAAGGCCGATGATATTCGGGTCCTGATGAATAGATTGACTCCATCAGATCTTGACACGATGTTTGATTTGTGTTTCCTGTCTGAAAATCTCCCCTTCTAATACGCTGTAAAAGGAGATAACAAAACTCATCACTGTCAGTACAAGACACAAATTCAGGATAGACACATCTAGTTTCCATTGAACTTTCTTTCCTCTCTTGTTCTTCCAAAGCTGTAAATCCCTGTCCCACACATTGTCCCTCCTGCAGCGCTGAAATCCAAATAAACACACATTTCTAGCCTGTTTCTCCTCCACTCCCAGTTTTCACCACCAATTCTGGTTGGGTTCAGTTCTGTAGTCACTGGTTCCCGTCCCGCTCCTCCCCTGAATGTTCTGACTGTGGCTGGGTTCAGGTCGACACTCACTGGTTCCCCACTTCCCCTGAAGATGCTGAGTCTGGCTGTACTCAGTTCCGCACTCACTGGTTCCCCTACATCTGCTCCCCTGATGGTGCGGTCTCTGGTTAGGGTCATTTCTATAATCACTGGGTCCTCTCCGTCCCTCCACCACTGAAGATGCTGACTCTGGCTGGGTTTAGTTCTACTGTCACTGGTTCCTCTCCCTTGAAGGTACTGACTCTGGCTGGGTTTAGTTCTACAGTCACTGGTTCCCTTCCCTTGAAGGTACTGACTCTGGCTGGGTTCAGTTCTACACTCACTCGTTCCCCTCCCCTGAAGGTACTGACTCTGGCTGAGTTCAGTTCCAGACACTGACATCATTAACTTTGTTCCTGCACCAAGATGGCCACGCATGCGCTGTACTGCTCAGTAAATTAAATTGGCGGCGTGAACATGCCTTCCTGCACCAAGATGGCCGCCGTTAGCCTGGGCCTGTGACCGGGAGAAAGCCCCAAAGCTGCAACGGCCGATATTCCGGTTATTATTCCGGGCTTGCGGCGAGCACCGATTGTTTATGAAGCCTCCCCAGCTCCCCGCTGGTCCATTACTCTGCTCCGTCCCACTGAAAAAGACACTTCTTCGGAGCCTGTACAAAACGTGTCTCCTCCGCCATTACACGCACTGTTCATGCTCCGAACACAGCCAGGGCCCGCGCCTGCGCACTGAGCTCCTGTAATCTGGGTGCAGCACATTCTCCCCCCGGGGCATGCTGGGTACATATGACCATGAGAAATAGGAGCAGGAGTGGGCCACCCAGACCCCCGGGCCTGCTCCCCATTCAATAAGATCATGGCTGGTCTGATCATAGGCTCAGCTCCATTCCCTGCCCACTCCCCAGAACCCTTTACTCCCTTATCGCTCAAAAATCTGGCTATCTCCACCTTATATATATTCAATGATCCAGACTCCACTGCTCTCTGGTGCAGAGAATTCCAGAGATTTACAACCCTCAGAGAAGAAATTCCTACTCATCTCAGTTTTAAATAGGTTGAGGAGAAAGATTGCATTTGTGACTAGAACACGATGTACTGTGATTGCATTGGGCACTGAACCATGTTCATTCTGGCAGCTCTTGTTTGTTTCTGGTTATCTTAATAACCTCTATACCTGAACATAAGAACATAAGAAATAGCAACAGGAGTAGGCCATACGGCCCCTCGAGCCTGCTCCGCCATTCAATAAGATCATGGCTGATCTGATCATGGACTCAGCTCCACTTCCCCGCCGCTCCCCATGCCCCCATATTCCCATATCGTTTAAGAAACTGTCTATTTCTGTCTTAAATTTATTCAATGGCCCAACTTCCACAGCTCTCTGAGGCAGTGAAGTCCATATATTTACAACCCTCAGAGAAGAAATTGCTCCTCATCTCTCTTTTAAATGGGCGGCCCCTTATTCTAAGATCATGCAATCTAATTCTAGACTCCCCATTATTAGTGGAAACATCCTCTCTGCATCCACCTTATCAAGCCCCCTCATAATCTTATACGTTTTGATAAGATCACCTTTCATTCTTCTGAATTCCAGTCAGTAGAGGCCCAACCTACTTAATCGTTCCTCATAAGTCAAACCCCTCATGCCCAGAATCAACCGAGTGAACCTTCTCTGAGCTGCCTCCAAAGCAAGTATATCCTTTCATAAATATGGAAACCAAAACTACACGCAGTATTCCAGGTGCGGCCCCACATATAGCTGTAGCAAGATTTTCCTGCTTTTATACCCTATTCCTTTTGCAATAAAGGCCAAGATACCATTGGCCTTCCTGATCACTTGCTGTACCTGCATACTATCCTGTTGCATTTCATGCACAGGTATCCCCAGGTCCTGCTGTACTGCAGTACTTTGCAATCTTTCGCCATTTTTTTCTGCCAAAGTGCATGACCTCACACTTTCCCACATTAGAGTCCATCTGCCAAATTTTTGCTCACTCACTTAGCCTGTCTATGTCCTTTTGCAGATTTGTTCAGTCCTCCTCACACATTGCTTTTCTTTCGATCTTTGTATCATCAGCAAACTTGGCTATGTTACACTCAGTCCCTTTTTCCAAGTCGTTAATATAGATTGTAAAGCTGGAGATTAATTCCCTCTATAAATGTTGAATAAATTATCTTTGTTTCAAATACAGTTTGTTGAATATTTGATTCCTCCATGATCAGAGGAGATTAATTGATGTTCTGTTATGGACTGTTCCCTTTTAGGGCTTTTTCGTAATCTAACTTATATCACTTCTCACCTAGTTCGCTTTCTAGCATATCAAACCCCAAAACTTGTTCCATTTGCATACATGAGTTGTGGTTGTAGTAGACTTAACTGCAGTGTCTCACTTTAAACTCAGCTGAAATCTTTTGAACCACCCCTTTATTGAACTGTCTTGCATAAGATTTGAAATCCGTTAATTTCTAGATCGGTTAACCTGTTTTTGAAACCAATTGAATATTAAAAACTCATCCACACATTTTGCACGTGATAGCCTGTGAAATATTCTGATATTTGTAATCATCATTACCACAAGCTCCGTTCCCGAGTGACCGACTCCATCCCTCTCCCCAACTTCTGTCTGAGCCTGAACCAGACTGTTCGCAACCTTGGTGACATACTTAACCCTGAAATAAGTTTTTCACCACATATCCACAAAATAACTAAGAATGCCTATTTCCACCTCTGTAAAATCGCCCATCACCGCTCATGCCTCAGCTCATCCACTGCTGAAGCCCTCATCCATGCCTTTTTTTACTTCAGGACTTGACTATTCCAATGCACTCCTCCCACATTCTGACCTACATAAACTAGTGTTGATCCAAAACTCGGCTGCCCATGTCCTAACTCGCACCAAGTCCAGCTCACCCATCACCCCTGTGCTCGCTCACCTACATTGGCTTCCAGTGAAGCAACGCCTTGATTTCAAAATTCCCGCTCACACTGCCTCCACAACACGCCCACGCCCGCCGCTCCCGCCCATGAGATATCAGTCTTACTGAGTATCCCTGATTATAATTGTTCAATCATTGGTGGCTTTTGTGGCTGTGCCTTCTGTTGCCCAGCCCTCAATTCTGGAACATCCAGCCTAAGCATTTCTGTCTAACCCCTGCTGTACCTGCCCTGGCAGTTTTTGATGGGATAGTGTAGAGCACATTTTTCTCTGTATCTACTCTGTGCTGTATCTTCGCTCAGAGTGTTTGACGGGACAGTGTAGAGTGATTTTTACTCAATATGCAACCCGTGTTGTTCCTGCCCTGGGTGTGTTTGATGGGAAAGTGTAGAGGGAGATTTGCTCTGTATCTAACCTGTGCTTTATCTACCCTGGGAATGGTTAATGGGACAATGTCGGGGGATATTTACTTTGCATTATAACCCTTTCTGGACCTGCCGTGGAGTGGCTGATAGGACAGTGTAGAGGGAATTTTCTCTGTATCTATCATTTGTGTACTTGCCCTGGGAATGTTTTCTGGGACAGTGTAGAGGGAATGTTACTCTGTTTGTACCCAGTGCTGTACGTGCCCAAGGAGTGTTTGATGGACAGTGTAGAGGGAGTTTTACTCTGTATCTAACCCGTGATGTACCTGTGATGGGAGTGTTTGATAGATCAGTGTAGAGGGAACTTTCCTCTGTATCTAACCTGTGTTGTACCTGCCCTGGGAATGTCTGGTTGAACATTATAGAGGGAGATCTCCTCAATATCTAATAAATGCTGTATCTGCCCTGGAATGCCTGGGACGTTAGAGGGAGATGTACTTTGTGTCTAACCTGTACTGTACTTGCCCTGGGAACTGTATAGCGGAAGCTTTGGTCTGTATTTAATCCATGTTGTACCTGCCCTGAGAGAGTTTGATGGGACAGTGTATTGGGATCCTTACTGTGTACCTACCCATATCCGTTATACCCCTTGGAGGACGAAATGTGCACTGTGACTCCGGGAGGAGCTCCTCAGCCGGAGTGACTGGAGTGCATCATCACCCCCAGCAACCAAATTTTAATTTGATTTAAGTTTACTGTCCAAAGTTTAATTGGTTTATTTTGTTGGTTATAGTGCCCCCCCACCCCCCCCCCCCACCCTCCCGCCCCAGCTTTAATCAGGGGGCACTTGATTTACAGATCAACAACAAAATAGTTGTGCTTTACCTGCCTTGGGATTTTTTTATTGGAACAGTGCAGAGGGAGTAATTATCCCGTGCTGTTCCTGCCTGGAGTGTTTGTGGGACATGTACTCCATATGTGCTGTACCAGCCCTCGTCTGTTTGTTGCGACAATGTTGAGGGAGCTTTATTCTGGATATAACCCATGCTGTACCTGCCCTGGGACTGTTTAATGGGACTGTGTAGAGAGATTTACTCTCTGTTTAAACCGTGCTGTACTTCACCTGAGAGTATTTAATATGGCAGAGTAGAGTAGCGGGAGCTCTACACACTGTATCTAACCCATGTATCACATCATGGGCCACCCCAACCTGCGAGAGAACATCTCCACAGGTTGGGGCTATAAAAAGAGATCGACCAATGGGCTCTAGGATATCGTGGGCCACCTCAACCTGCGAGAGAACATCTCCACAGCTTGGGGCTATAAAAAGAGATTGACCAATGGGCTCTAGGATATCGTGGGCCACCCCAACCTGCGAGAGAACATCTCCACAGGTTGGGGCTATAAAAAGAGCAGGAGCGAGCCACTGCAGCTTCAGTGTGAGCTGACACAAATGTGTGACGGCTTCGAGGTAGACGACTGGGTGACATCATCAGGGCCCAGATTGCCACTTGGAGCGTGGGCAGGAGCATCGGCAGGGCCCTGGTACAGCAGAGGAACATGGAAGGTTGTGCTGGACTTGCGACCAGTGATCGGGGCAGAGGAGTGATGAGGGAGCATGCCTGAGATTTGGTGGGTGATCGTGATGGAGGTTCAGTGAATGTTTGGTGCAGAGATGTGGCAGGAGATCGTGGCGGAGGTGCGGCGAGTGTTTTTTTGGAGGGGGAGCGGAGAGGGATCGTGCTGGAGGTGAAGCGAATGTTTGTGGTGGAGGAGTGGTGAGAGATCGTGGCGGAGGTGCAGCGAATGAGGGTACCGGGCGCAAAAGAGGCGAGAGCCCAGGGGCAGCACGGACCAGCCCACACTGTTATATTTGTGCACACTAGCTCCGTACAGCAAAACAGGTCTCCAGTAATCCTGATTAACCCTTGCCACTGGACCAATCCTAGCTCTGTCATGCCCGTGTCGTGGCTGGTGTGCAACAGTCACCACACGTTAAAAACAATCCACCCATAGGCATCTTCCACCTCCTCAATTGGAGGTCAGGACTGGAACATTGGGTCCCTCATTGAAACATCTGTGAACTCATGTGGAAGCAAATCATCCTCGTTCGAGGGGCCAGCTATGATCATCTAACCCGTGCTTTACCTGCCCTGGGATTGTTCAGAACAGTGTAGAGGGAGCTTTATTCTGTATCTATCCCATGCTGTAGTTTCCTCTGGCACTGACTCTCACTGGGGTACAGTTCCTTTGGCACAGATTTACTGTATATTTAATTCGTGCTGTACCTATCCTGGGAGTGTTTGATAGGATAGTGTAGAGTGAGTTTTATTCATTATCTAACCAATGCAGTATCCACTCTGGAATGCATGGGACAGGTTGAGGGAGATATACTCCATATCTCCCCTTGAATGTCTCGTGGGATAGTGTTGAGGAAGCTTTACTCTGTATTTAGCAAGGCAAGGATATCCTTCTTGAGAGAAGGAGACCAAAACAGCGCACAGGTCTCCAGGTGTGGTAAGGGAGTGAAGGGCTCTGGGGAGCGGGCAGGGAAGTGGAGATGAGCCGATGATCAGACCAGCCAAGACCTTATTGAATGGGGAGCATGCTCGAGGGTCGGGGTGGCCCACGCCTGTTCCTATTTCTCATGGTCTTATGTACCCAGCATGCCCCGCAGGGGAGAATGTGCCGCACCCAGACTACAGGAGCTCAGTGCGCAGGCGCGGGCCCTGGCTGTGTTTGGAGCATGCGCGGTGCGTGTAATGATGGCGGCAACACGTTTTGTACAACCTCCTCAGAAGTGTCCTTTTCAGTGGGAAAGAGCGGAGTAATGGACCAGCGGGGAGCCGGGGAGGCTTGATAAACAACCGATGCCCGCTGCAAGCCCGGAATAATATCCGGAATATCGGTGGTTGCAGCTTCGAGGCGTTCTCCCGGTCACAGGCCCAGGCTAACGGCGGCTATCTTCGTGCAGGAAGGTAGGTTCAGCGCTCCGCTATTTTGATTCAGTGATTAGCAGAGCGCATGTGTGGCCATCTTGGTGCAGGAACAAAGTTAATGATGTCAATGTCTGGAATTGAACCCAGCCAGAGTCAGTACCTTCAGGGGAGGGGAACCAGTGAGTGTAGAACTGAACCCAGCCAGAGTCAGTACCTTCAGGGGAGGGGAACCAGTGAGTGTAGAACTGAACCCAGCCAGAGTCAGTACCTTCAGGCGAGGAAAACCAGTGAGTGTAGAACTGAACCCAGCCAGAGTCAGTACCTTCAGGGGAGGGGAACCAGTGAGTGTAGAACTGAAACCAGCCAGAGTCAGTACCTTCAGGGGAGGGGAACCAGTGAGTGTAGAACTGAACCCAGCCAGAGTCAGTACCTTCAGGGGAGGGGAACCAGTGAGTGTAGAACTGAACCCAGCCAGAGTCAGTACCTTCAGGGGAGGGGAACCAGTGAGTGTAGAACTGAACCCAGCCAGAGTCAGTACCTTCAGGCGAGGAAAACCAGTGAGTGTAGAACTGAACCCAGCCAGAATCAGTACCTTCAGGGGGGACAGGACAGGGAGGGGATAATAGTTCATGGGGTTGGGGGTAATATATTAGCATGGATGGAGGATTGGCTGACTAACAGAAAACAGAGAGTCAGCATAAATGGTTGCTGCTTGGGTTGACAATCAGTAACTAGTGGGGTGTCGCAGGGATCAGTGCTGAGACTCCAACTATTTACAATCCATATTAATGACTTGGAAGAAGGGACCGAGTGTAACGAAGCCAAGTTTGCTGATGATACAATGATGGAAGGAAAAACAAGATGTGAGGCGGGGACACAAATTCTGCAAAAGGACATAGGCAGGCTGTGAGTGAGCATAAATTTGGCAGATGGAGTATAATGTTGGAAAGTGTGAGGTCATGCACTTCGGCAGAAAAAAATTAAACAGCAAGTTATTATTTAAATGTTGAAAGGTTGCAAAGTGCTGCAGTACAGCGAGACCTGGAGGTACTTGTGCATGAAACATAAAAAGATAGTATGCAGGTACAGCAAGTGATCAGGAAGGCCAATGGAATCGTGGCCTTTATTGCAAAGGGGATGGAGTATAAAAGCAGGGAAGTCTTGCTACAGTTGTACAGGGTATTGGTGAGGCCACACCTGGAATATTGCGTGCAGTTTTGGTTTCCATATTTCCAAAAGGATATACTTGTTTTGGAGGCAGTTCAGAGAATTTTCACAAGGTTGATTCCAGGGATGAGGGTGTTGACTTATGAGAAAAGGTTGAGGTTGGGCCTCCACTCATTGGAATTCAGAAGAATGAGCGGTGGTCTTAACGAAATGTGTAAGATTATGAGGGGGCTTTGACAAGGTGGATGAAGAGAGGAATTTCCACTGATAATGGGGAGACTAGAACTACGGGGCATAATCTTAGAATAAGGGGCCGCCCACTTAAAAGAAGAAATTTCTTCTCGCAGAGGGTTGTAGATCTGTGGAATTCACTGCCTCAGAGAGCGGTGCAAGCCGGGACATTGAATAAATTTAAGACAGAAACAAAGATTCAGAAACGCTTACGGAATAAGTGGTTATGGGGAGCGGACAGGGGAGTGGACTCCAGTCCATGATCTGATCAGCCATGATCGTATTAAATAGAGGAGCAGGCTCGAGGAGCCGTATGGGCTATGCCTGCTCCTATTTCTTATGTTAACTCGTGAGTGCAGAACTGAAACCAGACAGATTCAGCATCTGCATTGGATAAGAGGGGGGCCAGTGAGTTTGGAACAGATTCCAGCCAAAGTCAGCACCTTAAGGGGAGGGGACCAGTGATTGTAGAACTTGATCCAGCCAGAGCTGACACCTTTAGGGGAGGAGAGGGAGGGGAATCAGTGAGTGTGGAACTAAACACAGACAAAGTCAGTACCTACAGGGGAGGAACGAGTGAATGCAGAACTGAACCCAGCCAGAGTCAGTACCTTCAGGGGAGGAGAGGGAGGGGAAGGAGATTGTAGAACTGAACGCAGCCAGAGTCAGTACCTTCAGGGGAGGGGAACCAGTGAGTGTAGAACTGAACCCAGCCAGAGTCAGTACCTTCAGGGGAGGGGAACCAGTGAGTGTAGAACTGAACCCAGCCAGAGTCAGCACCTTCAGGGGAGGGGAACCAGTGAGTGTAGAACTCAACCCAGACAGAGTCAGCATCTTCAGTGGAGGAGTGAGGAGGCAGTTCAGAGAAGGTACACAAGGTTCATTCCGTAAATGAGGGGGTTGACTTATGAGGAAATGTTGAGGAGGTTGGGGGCAATATATTAGCAGGTACAAAGGATTGGCTAACTAACAGAAAACAGAGTATTGGGATAAATGGTTAATTCTCAGGTTGGCAACCAGTAACTAGTGGGGTGCTGCAGGGATCAGTGCTGGGACCCCAACTATTTACAATCTATATTAACAACTTGGAAGAAGGGGCCGAGTGTAACGCAGCCAAGTTTGCTGATGATACAAAGATTGGAGGAAAAGCAATGTGTGAGGAGGACACAAAAAATCTGCAAAAGGCCATAGACAGGATAAGTGAGTGGGCAAAAATTTGGCAGATGGTATATAATGTTGGAAAGTGTGAGGTCATGCACTTTGGCAGAAAAAATGAAAGAGCAAGTTATTATTTAATGGAAAAAAATTGCAAACTGCTGCAGTACACGGGACCTGGGGGAACTTGTGCCTGACACGCTAAATGTTAGTATGCAGGTATAGCAAGTGATCAGGAAGGCCAATGGACTCTTGGCCTTTATTACAAAGGGGATGGAGTATAAAAGCAGGAAAGTCTTGCTACAGTTATACAGGGTATTGGTGAGGCCACACCTGGAATACTGCATGCAGTTTTGGGTTCCATATTTACGAAAGGATATACTTGCTTTGGAGGCAGTTGAGAGAAGGTTCAGTAGGTTGATCTGGAGATGAGGGGGTTGGCTTATGAGGAAAGGTTGAGGAGGTTGGGGTTCAGAAGAATGAGAGGTGATCACATCAAAACATTAAAGCACATGGGATTGGGGGTAGTGTGCTGACATGGATTGAGAACTGGTTGTCAGACAGGAAGCAAAGAGTAGGAGTAAATGGGGACTTTTCAGAATGGCAGGCAGTGACTAGTGGGGTACCGCAAGGTTCTGTGCTGGGGCCCCAGCTGTTTACACTGTACATTAATGATTTAGACGAGGGGATTAAATGTAGTATCTCCAAATTTGCGGATGACACTAAGTTGGGTGGCAGTGTGAGCTGCAAGGAGGATTCTATGAGGCTGCAGAGCGACTTGGATAGGTTAGGTGAGTGGGCAAATGCATGGCAGATGAAGTATAATGTGGATAAATGTGAGGTTATCCACTTTGGTGGTAAAAACAGAGAGACAGACTATTATCTGAATGGTGACAGATTAGGAAAAGGGGAGGTGCAAAGAGACCTGGGTGTCATGGTACATCAGTCATTGAAGGTTGGCATGCAGGTACAGCAGGCGGTTAAGAAAGCAAATGGCATGTTGGCCTTCATAGCGAGGGGATTTCAGTACAAGGGCAGGGAGGTGCTGCTACAATTGTACAGGGCCTTGGTGAGGCCACACCTGGAGTATTGTGTACAGTTTTGGTCTCCTAACCTGAGGAAGGACGTTCTTGCTATTGAGGGAGTGCAGCGAAGGTTCACCAGACTGATTCCCGGGATGCATTAAGACGGATTGCAAAAGTTTCTATAGATATGTAAAGATAAAAAGGTTAGTAAAGACAAACGTAGGTCCTCTGCAGTCAGAATCAGGGGAAGTCATAACGGGGAACAAAGAAATGGCGGACCAATTGAACAAGTACTTTGGTTCGGTATTCACGAAGGAGGACACGAACAACCTTCCGGTTATAAAAGGGGTCGGGGGGTCTAGTAAGGAGGAGGAACTGAGGGAAATCCTTATGAGCCGGGAAATTGTGTTGGGGAAATTGATGGGATTGAAGGCCGATAAATCCCCAGGGCCTGATGGACTGCATCCCAGAGTACTTAAGGAGGTGGCCTTGGAAATAGTGGATGCGTTGACAGTCATTTTCCAACATTCCATTGACTCTGGATCAGTTCCTATGGAGTGGAGGGTAGCCAATGTAACCCCACTTTTTAAAAAAGGAGGGAGAGAGAAAACAGGGAATTATAGACCGGTCAGCCTGACATCGGTAGTGGGTAAAATGATGGAATCAATTATTAAGGATGTCATAGCAGTGCATTTGGAAAGAGGTGACATGATAGGTCCAAGTCAGCATGGATTTGTGAAAGGGAAATCATGCTTGACAAATCTTCTGGAATTTTTTGAGGATGTTTCCAGTAGAGTGGATAAGGGAGAACCAGTTGATGTGGTATATTTGGACTTTCAGAAAGCGTTCGACAAGGTCCCACACAAGAGATTGATGTGCAAAGTTAGAGCACATGGGATTGGGGGTAGTGTACTGACATGGATTGAGAACTGGTTGTCAGACAGGAAGCAAAGAGTAGGAGTAAATGGGTACTTTTCAAAATGGCAGGCAGTGACTAGTGGGGTACCGCAAGGTTCTGTGCTGGGGCCCCAGCTGTTTACACTGTACATTAAAGATTTAGATGAGGGGATTAAATGTCGTATCTCCAAATTTGCGGATGACACTAAGTTGGGTGGCAGTGTGAGCTGCGAGGAGGATGCTGTGAGGCTGCAGAGCGATTGGATAGGTTAGGTGAGTGGGCAAATGCATGGCAGATGAAGTATAATGTGGATAAATGTGAGGTTATCCACTTTGGTGGTAAAAACAGAGAGACAGACTATTATCTGAATGGTGACAGATTAGGAAAAGGGGAGGTGCAAAGAGACCTGGGTGTCATGGTACATCAGTCATTGAAGGTTGGCATGCAGGTGCAGCAGGCGGTTAAGAAAGCAAATGGCATGTTGGCCTTCATAGCAAGGGGATTTGTGTACAGGGGCAGGGAGGTGTTGCTACAGTTGTACAGGGCATTGGTGAGGCCACACCTGGAGTATTGTGTGCAGTTTTGGTCTCCTAACCTGAGGAAGGACATTCTTGCTATTGAGGGAGTGCAGCGAAGGTTCACCAGACTGATTCCCGGGATGGCGGGACTGACCTATCAAGAAAGACTGGATCAACTGGGCTTGTATTCACTGGAGTTCAGAAGAATGATAGGGGACCTCATAGAAACATTTAAAATTCTGACGGGGTTAGACAGGTTAGATGCAGGAAGAATGTTCCCAATGTTGGGGAAGCCCAGAACCAGAGGTCACAGTCTAAGGATAAGGGGTAAGCCATTTAGGACCGAGATGCGGAGGAACTTCTTCACCCAGAGAGTGGTGAACCTGTGGAATTCTCTACCACAGAAAGTTGTTGAGGACAATTCACTAAATATATTCAAAAAGGAGTTAGATGATGTCCTTACTACTACGAGGATCAAGGGGTATGGCGAGAAAGCAGGAATGGGGTACTGAAGTTGAATGTTCAGCCATGAACTCATTGAATGGCGGTGCAGGCTAGAAGGGCCGAATGGCCTACTCCTGCACCTATTTTCTATGTTTCTATAAGATTATGAGGGGGCTTGACAAGGTGGATGCAGAGAGAATGTTTCCACTGATGGGGGAGACTAGAACGAGAGGGAATAATCTTAGAATAAAGGGCCGCCCATTTAAAACTGAGATGAGGAGGAATTTCTTCTCAGTTGTAAATCTGTGGAATTCACTGCCTCAGAGAGCTGTGGAAGCTGGGTCATTGAATAAATTTAAGACAGAAATAGACAGTTTATCAACCGATAAGGGAATAAGGTGTTATGGAGAGCGGGCAGGAAAGTGGACCTGAGTCCATGATCAGATCAGCCATGATCGTATTTAATGGCGCAGTAGTCTCGAGGGACCGTATGGCCTACTCCTACTCCTATTTATGTTCTTATGAGTTTGGAACTGAACCCAGCCAGAGTCTTCACCTTCAGGGGAGGGAACCAGTGAGTGTAGAACTGAACCCAGCCAGAGTCAGTACCTTCAGGGGAGGGGAGCAGTGAGCGTAGAACTGAACCCAGCCAGAGTCAGTACCTACAGGGGAGGGGAACCAGTGAGTGTAGAACTGAACCCAGCCAGAGTCAGTACCTTCAGGGGAGGGGAACCAGTGAGTGTAGAACTGAACCCAGCCAGAGTCAGTAACTTCAGGGGAGGGGAACCAGTGAGTGTCGAAATGAACCCAGCCAGGGTCAGCACCTTCAGGGGAGGGGAACCAGTGAGTGTAGAAATGAACCCAGCCAGGGTCAGCACCTTCAGGGGAGGGGAACCAGTGAGTGTAGAAATGAACCCAGCCAGAGTCAGTACCTTCAGGGGAGGGGAACCAGTGAGTGTAGAACTGAACCCAGCCAGAGTCAGTACCTTCAGGGGAGGGGAACCAGTGAATGTCGAAATGAACCCAGCCACAGTCAGCACCTTCAGGGGAGGGGAACCAGTGAGTGTAGAAATGAACCCAGCCAGAGTCAGCACCTTCAGGGGAGGGGAACCAGTGAGTGTAGAACTGAACCCAGCCAGAGTCAGCACCTTCAGGGGAGGGGAACCAGTGAGTGTCGAAATGAACCCAGCCAGAGTCAGCACCTTCAGGGGAGGGGAACCAGTGAGTGTTGAAATGAACCCAGCCAGAGTCAGCACCTTCAGGGGAGGGGACAGAGGGCAACCAGTGATTGTCGATGAAATTGGATTTTAGAATCTCACTGTCGAAAGACCTTGGCAATAGTCAAAGTAGGACAGCAGCAAACCCGGTTGCCTGAGCAACAGGAGGATGGAGCTGTAATAATAAAGTACATCACAGACAATGTTCCAAGAAATCGCATGGGACAGGATGTTCGACTGCGAGAATGTAAACCAGTCAGCTGAGACCGCGAGGTGTGCACGTCTCTGTAAATGTCACAGACAATGTGGTTGAGATGCACAAAGCACACAATTCGAGCAAAGTTGTATTAATGCACTATCAACACCATGTTTTAGAAGCAATGTTAAATGTCATGAAAGCTTGCGTCAGGCCGAGCAGGTGTGTCTCTGACCAAAATAGGTCAATGTCGCTGTAAAACTGAACCCAGCCAGAGTCAGCACCTTCAGGGGAGGGGAGAGATGGGAGGGAGGGTTAGAGTTGGGAGGGAGGGGAAGCATGGAATATAGAACTGAACCCAGCCACAGAAGGTACCTTCAGGTTCACTCCCTGGTTGCCCTCCCGTCTGGTGTAGCAATCCCCTCAGCACGGGAATGGAGACAAGTCCAGACCAAAACTGTACGCAGTATTCCAGGTGTGGTCTTACCAACGCCCTGTGCAGTTGTAGCAGGACTCCCCGACTTTTATGCTCCGTCCCCCTTGCAATAAAGGCCAGCATTCCATTTGCCTTCCTGATTACTTGCTGAACCTGCATACTAACTTTTTGAGTTTCATGTACAAGAAACCCCAGATCCCTCTGTATAACAGTATTTTGTAAGCGTCCATTTAAATAATAATTTGTTTTTTTATTTTTCCCACCAAAGGAGATAACCTGACATTTACCACATTATCGTCCATCTGCCAGATTTTCCCCCACTCACTGAGCCGGTCTATATCCCTTTGTAGATTTGTTGCTTCCTCCTCACAACTTGCTTTCCCACCTATCTTTGTATCATCAGCAAATTTGACTGCGTTACTCTCGGTCCCTTCATCCAAGTCATTAATATAAATTGTAAATTGTTGAGGTCCCAGCGGCACCCCACTAGTTACAGTTTGCCAACCTGAAAATGACCCATTTATCCCGACTCTGTGTTTTGTGTGTTACCCAATCCTCGATCCATGCTGAAATAGTATCGACAACCCCGTGAGCTCTTAGCCTGTGCAGTAACCTTTTGTGTGGCACCTTATCGAATACTTTGTGGAAATCCAAATATACAACATCAACGGGTTGTCCTTTATCCACTCTGCTCGTTACATCTTCAAACAACTCCAGCAAATTTGTCAAACATAATTTCCCTTTCATAAAACTATGCTGATTCTGCTTGACTGCAATATGATTTTCTAAATGCCCTGCTACTACTTCCTGAATGATGGACTCCAGTATTTTCCCATTGACAGATGGTAGGCTAACTGGTCTATAGTTTACTGCTTTCTGTCTCCCTCCTTTCTTCAACAAGGATGTTACGTTTCCAGTTTCAAGTCCACTGGGACCGCTCCAGAATTCAGGGAATTTTGGTAGATTACAACCAGTGCATCCACTATCTCTGCAGCCACTTCTCTTAAGACCCTGGGATGCATGCCATTAGGTCCAGGGGACTTGTCCACCTTTAGTCCCATTAGTTTGCTGAGTACTTTATCTCCAGTGACAGTGATAGTGATTCTTTTAAGGTCCCCGCCCCCAGCAATAACTCTTATCAACTATTGGGATGTTTTCAGTGTCCTCTATCGTGAAGACCGATAGAAAATATTTGTTCAAAGTCTCTGCCATTTCCGTGTTTCCCATTATTAATTCTCCAGTCCCATCCTCCAAGGGACCAACGTTTACTTTAGCTACTCTCTGCAGAAGCTCTTACTGCCTGTTTTTATATTTCTTGCTAGTTTGATCTCGTTTGCTATCATCTCTGTCTTTATCATTATTTTTAGTCCTCCTTTGCTGGTTTCTAAACATTTCCCAATCCTCTGGCTTTCCACTGTCTTTGGCAACATTGTATGCCTTTTTATTTTCAATTTGATACCATCCTTTACATCCTTAGTTAGCCAGGGATGGTTCATCCTTCTCTTAGCATCATTATTTCTCTGCTGAGATTATGAAATATCTCCTTAAATGTTTCACAATGCATTTCTACAGTCTTAGCCTTTAACATATTTTCCCAGTCCACTTGGTGTCAGTGACAAGGATTGGTTTATATCACATGGGAGGAGATTGGTGTCAGTGACTGTGGGGTGAATTCAACCTTCTTTGACACTGTCAACCGTGAGGGATTATGGGGTGTACTTTTCAAATTCGGCTGTCCTCAAAATTTGTCACCATCCTCCACTTGCTTGGTGATAACATGCAAGCTGTGATCCTGACCAATGGATCCACCACAGACCCAATTCATGTACAGACCGGGGTGAAGCAAGGCTGTGTCACTACACCCACGCTCTTCTCCATCTTCCTTGCTGCATTGCTACATCTCACCGTCAGTAAGCTTCCTGCTGGAGTGGAGATAATCTACAGAATAAACGGGAAACTGTTCAACCTCCATCGCCTTCAGACCAGATCCAAGGTCGTGCCATCCTCTGTCATCGAATTACAATATGCAGATGAAGCTTGTGTCTGCGCTCACTCAGAGGACGAGCTCCAAACCATCGTCAACACATTCACTGTAGTGTCTGAGAGCCCTACACTAAACATCTCCGGAAAAGAAAGGTGCTCCATCAACCTATCCCCACCACACAGCACTGCCCTTCACCCCCACCCCACCCTGGATGAACAAAATCCACGATGAGGCCTTTGGCAAAATGGTCCATTTTTCATAACTCGGGAGCCTACTGTCAACAAGGGCACATATCAATGACTAGGTCCAACACCACCTTCTGTGTGTCAGCACAGCCTTCGGTCGCCTAAGTCATAAGTCAAGGACACCCTCAAGGCCTCCTTGAAGAAGTTCAATATCCCGACTGACACCTGGGAATCCCTGGCACAAGATCGCTCAGAGTGGAAGAGAATAATCTGTGAGGGCGTCGAACACTTCGAGTCTCTCCACCTGGAGCAAGCGGAGACCAAGTGCTGACGGCAGAGGGAGCACACGACAACCCAAGCACTTCAACAAACCGGCACTTCAACCACCGTACTTTCAACCACCATCTGTCCAATCTGCGACAGAGACTGTAGCTCCTGCATTGGACTTAACAGACATCTGAGACTTCATTTGTAATATGGAAGCAAGTCATCCTCGACTCCAAGGGACTGCCTATGATGATGGTTGGTTTATATCAGACAGGAGGGGATTGGTGTCAGTGACTGTGGGGTGGGTTTATATCAGACAGGAGGGGATTGGTGTCAGTGACTGTGGGGTGGGTTTATATCAGACAGGAGGGGATTGGTGTCAGTGACTGTGGGGTTGGTTTATATCAGACAGGAGGGGATTGGTGTCAGTGACTGTGGGGTTGGTTTATATCAGACAGGAGGGGATTGGTGTCAGTGACTGTGGGGTGGGTTTATATCAGACAGGAGGAGATTGGTATCAGTGACTGTGGGGTGGGTTTATATCTGACAGGTGGAGATTGGTGTCAGTGACTGTGAGGTGGGTTTATATCAGACAGGTGGAGATTGGTGTCAGTGACTGTGGGGTGGGTTTATATCAGACAGGAGGGGATTGGTATCAGTGACTGTGGGGTGGGTTTATATCAGACAGGAGGGGATTGGTGTCAGTGACTGTGGGGTGGGTTTATATCAGACAGGAGGGGATTGGTGTCAGTGACTGTGGAGTGAGTTTATATCAGACAGGAGGAGATTGGTGTCAGTGACTGTGGGGTGGGTTTATATCAGACAGGAGGGGATTGGTGACATGGAATCATAGCAGTTTACAACACAGAAGGAAGCCATTTGGTCCACTGTGTCTGTGTGGCTGAAAAAGAGCTATCCAGCCTAATCCCACTTTCCAGCTCTTGGTTCAGAGCCCTGTCGGTTACGGCACGTCCAGTGCGTATCCAAGTACTTTGGCAAATGCGATGAGGGTTTCTGCCTCTACTGTTCTTTCAGGCAGTAAGTTCCAGACTCTGGAGGTTATGCTAGGACTGTGTAAAACACTAGTCAGACCACAGCTAGAGCATTCACACAGTTCTGGTTACCACAGTGCAGGAAATATGTCTTTGCACTGGAGAGGGTACAGATGAGATTTACAAGGATGTTGCCTGGACTGAACAATTTTAGCTGAAGAATTTTAGATGGGCTGGTGTTATTTTCTTTGGAATAGAGGAGGCCGACGACAGAATTGCGTACAAAATTATGGAGGGTCCCAGATGGAGTGGATAGGAAGGACATAAGAACATGAGGACAAATAAATAGGAGT
The DNA here is from genome assembly GCF_044704955.1 of Pristiophorus japonicus. NCBI lineage: Eukaryota > Metazoa > Chordata > Chondrichthyes > Pristiophoridae > Pristiophorus > Pristiophorus japonicus. The sequence goes on along the minus strand of NW_027254478.1, from coordinate 185,132 downwards.
AGGCCATCGGACCCCTCGAGCCCACTCCGCCATTCAATAAGATCATGGCTGATCTGATCTTGGTCCCAACTCCACTTCTCTGCCCACTCGCATAAACCATTGACTTCTTTATCTATCAAAAATCTGTCGATCTCCACCTTAAATATATTCAATGACCCAGCCTCCACAGTTCTCTGGGGTAGAGAATTCCAAAGATTCACGACCCTCTGGGAGAGAAATTCTTCCTCATTTCCATTTTAAATGGACAACCCCTTATTCTGAAACTATGCACCCTAGTTCTAGTTTCCCTCACGAGGGGAAACATCCTCTCTGCATCTACCCTGTCAAGCCCCCTCAGCATCTTATACATTTCAATATCACCTCTCAGTCTTCTAAACTCCAATGAGTACAGGCTCAAACTATCTTCATATGACAACGCCTTCATCTCAGGAATCAACCTTGTGAACCTTCTTTGAACTGCCTTGTGAACCTTCTCTGAACTGACCTATTTCACTTCGCAGAGAGGTCAATAACCAGGGGGCACAGATTTAAAGTAATTGGTAGAAGGATTAGAGGGGAGTTGAGCAGAAACTTTTCACCCAGAGGATGGTGGGGGTCTGGAACTCACTGCCTGAAAGGGTGGTAGAGGCAGAAACCCTCACCACATTTGAAACATACTTGGATATGCACTGGAAGTGTCATAACCCACAAGGCTGTGGAGCAAGAGCTGGAAAGTGGGATTAGGCCGGATAGCTCTTTTTCGACCGGTACAGACACAGTGGGCCGAATGGCCTCCTTCTGTGCTGTAAATGTCTATGATTCTGTGGTCGTTGAAATCCCCGACTATTGCTGCCCTATTGGTTTTGGACTTCTCAGAAACCTTCCTCCATATTTGCTTTTCTATCTCCCTCTGACTGTTTATAGTACACTCCCAACATTGCGATTGCCCCGCTTTTGTTCATCAGTTCAACACATATGGCCTCATTTGATGATTCTTCCAACATCTCATCCCTCCTCACTGCTGTAACAACACCTCAGCTGATCTGCCTTATCCCCTAGACTTCTTGCATTGAAGTATATACCATTAAGCGCGGCCAAACTCCTTTGTAGTCGATTTTCTAGCCTTTGTTTCCTCTGCCTTCCAAACTCATTTACGAATTTTCTACTCCCATTTCCAAGCTTTGCTTCTCTCCCTCCTGAATCTACGCTCAGGTTCCCATCCCCCTGCCAAGCAAGTTTAAACCCTCCCCAACAGCATTAGCAAACCCCCGGGAGGATAATGGTCGGGGCCCTGTTGAGGTGTGACATTATCCGGCTTGTACAGACCCCAGCCCCTCAGGAATCTGTCTGTTCACGCTCGCCCCTCAGAATGTCCTGCAGCCTCTCAATGATATCCTTGACCCTGGCACCAGGAAGACAACCTACCATCCTGGAGTTATGTCGGTGACCGCAGAAAGACCTGTCTGTTCCTGTAACTATGGAAACCCCTTTCAATATTGCCGACCTGACCTTGCCCTTCCCCCCGTTCCGTACAGTTGAGCCACCCATGATGCCTTGGACTTGGCTCTGGCTGTACTCCCTGAGGAACCACCAGTACAGATGTGAGATGCACTGAGAGGTGTCCTGCACTACCTGCCTGGTCTTCCATGTCTGTCTGGGCAGTCACCCATTACCTCTCTGCCTGCACACTCTTATGCTGCGAGGTGACGACCCCCTGAAAGGTGCTATCCAAGTAGCTCTCAGCCTCACGGATGCAGCGACACTCGCTGCTGCTCAAGCTCCGAAACCCGGAGATCGAGCTCCTCCAGATGACGACACTTATTGCACATGTACTTGACCAGGGCACGAGAAGCGTGGTTGTTCCACAATGACAGGGTTTCATCTGTTTAAACAAAAACTCCACTGTTATTCCCTGAAATAATCCCCACTGCCCGGCCTGAATGAATCTATGTCATTACCAAACGCTGCAATGTTTGCTCCACCTCACAGGGTTCCAACTCTTGAAATGCATCCCTCACCCAGCCAAAGTGCCTTGCCCCAGTCCCAGTGCATGCCTCCCGCAGCTGAAGTGCCTTATGCGAGTCCTGTTTCTCAGCACCACCTGCATGGAATGATTCAGGGGGGAGCGGGGTCTAGACAGTGAGCGGGGCTTGTCACCTTACGGTCACAAAGTGCAGAACAAATAGTTCCCTTGGGTTAAATAAAACCCGGGGGGGGTGAGGTGCGGGGTCACACAGCCCGAGTGCGGGCCCAGGCCGGAGTGACAACACTCCGCACCATCCGCTTCACACACACCCGGGCTCAGGCCCAGGCCACGACTCACAGCCCGCAGGCCCCATGTTCACCCCCCGGCACCAGGCCCGGCACACACAATTGGGCCAGCCTGGACTCACCCTATTGGGCCAGCACAAAAGACCCAGTATAAACAGAGACAGGGTCTAGTGTAATATAAACAGAGACAGGGTCTAGTGTAATATAAACAGAGACAGGGTCTGGTGTAATATAAACAGAGACAGGGTCGAGTGTAATATAAACAGAGACAGGGTCTAGTGTAATATAAACAGAGACAGGGACTCGTGTAATATAAACAGAGACAGGGTCTAGTGTAATATAAACAGAGACAGGGTGTAGTGTAATATAAACAGTGTCAGGGTCTAGTGTAATATAAACAGAGACAGGGTCTAGTGTAATATAAACAGAGACAGGGTCTCGTGTAATATAAACAGAGACAGGGTGTAGTGTAATATAAACAGAGACAGGGTCCAGTGTTACATAAACAGAGACAGGGTGCAGTGTAATATAAACAGTGTCAGGGCCCAGTGTAATATAAACAGAGACAGGGTGTAGTGTAATATAAACACTGACAGGGTGTAGTGCAATATAAACAGAGACAGGGTCCAGTGTAATATAAACAGAGACAGGGTCCAGTGCAATATAAACAGAGACAGGATATGGTGCATTAATAACTGACACAAAGCCTAGTTTTACACAAAAAACAAGTCTTTATAATTGAAAGAATTTTTTGGCAATAATAATTGAAGAGGTGATAGTGTCACACTAACAGAAGCCTTTAACACTTTAACAATACCAGAAACATACTCGATAGAATACAACAGAGACACAATCTACAGTTATAATAATAGAGGTCTGCACTAGAACTGGAACTGCAGGGGCAGGTTATTTTCAGGTCGAGTGTAACAATTCCAGAGACAGGGTCCAGAGTAATAACAGCAAATGCATGGCCCACTGTGAGAGTAACAAAGACAGTGTTTGATCCAATAATAACAGAGGCAGACTCGAGTGCAATACTGAACACAATGCTGGATCGAGTGTGATGATCAACAAAACAAAGATTGGGTCTCCTCTAATAGTGTGTGCAAGTCAGGGCCTATTGCTATAACCTCATTCACCCATCCCCCTGTGCTCACTGACCTACATTGGCTCCCGGTTAAGCAACGCCTCGATTTTAAAATTCTAATCTTTGGTTTCAAAACTCTCCATGGCCTCGCCCCTCCCTATCTCTGTAAACTCTTACAGCCCCACCACCCTCCGAGTTTCTGCACTCCTCCAAATCTGTCCTTGCCCATCCCTGATTTTAATTGCCCCACCATTGGTGGCCGTGTCTTCAGCTGCCGAAGCTCTAAGCTCTGGAATTCGCCCTAAACCTCCACCTCCTCTTTCAAGGTTCTTTTTAAAGACTACCTCTTCAAATCAACCTTTTGGGAATCTGTCCTGATATCTTTCTCTGTGGTTCTGTGTCAAAAAGATTTTCTTATTGATATCGATTGTATTAAGCACCGTGAGATGTTTCATTGCATTAAAGGCGCTATATTAATGTAAGTTCTGGTTGTTTTCTTTTTGTAACAAATGCTTTGCCGAATGTGTGATAACAGAGTTAAGGCCCACTGCAGTATGAATGTGTGGGTCAGTGTAATAACACCGGCACGGTCTAGTGTAACGGGAACAGGGAACAGACCCTGTCAGCCTTGGCTCAGTGGTAACACTCTCGGCCGAGTGAGGGTTCAATTCCCAATCCAGAGCCCGAGCACATCATCTAGGCCCAGACTCCAGGTGTCAGTACAGAGGGAGTGCTGCACTGTCAGAGGTGCCGTCTTTCAGGTGAGGCATTAAACCGATGCCCTGTCTAGATTTTAAGTTGGATGTAAAAGATCCCATGGCCACGATTCAGAGGAAGAACAGGCGGAGTTCACCCCAGTGTCCTGGGTAATGTGTATCCCTGAACATACATCACTGAGAACGGATTGTCTTGTCATCATTACATGGCTGTTTGTGGGATCCTGCTGTGCACAAATTGGCTGCGGCATTTCCTACATGACATCTCCCCAAAACCCCCTCACCCCAACCCCTCCTTCACCCCTACTCTCCAACCCCCCCTCACCCCAACCCCTCCTTCACCCCTACTCTCCAACCCCCCTCACGCCAACCCCTCCTTCACCCCTACTCTCCAACCCCCTTCACCCCAACCCCTCCTTCACCCCTACTCTCCAACCCCCCCCCACCCCCCATCCCCTCCTTCACCCTACTCTCCAACCCCCCCTCACCCCAACCCCTCCTTCACCCCTACTCTACAACCCCCCTCACCCCAACCCCTCCTTCACCCCTACTCTCCAACCCCCCTCACCCCAACCCCTCCTTCACCCCTACTCTCCAACCCCCCCCTCACCCCCCCCATCACCCCTACTCTCCAAACCCCCTCACCCCAACCCCTCCTTCACCCCTACTCTACAACCCCCCTCACCGCAACCCCTCCTTCACCCCTACTCTCCAACCCCTCTCACCCCAAGCCCTCCTTCACCCCTACTCTCCAACCCCCCTCACCCCAACCCCTCCTTCACCCCTACTCCCCAACTCCTCACCCCAACCCCTCCTTCACCCCAACCCCTTCTTCACCCCTACTCCCATCCCCTCTTGTGTCTTGAATTGCATTCACTGTAATGGAAACTGACAATTGGAACTGGTCAGTATTTGAAAGATATTTACAACAAATTCGAGATGTTCTGAGAGTCAGTATCTTTCTCTATTCTGTCCACTCGCGGAGTTAGATGACCAACTTTCTCTTGTGAATATAGAGCTGGAGTATTGGGTCGTGATGTATTCACTCGTTCATCCTGTTGCCTCTAAATATTGAGTCTTGTGGTTTCAGACAGCAGATAATCAAGCTCAGAACACCAGACTGACTTTTACTGACGTTATTAACAGCACTGCAAACATACAGACAGTATAGTTACGGGATCCGGAGAACAGGGATAATGGAGTGGGTTCCCAGGGCTCCTCTCCCCAGGTGTGTCTAACAAGCTGCGGATACACTGGCGATATTTATACTGAATTTGTTTGCGACATTCCAGATCTGACGCTGCTCAAACCATAACCACAAGGATATCGGTGCATGGTTCTGCCTGTGACCACAGGGCTGTGTCACTGTCACACACAGATACCGTTTCCTTGTTTCACATCTCCATACAAACACCATCACTTCACACATCCCCTTTCTACACAATTACAGCAGATATGAGCAAGGACATGAGCCACATGAAACTACACAAACATTTCATAATAGCAAAAGTTAAACTGGGATAAATGTTCAGTTATTTTCTGTTCAGGCAAAATGCAGAACAATCCAGCAGCTCACCAGCACCTTTACAGCGTCTCATCGGCCGACAGGCTTTCATTAAGTACATTTACTGAGTGCATTTAAATTTACAACCAGGTTTGTAGGCGTGATGCTCCATTCACACATCGAAGGTGAGAGAGATGCTGTGGGGCACACGGTAAGTCCAGTATCTGAAAGTGATTAACAGACTGGGTTTTGTTTTTATTGATCCCGGGTATGTTACAGACACCTTCCCTTGATACCAAAGCTCGGAGAGGGACTCTGGAAGGTATGGGGAACTGGCACTTGTCCCCGAGAGGAACTGAAGGTATGAGAACTGAAATAATCCAGAGTTAGAAAGGAGAAAAGGTCCCAAAATTGAACAGTTGGTAACAGGACATCAATTAGAAACAAATACTCAACTGTGCGTTTGAAACAAAGCTGACCTGTTTTTTTTATTTGTTCATGGGACATGGGATATGGGTGTCACTGGCAAGGCCAGCTCTGGGCCAATAGGAAGAGCGAAGAGCGGGGCTGGAGGACTGAGCGAGCAGTTGGTCCTCCAACCAATCGGAGTGAGCGAGGGGCGGGGCTTGCGCCCCCCCCCCAGTGGACGGGGCTGGGCCCGGATCTCCCGCACTGAGCATGCATGGGCTGCGGCGGCCACAGTTGGTGGAACCCGGATGATGTCGGACAGGAGACAGTCGACTGTCGGTGCGGGGCAGGAATTGGAGCCACGAGTGGGCGGGTGAATGTCAAACACCTGCTGTGGGCCCCAGGTCCCAATCACAGCCCAGAGGCCCCAGGTTTGCCTCGTGGTGACAGGCCCGGGTCAGCGGGGTCACTGGCCGACATCTTGGACGGGTTAGAACATCAGAACATCAGAAATAGGAGCAACAGTGGGCCATCCGGCCCCTTGAGCCTGCTCCGCCATTTAACACCATCATGGCTGATCCAATCATGGACTCAGTTCCACTTCCCTGTCCGCTCCCCATAATCCCTTATCCCCTTATCATTTAAGAAACTGTCTATTTCGGTCATAAATGTATTCAATGTCCCAGCTTCCACAGCTCTCTGAGGCAGTGAATTCCACAGATTTACAACCCTGAGAGAGATTCCTTCTCATCTCAGTTTTAAATGGGCTGCCCCTTATTCTAAGATTATGTCCCCTAGTTCTAGTCTCCCCCATCAGTGGAAACATCCTCTCTGCATCCACCTTGTCAAGCCCCCTCATAATCTTATGCGTTTCGATAACATCATCTCTCATTCTTCTGAATTCCAATGAGTAGAGGCCCAACCTACTCAACCTTTCTTCATAAGTCAACCCCCTCGTCCCTGGAATCAACCGAGTGAACCTTCTCTGAACTGCCCCCAAAGCAAGTATATCCTTTCGTAAATATGGAAACCAAAACTGCACGCAGTATTCCAGGTGTGGCCTCACCGATTCCTTATATAGCTGTAGCAAGACTTCCCTGCTTTTATACTCCATCCCCTTTGCAATAAATGCCACGATACCATTGGCCTTCCTGACCACTTGCTGTACGTGCATACTATCGTTGTTTCATGCACAAGTACCTCCAGATCCCGTTGTACTGTGGCACTTTGCAATCTTTCTCCATTTAAATAATAACTTGCTCTTCGATTGTTTTCTGCCAAAGTCCAGTACCTCACACTTTCCAACATTATACACCATCTGACAAATGTTTGCTCACTCACTTAGCCTGTCTATGTCCTTTTGCAGATTGTGTGTGTCCTCCTCACACATTGCTTTTCCTCCGATCTTTGTATCATCAGCAAACTTGGCAACGTTACACTCGGTCCCTTCTTCCAAGTCGTTAATATAGATTGTAAATAGTTGGGGTCCCAGCACTGATCCCTGCGGCACCCCATTAGTTACTGGTTGCTAACCAGAGATTGAACCATTTATCCCGACTCTCGATTTTCTGTTCGTTCGCCAATCCTCTATCCATGCTAAATTATTACCACCAACCCCGTGAACTTTTATCTTGTGCAGTAACCTTTTACGTGGCACATTGTCAAATGCCTTCTGGAAATTCAAATAAACCACATCCACTGGTTCCCCTTTATCCCTCAAAGAACTCCAGCAAATTTGTCAAACATGACTTCCCTTCATAAATCCATGCTGACTCTGCCTGACCGAATTTTGCTTTTCCAAATGTCCTACAACTGCTCTTTTAATAATAGACTCCAACATTTTCCCAACCACAGATGTTAGACTAACTGGTCTGTAGTTTCCTACTTTTTTCTGCCACCTTTTTTTAAAAAGGGGTGTTACATTTGCAATTTTCCAATCTGCTGGGACCTCCCCAGAATCCAGGGAATTTTGGTAAATTACAACCAATGCATCCACAATCCCCGCCGCTACTTCTCTTAAGACCCGAGGATGTAATCCATCAGGTCCAGGGGATTTATCTGTCTTCAGTCCCATTATCTTACTGAGTACCACCTCCTTAGTGATTGTAATTGTGTTACGTTCTTCCCCCACCCTGCAGCCTCTTGACTATCCACTATCGGAATATTGTTAGTTTCCTCTACCCATGTCATTGATCCCGATGTGGACCACAATCTCCGGCTGTTCACCATCTCCCCCCCAGAATGCCCTGCAGCTGCTCAGTGACATCCTTGACTCTGGCACCAGGGAGGCAACATACCATCCTGGAGTCACGTCTACAGCCGCAGAAACACCTGTCTGTTCCTCTGACTATTGAATCCCCTCCCACTATAGATCTTCCATTCTTCTTCCTCCCCCCCTACCCCCCGGGCAGCTGAGACACCCGTGGTGCCGTGGATTTGGCTCTGGCTGCACTCCCCAGAGCCACCATCGCCCTCACCGGTACTCAGAACAGAGAACCGGTTGGAGAGCGAGATGGACTCAGGGGAACTCCTGCACTACCTGCCGAGTCCTCCTCTTCTGTCCAGGGGTCACCCAATCCCTCTCTGCCTGCACATTCTTAAGCTGCGGGGTGACCACCTCTAGAAACGTGATATTCCCGGAGCTCTCAGTCTCATGGATGCACCGCAGTGACTCCAGCCGCCGCTCAAGCTCCAAAACGCGGAGCTGGAGTTGGTGCAGCTGGAAACACCTCCTGCACATGTGGTCGTCCCGGCTGTGCGAAGCTTCCAGGATTTCACACATGCCACAGGATGCGTAATCCACGGGACTGAGCTGTTCTGTCATCCCTCTAGTTGCACTCACAACTATCAAGTAGAACTAAACTCTAAACCTTAGAGAAATACACCCAGCAACTACTCAGCAATCCGCTGATTTAATTAACTGGCTCTGCTTCGATAATAAAGTTCACATATATTTACTGGCAGATCCGACTTCCAACAATGACAAAGGTTTCCCACTGAAAAGCAAAAGAAAAAGATTTACCAATCCACCAGCCAATCACTTACCCGCTGGGCTGTGACCCTGCACCAGCCGGTTCCTCCCAGACCGCCGCGCGTCCCCGAACTCCCCCTCCCTCCCCTCCTCCCGGATCGCCCCCCCATCCTCCCGGACCGCGCCTCCTCCCGGAACGCCCCCCCTCCTCCTCCCGGACCGCCCCTCCTCCCCTCCTCACGGACCGCCGCTCCTCCCGGAACATTCCACCCCCTCCTCCCGGACCGCCACTCCTCCCCTCCTCCCGGAACGCCCCCCCACCCTCCTCCCGGACCGCCCCTCCTCCCCTCCTCCCGGACCGCCCCTCCTCCCGGAACGCCCCCCTCCCTCCTCCCAGACCGCCCCTCCTCCCTTCCTCCCGGACCGCCGCTCCTCCCCTCCTCCCGGACCGCCGCTCCTCCCGGACCGCCACTCCTCCCGGACAGCCGCTCCTCCCCTCTACCCCCTTGCTCCAAGACTGCCCCTCCTCCCCTATTCCCCCCTCCTCCCGGACCGTCCCTCCTCCCCTCTCTCCCGACGACCCCTCTCCCCCCCAGTCGGCCCCGACTTAATAAAAGCCTGTCGGCCGATGAGATGCTGTAAAAGTGCTGGTGAGCTGCTGGATTGTTCTGCATTTTGCCTGAACAGAAAATAACTGAACAGTTATCCCACTTTAACCTTTGCTATTATGAAATGTTTGTGTACTTTAATCTGGCTCATGTCCTTGCTCATGGCGGTTTTAATTGTGCAGAAAGGGGATGTGTGAAGTGATGGTGTTTGTATGGAGATGTGAAATAAGGAAACGGTATCTTTGGGTGGCAGTGACACAGCCCTGTGGTCACAGTCAGAACCATGCATCGATATCCTTGAGGTTATGGTTTGAGCAGGGTCAGATCAGGAATGTAGCAAACCAGTTCAGTATAAATATCGCCAGTGTATCTACAGCTTGTTAGACACACCTGGGGAGAGGAGCCCTGGGAACCCACTCCATTATCCCTGTTCTCTGGATCCGGTAACTATACTGTCTGTATGTTTGCAGTGCTGTTAATAACATCTGTATAAGTCAGTCTGGTGTTCTGAGCTTGATTATCTGGTATCTGAAACCACAAGACTCAATATTTAGAGTTAACAGGATGAACTAGTGAATATATCACGACACAATACTCCAGCTCTATATTCACAGGAGGAAGTTGGTCATCTAACTCCTCGAGTGGGCAGAATAGAGAAAGATACTGACTCTCAGAACATCTCGAATCTGTTGTAAATATCGTTCAAATCCTGACCGGTTCCAATTGTCAGTTTCCATGACAGTGAAGCCAATTCAACACACGAAGGGGCGAGGGCGGGGGGATGTAATTTGGGAAATGCAGCATCCAATTTGTGCACAGCAGGATCCCACAAACAGCCATGTAATGATGACAAGACAATCCGTTCTCAGTGATGTAAGTTGAGGGATACACATTACCCAGGACATTGGGTGAACTCCGCCTGTTATTCCTCTGAATCGTGGCCGTGGGATCTTTTATATTCCACTTAAAATCTAGGCAGGGCATCGGTTTAATGTCTCATCTGAAAGACGGCACCTCTGACAGTGCAGCACTCCCTCTGTACTGGCACCTGGAGTCTGGGCCTAGATTATGTGCTCGGGCTCTGGATTGGGAATTGAACCCTCACTCGGCCGAGAGTGCTACCACTGAGCCAAGGCTGACAGGGTCTGTTCCCTGTTCCCGTTACACTAGACCGTGCCGGTGTTATTACACTGACCCACACATTCATACTTTGATTCTGTTATCAAACATTCGGCAAAGCATTTTTTACAACAAGAAAACAACCAGAACTTACATTAATATAGTGCCTTTAATGCAATGAAACATCTCACGGCGCTTAACACGATCGATATCAATAAGAAAACATTTTTGACACAGAGCCACAGAGAAAGATATCAGGACAGATTCCCAAAAGGTTAATTGAAGAGGTAGTTTTTAAAAAGAACCTTGAACGATGAGGTGGAGGTTTAGGGGGGAATTCCAGAGCTTAGAGCTTCGGCAGCTGAAGACACGGCCACCAATGGTGGAGCGATTAAAATCAGGGATGTGCAAGGACCGATTTTGAGAAGTGCAGAAACTCGGAGGGTGGTGGGGCTGTAAGAGTTTACAGAGATAGGGAGGGGCGATGCCATGTAGAGTTTTGAAACCAAAGTTTAGAATTTTAAAATCGAGGCGTTGCTTAACCAGGAGCCAATGTAGGTCAGTGAGCACTGGAGGAGGGATGAATGAGGTTATAGCAATAGGCCCCGACTTGCACACACTATTAGAGGAGACCCAATCTTTGTTTTGTTGCACTAGATACTGCCTGTGTGACCATCACACTCGATCCAGCATTGTGTTCAGTATTAAACGAGAGTCTGCCTCTGTTATTATTGGATCAAAAACTGTCTTTGTTACTCTCACAGTGGGCCATGCATTTGCTGTTATTACTCCGGACCCTGTCTCTGGAATTGTTACACTAGACCTGAAAATAACCTGCCCCTGTAGTTCGAGTTCTAGTGCACACCTCTATTATTATAACTGTAGAACGTGTCTCTCTTGTGTTCTATAGAGTATGTTTCTGGTATTGTTAAAGTGTTAAAGGCTTCTGTTAGAGGGGATAGTGTCACACTTTGTTATTATTGCAAAAACACTGTTTCAATAATTAAATACTTGTTTACAGTGTAAAACTAGGCCTTGTCTCTGTTAGTATTACGCTGTACCCTGTCTCCGTTTGTATTACGCCGGACCCTGTCTCCATTTGTATTACGCCGGATCCTTTCTCCATTTGTATTACGCCGGACCCTGTCTCCATTTGTATTACGCCGGACCCTTTCTCCGTGTGCATTACGCCGGACCCTGACTCCGTTTGTATTACTCCGGACCCTGTCACCGTTTGTATTACGCCAGACCCTGTCTCCGTTTGTATTACGCCGGACCCTGTCTCCGTTTGTATTACGCCGGACCCTGGGTCTATTGTGCTGCCGAATAGCGTGAGCCCAGGCTGGCCCAATAGCGTATGCCCAAGCTGGAACCGGGGGTGCAAACACTGAGCCTGCGTGCTGTGATTCGGGGCCTGGGACCGAGCCCGGGTGTGTGTGTAACGGATGGTTCGGAGTGTTGTCTCTCGAGCCTGGGCCCGCGCTCGGGCTGCGTGACCCTCCCAGGGGTTTATTAATGCAGGGAACTATTTGTTCTGCACTTTTCTGATAGACAGGCGACAAGCCCATCCCCATCGAAGCCCGAATCATTCCATGCAGGTGGTGCCGAGAAACAGGACTGTGGTAAGGCACTTCGGTTGGGGGAGGCATATACTGGGACTGTGGTAAGGCACTTCAGCTGGGGGATTCATGCACTGGGAGTGGGGTAAGGTACTTCAGCTGGGATAGACATGCTTGAGCATGGGATTTCGGAGCTTGAGCAGCAGCGAGTGTCACTGCATCCGCGAGGCTGAGAGCTACGTGGGTAACACCTTTCAGGGGGTCGTCACCTCGCAGCATAAGAGTGTGCAGGCAGAGAGGGAATGGGTGACTGTCCAGACAGACATGGAGGACCAGGCAGGTAGTGCACGGCACCTATCAGTGCATCTCACTCTCTGTACTGGCGGTTCCTCAGGGATTACAGCCAGAGCCAAGTCCAAGGCATCATGGATGGCTCAACTGTAAACGGGGGGGCAGTGGGAAGGGAAAGGTCAGAGATACAGAGGGGTGTCGGGCTGGAGGAGGTTAAAGAGATAGAGAGGTGTGTAGGTGCTGCAGGAGGTTAGAAGGATAGGGAGGGTGTAAAAGCTGGAAGAGGTTACAGAAGGGGAGGGGTCTAGTGCTGGAGGAGGTTACAGAGCGGGAGGGGTCTAGTGCTGGAGGAGGTTACAGAGGGGGAGGATTGTAGTGCTAGAGGGGCTTACAGAGATAGGGAGAGGTGTAGGACCTGCAGGAGGTTAGAGATATGGCGGGGCTTAGGGCTGGAGGAGATTACAGAGATAGGGATGGATGTAGGGGCTGGAGGTTACAGGGATAGGGAGGGGTTTAGGGCTGGAGAAGGTTTTAGAGATCAGGATGAGTGTAAGGGCTGGAAGAGGTTAGAGATAGAGATGTTTGTCGGATCTGGAGGAGATTACAGAGATAGGGAGGGTTGTAGGGCTGCAACTGGTTACAGAGATACGGAGGTGTGCAGTGCTGGATGAGGTTACAGAGATAGGAAGGGGCTGGAGGAGATTACAGAGATAGGGAAGTTTCTGATATTGAAGGTGGTTATGGAGATAGGGAGGGGTGGAGGGCTGGAGGAGATTACAGAGATAGGGAAGGGAGTAGGGGCTGCAGGTTACAGAGATAGGGAAGGGTGTAGGGGCTGTAGGTTAGAGAGAGAGGAAGGGGTGTAGGAGCTGGAGTAGGTTGCAGAGATTGGGAGGGTTGAAGGGGCTCAAGGAGGTCAGAGATAGCGAGGGGTATAGGGCTGGAGGTGGTTACACAAATGGGGAGTGGTATAGGGCTGGAGGAGGTTACAGATGTAGGGAGAGTTGTAGGGCTATGGAGGTTACAGAGAAAGTGAGGGTTGTTGGGCTGGAGGTGGTTACGGAGATAGGGAGGGGTGTAGGGGCAGGAGGAGGTTACAGAGAAAGAGAGGGGCGTAGGGGCTGGAGGAAATTAGAGATAGGGAAGGGGTCAGGGCTGGAGGCGGTTCGAGATAAGGAGGGGTGTAGGTTTGGAGGAGGTTGCAGAAATAAGCAGGTGCTGGAAGAGGTTGCAGAGATATGGAGGGGTGTAGGGGCTGGAGGAGGTTACAGAGATAGGGAGGGGTGTAGGGGTAGGAGGAAGTTAGAGATAGGGAAGGGTTCAGGGCTGGAGGAGGTTGCAAATATAGGGATGGGTGTAGGGGCTTGTGGAGGTTACAGACATAGGGATGGGTGTAGGGGCTGGAGGAGGTTAGAGATATGGAGGATTGTATGGCGGGAGGAGGTTCGAGGGATATAGAGGAGTGTAGGGCTGGAGGAGCTTACAGATATAGGGAGGGTTGTCGTGGCTGGAGGTGGTTGCAGAGATTGGAACGTTGTAGGTGCTCCAGGAGTTTAGAGATAGGGAGTGGTGTAGGGGCTGGAGGAGGTTACACGGATAGGAAGAGGTGTAGTGCTGAAGGAAGTTACAGAGATAGGGAGGGGTGTAGGGGCTGGAGGTTACAGAGATAAGGAGGGGTGTATGATTGGAGGAGGTTACAGAGATAGGGAGGGGTTTAGGACTGGAGGAGGTTAGAGAGTTCGGGACGGGTGTGGAGACCGGAGGAAGTTAGAGATAGGGAGGGGTTTAGGGCTGGAGGAGGTTACAGAGATAGGGAGGGGTGTAGGGGCTGGAGGAGGTTACAGTGATAGCGATGGGTGTAGTGGCTGGAGGTTACAGAGATAGGGAGGGTGTAGGGCTGGAGGAGGTTAGAGATAGGGAGGGAAGTAAGGGCTGGCGGAAACTACAGAGATAATGAGGGTTGTAGGAACTGGAGGTCGTTACAGAGAGAGGGAGGGATGTAAGTGCTGGAGGGGATTACAGAGAAAGAGTGGGGTGTAAGGGCTGGAGGAGGTTACAGACAAAGGGAGAGGTGTAGGGTCTGGTGGAGGTTAGAGATAGTGAGTGGTGTAGGGACTGGAGTTTGCAGAGATATGGAGGGCTGTAGGGGCTGGAGGACATTACAGAGAGAGGGAGGGGTGTATGGCAGGAGGAGGTTACAGAGAAAGGGAGGGGTGTAGGGGCTGGAGGAAATTAGAGATAGCGAAGGGGTCAGGGCTGGATGCGGTTCGAGATAAGGAGGGGTGTAGGTTTGGAGGAGGTTGCAGAAATAAGCAGGTGCTGGAAGAGGTTGCAGAGATATGGAGGGGTGTAGGGTCTGGAGCAGGTTACAGAGATAGGGAGGGGTGTAGGGGTAGGAGGAAGTTAGAGATAGGGAAGGGTTCAGGGCTGGAGGAGGTTGCAGAGATAGGGATGGGTGTAGGGGCTGGTGGCGGTTACAGACATAGGGATGGGTGTAGGGGCTGGAGGAGGTTAGAGATATGGAGGATTGTAGGGCGGGAGGAGGTTCGAGGGATATAGAGGAGTGTAGGGCTGGAGGAGCTTACAGAGATAGGGAGCGTTGTCGGGGCTGGAGGTGGTTACAGAGATTGGAACGTTGTAGGTGCTCCAGGAGGTTAGAGATAGGGAGTGGTGTAGGGGCTGGAGGAGGTTACATGGATAGGAAGAGGTGTAGTGCTGAAGGAGGTTACAGAGATAGGGAGGGCTGTAGGGGTTGGAGGTTACAGAGATAAGCAGGGGTGTAGGGTTGGAGGAGGTTACAGAGATAGGGAGGGGTTTAGGACTGGAGGAGGTTAGAGAGTTCGGGACGGGTGTAGAGACCGGAGGAAGTTAGAGATAGGGAGGGGTTTAGGGCTGGAGGAGGTTACAGAGATAGGGAGGGGTGTAGGGGCTGGAGGAGGTTACAGTGATAGCAATGGGTGTAGTGGCTGGAGGTTACAGAGATAGGCAGGGTTGTCGGGGCTGGAGGAGGTTACAGAGAGAGAGGGAGGGTGTAGGGATGGAGGAGGTTAGAGATAGTGAGGGATGTAAGGGCTGGCGGAGATACAGAGATAAGGAGGGTTGTAGGAACTGGAGGTGGTTACAGAGAGAGAGAGGGATGTAAGTGCTGGAGGGGATTACAGAGAAAGAGTGGGGTGTAAGGGCTGGAGGAGGTTACAGACAAAGGGAGAGGTGTAGGGTCTGGTTGAGGTTAGAGATAGTGAGTGGTGCAGGGACTGGAGGTTGCAGAGATATGGAGGGCTGTAGGGGCTGGAGGACATTACAGAGAGAGGGAGGGGTGTATGGCAGGAGGAGGTTACAGTGAAAGGGAGGGATGTAGGGGCTGAAGGAAATTAGAGTTAGGGAAGGGGTCAGGGCTGGAGGCGGTTCGAGATAAGGAGGGGTGTAGGTTTGGAGGAGGTTGCAGAAATAAGCAGGTGCTGGAAGAGGTTGCAGAGATATGGAGGGGTGTAGGGGCTGGAGGAGGTTACAGGGATAGGGGGAGTGTAGGGGTAGGAGGAAGTTAGAGATAGGGAAGGGTTCAGGGCTGGAGGAGGTTGCAGAGATAGGGATGGGTGTAGGGGCTGGTGGAGGTTACAGACATAGGGATGGGTGTAGGGGCTGGAGGAGGTTAGAGATATGGAGGATTGTAGGGCGGGAGGAGGTTCGAGGGATATAGAGGAGTGTAGGGCTGGAGGAGCTTACAGATATAGGGAGGGTTGTCGTGGCTGGAGGAGGTTACACGGATAGGAAGAGGTGTAGTGCTGAAGGAGGTTACAGAGATAGGGAGGGGTGTCGGGGCTGGAGGTTACAGAGATAAGGAAGGGTGTATGATTGGAGGAGGTTACAGAGAATGGGAGGGGTTTAGGACTGGAGGAGGTAAGAGAGTTCGGGACGGGTGTGGAGACCGGAGGAAGTTAGAGATAGGGAGGGGTTTAGGGCTGGAGGAGGTTACAGAGATAGGGAGGGGTGTAGGGGCTGGAGGAGGTTACAGTGATAGCGATGGGTGTAGTGGCTGGAGGTTACAGAGATAGGGAGGGTGTAGGGCTGGAGGAGGTTAGAGATAGGGAGGGATGTAAGGGCTGGCGGAAACTACAGAGATAATGTGGGTTGTAGGAACTCGAGGTGGTTACAGAGAGAGGGAGTGATGTAAGTGCTGGAGGGGATTACAGAGAAAGAGTGGGGTGTAAGGGCTGGAGGAGGTTACAGACAAAGGGAGAGGTGTAGGGTCTGGTGGAGGTTAGAGATAGTGAGTGGTGTAGGGACTGGAGGTTGCAGAGATATGGAGAGCTGTAGGGGCTGGAGGACATTACAGAGAGAGGGAGGGTTGCATGGCAGGAGGAGGTTACAGAGAAAGGGAGGCGTGTAGGGGCTGGAGGAAATTAGAGATAGCGAAGGGGTCAGGGCTGGAGGCGGTTCGAGATAAGGAGGGGTGTAGGTTTGGAGGAGGTTGCTGAAATAAGCAGGTGCTGGAAGAGGTTGCAGAGATATGGAGGGGTGTAGGGGCTGGAAGAGGTAACAGAGAAAGGGAGGGGTGTAGGGGCAGGAGGAGGTTACAGAGAAAGGGAGGGGTGTAGGGGCTGGAGGAAATTAGAGATAGGGAAGGGGTCAGGGCTGGGGGCGGTTCGAGATAAGGAGGGGTGTAGGTTTGGAGGAGGTTGCAGAAATAAGCAGGTGCTGGAAGAGGTTGCAGAGATATGGAGGGGTGTAGGGGCTGGAGGAGGTTACAGAGATAGGGAGGGGTGTAGGGGTAGGAGGAAGTTAGAGATAGGGAAGGGTTCAGGGCTGGAGGAGGTTGCAGAGATAGGGATGTGTGTAGGGGCTGGTGGAGGTTACAGACATAGGGATGGGTGTAGGGGCTGGAGGAGGTTAGAGATATGGAGGATTGTAGGGCGGGAGGAGGTTCGAGGGATATAGATGAGTGTAGGGCTGGAGGAGCTTACAGATATAGGGAGGGTTGTCGGGGCTGGAGGTGGTTGCAGAGATTGGAACGTTGTAGGGGCTCCAGGAGTTTAGAGATAGGGAGTGGTGTAGGGGCTGGAGGAGGTTACATGGATAGGAAGAGGTGTAGTGCTGAAGGAGGTTACAGAGATAGGGAGGGCTGTAGGGGCTGGAGGTTACAGAGATAAGGAGGGGAGTAGGTTTGGAGGAGGTTACAGAGATAGGGAGGGGTTTAGGACTGGAGGAGGTTAGAGTGTTCGGGACGTGTGTAGAGACCGGAGGAAGTTAGAGATAGGGAGATGTTTAGGGCTGGAGGAGTTTGCAGAGATAGGGATGGGTGTAGGGGCTGGTGGAGGTTACAGACATAGGGATGGGTGTAGGGGCTGGAGGAGGTTAGAGATATGGAGGATTGTAGGGCGGGAGGAGGTTCGAGGGATATAGATGAGTGTAGGGCTGGAGGAGCTTACAGATATAGGGAGGGTTGTCGGGGCTGGAGGTGGTTGCAGAGATTGGAACGTTGTAGGGGCTCCAGGAGTTTAGAGATAGGGAGTGGTGTAGGGGCTGGAGGAGGTTACATGGATAGGAAGAGGTGTAGTGCTGAAGGAGGTTACAGAGATAGGGAGGGCTGTAGGGGCTGGAGGTTACAGAGATAAGGAGGGGAGTAGGTTTGGAGGAGGTTACAGAGATAGGGAGGGGTTTAGGACTGGAGGAGGTTAGAGTGTTCGGGACGTGTGTAGAGACCGGAGGAAGTTAGAGATAGGGAGATGTTTAGGGCTGGAGGAGTTTGCAGAGATAGGGATGGGTGTAGGGGCTGGTGGAGGTTACAGACATAGGGATGGGTGTAGGGGCTGGAGGAGGTTAGAGATATGGAGGAATGTATGGCGGGAGGAGGATCGAGGGATATAGAGGAGTGTAGGGCTGGAGGAGCGTACAGAGATAGGGAGGGTTGTCGGGGCTGGAGGTGGTAGCAGAGATTGGTACGTTGTAGGGGCTCGAGGAGGTTAGAGATAGGGAGTGGTTTAGGGGCTGGAGGAGGTAACACGGATAGGAAGAGGTGTAGTGCTGAAGGAGGTTACAGAGATAGGGAGGGATGTAGGGGCTGGAGGATACAGAGATAAGGAGGGGTGTAGGGTTGGAGGAGGTTACAGAGATAGGGAGGGGTTTAGGACTGGAGGAGGTTAGAGAGTTCGGGACGGGTGTAGGGGCTGCAGGAGGTTATAGAGATAGGGAGAGATGTAGGGGATGGAGGAGGTTAGAGACAGGGAGGTATGTAGGTGCTGGAGTAGGTTGGAGGGACACCAAGGTGTGTAGTGCTGGTCGAGGTTACAGAGGGGGAGGGTTGTCGTGCTGGAGGGCGTTGCAGACGTAGGGATGGATGTAGGGGCAGGGGGAGGTTAGAGAGAGATAGCAAGGGGTGTCGGGCTGGAGGAGGTTACAGAGATGCGGAGGTGGATAGTGGCTGGATGGGGTTAGAGATATGGAGGGGTGTGGGGGCTGGAGGAGGGTTAGAGAGATAGGGAGGGGTATAGGGTCTGGAGGAGGTTGAGAGAGATAGGGAGGGGTGTAGGGGCAGGAGGAGATTTAGAGATAGGGAGGGATGTAGGGCAGGAGGAGGTTCGAGAGATTTGGAGGGATGTAGGGCTGGGACATTGGGGCTGGAGGAGGTTTGGAGAGATATGAGAGGTGTCAGTGCTGGAGGAGGTTGAGAGAGATAGGGAGGGGTGCAGGGCTGGAGGATCTTACAGAGATAGGGAGCTGTATAGGGGCTGGATGGTGTTACAGAGATAGGGAGGTGTGTAGGAGCTGGAGGAGGTTACAGAGATAGAGAGGGGTGTAGGGCCTGTTGGAGGTTTAGAGAGATAGGGAGGGATGTAGGGCTGGGGCTTTGGCGCTGGAGGAGGTTTAGAGAGATATGAGAGGTGTCATTGCTGGAGGAGATTTAGAGAGATAGGGAGGGGTGCAGGGCTGGAGGAGGTTGCAGAGATGGGGAAGGGAGGGGAGGGGAGGGGAAGGGAAAGGAGGGGAGGGGAGGGGAAGTGAGGCGAGGGGAAGGGAGGGGAGGGGAAGGGAGGGGAGGGGAAGGGAGGGGAAGGGAGCGGAGGGGAAGGGAGGTGAAGGGAGGGGAGGGGAGGGGAGGGGAAGGGAGGGGAAGGGAAGGGAGGGGAAGGGAGGGGAAGAGAGGGGAAGGGAGGGGAAGGGAGGGGAAGGGAGTTGAAGGGAGGGGAGGGGAGGGGAGAGGAGGGGATGGGAGTGGAGGGGAGGTGAGGGGAGGGGAGAGGGAGGGGAGAGGAAGGGATGGGAGGGGAGGGGAGATTGAGGGATTTGAACACGAGGCTGAGCATTTTAAATCAGCGCCTCACTGGGGCCGAGGAGGGGGGAGAAGTGCAGGAACACAACGCCCTCAATACCTACCCTGCCCTAACCCCCATCATCTGTTACATCACCTGGAGTTCCAGCGACACTCCTCCCCCTCTCTCTCGGTATTTATCCACGCACTGCCTCACTCAAACCTTATCTCCCATTGACAATCCATGTGAGTGCCCCCGTTGTCCCAGAATTGCTCCCCGTGAACAGCGACTGACCTTCCCCGTGCCTCCGCCGCCCTCCTCCTGTTCCGTGACGGCCGACAAATTCAGGTTGTGTTCCAGTCAGCAAGCGAAAGATCGGGACTGGGGGTGTATAAATTAAAACACGTGGCCAGCTGGAGGAAGGGGCTTGGGGGGGCCGTATATTTGACACTCCTAAGCTACACTGTCAAGCCCTGTAAGAATTTTCTATGTTTCAATGAGATCACCTCTCATTCTTCTAAATTGTAGAGAATATCGGCCAGTCTGCTCAATCTCTCTTCACAGGACAATCCCCCCATCCCAGGAATCAGTCTGGTGAACCTACGTGACCATCCTCAATGGTAAGTACATCCTTCCTTAGGTAAGCAGCCAAACTGTACACAATCCTCCAGGTGTCGTCTCACCAGGGCCCTACATAATTGCGGTAGGATGTCTGGTAGCAAGTTATTATTTAAATGGAGAAAGATTACAAAATGCTGCAGTACAGTGGGACCTGGGGTCACTTGTTTATGAAGCACAAAAGGATAGTATGCAGGTACAGCAAGTGATCAGGAAGGACAATGGTATCTTGGCCTTTATTGCAAATGGGATGGAGTATAAAAGCAGGGAAGTCTTGCTACAGCTATATAAGGTATTGGTGAGGCCACACCTGGAATACTGCATGCAGTTTTGGTTTCCATATTTACGAAAGGATTTACTTGCTTCGGAGCCCGTTCAGAGAAGGTTCACTCGGTTGATTCTGGGGATGAGGGGGTTGACTTATGAGGAAAGGTTGAGTAGTTTGGGCCTCAACTCATTGAATTTCAGAAGAATGAGAGGTGATCTTTTCGAAATGTATAAGATTATGAGGGTGCTTGACAAGCTGGATGGAGAGAGTATGTTTCCACTGATGGGGGAGACTCGAACTAGACGGCATGATCTTAGAATAAGGGCCACCCATTTAAAGCAAAGATGAGGAGGAATTTCTTCTGTGGGTTGTAAATCTGTGGAACTCGCTGCATCAGAGAGCTGTGGAAGTTGGGACATGAAATAAATTTAAGACAGAAATAGACAGTTTCTTAAAGGATAAGGGGATAAGGGGTTATGGGGAGTAGGCGGGTAAGTGGAGCTGAATACATGATCAGATCAGCCATGATCTTATTGAATGGCGGAGCAGGCTCGAGGGGCCATACGGCCTACTTCTGTTCCTATTTCTTATGTTCTTATGTTTACTCTTATCCTCAAATCCTCTTGCAATAAAGGCTGACATACCATTTGGTTTCTTCATTGCTTGCTGTACCTGCATATTAACTTTCAGTGATTCGTGTACAAGGACACCAAGGTCCCTCTAAACACCAACATTTCCCAATCTCTCACCATTTCAAGACGCTGTTTCCAGTCCACCTTGGCTAAATCACATATCAGCTTAGCAAAATTGGCTTTTCCCCAATTGTGAACTTTTATTCCTGGTCTATCTTTGTCCTTTTCCATAACTACCCTAAAACTAACTGAATTATGATCACTAGCACCAAAATGCTGTCCCATCGATACCCCTTCCACGTGCCCAGCTTCAGTCCCTAATACTAAGTCCAGAACTTCCCCTCTCTTGTTGGGCTCGCTATGTACTGGCTGAAAAGTTCTGCTGGTTGCTGACCCTTCTGCGAAGGGAAATAGGTCCTTCCTCTCCACTCTATGTGGGCCACTCATAATTTTATACACCTCATTAAGGTCTCCCCTCAGTCTCCTCCGTTCCAAAGGAAACAAACTATTAAGAAGTTTGGTGGGCTGGAGGAGGTTACAGAGATAGGGAAGGGCGAGACCCAGGAGAGATTTGAACAAGAGGATGAGTATTTTAAGGGCTGATGCCACCAGCCATCTCGCCCAGCACAGAATGTAACTCACTACCAACAGGAAGGATGTTACTTTAACTGCTAAAGATGCATAATGCGAGGAAATCAATCTCTGTCCTTTTAACTAACAGCGACATGGAAAGAGGGAAATGAACGACCTTTAAATACCTGGTCCACTTGACACTGAAGTGTCTGAAACTCAATAGTTACTCACAAATAGAAATAAAATACTGATAAATGTTAAACTGTTTTGTTGACAAAAGAAATCTCGATTTATCTTTAAAAGATGAATTGTTTAACATAGATTCACACAGACTCACCTGACAGGCCGACTCAGGATCCACCCCTCAAGCACCGCGATTGGTTGCAGAACACGCTGCTCCCTGGGCCCACCGGCCTCTCTTCCTTTTGGTTCCCAGGGCAATCAATCATCACTCGCCAAAATTACGCTGCCACATTAAGTTGAGGGGCTCGGAGGAAGAAATAAAATGAGGCAGTGAATCTGAGTTAAGAAATAAAATTCGAAAAGCATGATTAAATAAACAAGGAGAGGCAATATCAATTAAAGGGTACAATCCTAAAGGGGGTGCATGAACAGTGAGACCTGCGGGTATATGTGGACAAATCGCTGAAGGTGGCAGGACAGGTTGAGAAAGCAGTTAAAAAAACTTAGAGGATCCTGGGCATCACAGAGTACAAAAGCAAGGAGATTATGATGAACCTTTGTATAACACTGGTTCGGTCTCACCCGGAGCATTGTGTCCAATTCTGGGCACCGCACATTAGGATGTGAAGGCCTGAGAGAGGGTGCAGAAAAGATTGACAAGAATGATTCACGAGATGAGGGACTTCAGTTCCGTGGATTGACTGGAGAAGCTGGGGTTGTTCTCCTTGGAGCAGAGAAGGTTGAAAGGAGAATTGATAGAAGTGTTCAAAATCATGAGGGGTCCGGACAGAGTAGATAGAGAGATACTGTTCCCATTGATGGAGGTGTCGAGAACCAGACGAGACGGATTTAAGGTGAATGGCAAAATAACCAAAGGTGACATCAAAAAATCTATTTTACGCAGTGAGTGGTTAGGATCCGGAAAGCACGGCCTAAATGGGTGGTGGAGGAAGACTCAATCACAGCATTCAAAAAAAAAGAAGTTGAATGGGAAAAAAACATTTTGCAGGGCCGGGGGAAAGGGAGGAGATTAGGCAAGGGTTCGACGGGCCGAATGGCCTTCCGTGCTGGAACTATTCTCTGATTGTGTGAGCAGAACCACTCTGTTCCCTGACTCAATCTAAAGCCTTCCTGATTGTGAGCACGTGGTAAACCTGCCCTGCACCTTCACTGCTCCAGCTGGTGGACTTCTTCTGGAACAACAGGAAGCACTGGGTCTCTGCCGCGGTCTTGAGTCTCCCGCTTGAGGAGGGCGGTCAGCCGTCGGTGTGCGTCAGCGCCCAGCACGCGAGTTTCCGTCTTCAGACCCTGCAGAGATACCTTTACGTCGAGCCCCCTCCTAGGTAGTGTGCTCTGGCGACGTATTTCTTCCGCCAGCAGCGCGACCTCAATTACGACATGCAGCTCCTGTTTGTGAACTTGGGGGGTGTCAGGACCGCCCTCCGGGAGCTGCCTGTCTTTTACAGGGAACTCATCAGGGTCTGGAACAAAGTCTCCACCAAGCGCAGCTCTCCGCCGGCTGGAGTGGCGGCCGTCCTGCAGGAGCCGCTGCTCGGGAATCCGTACCTCCATGACTGAGGTTTTATGTGGCGGTCGGAAGAGAGGGCTGTGGCTGGTGAGGTGACCAGGGTCAGGGACCTGCTCGATGGCGGAGGAGCGGGCTGGATGGCGCCAGACACGCTGGCCCGGCGCCTAAATTCTGCCAACGTCCGCCACGCGGCCGATGCCATCGAGTCGCTAAAAACAGCTCTGGGCCCTGACTCCGTTAGGTGCATCGAGGAGGCTCAGGCACGTGGGGAGATCCCGCCCGAACTGACCCCCGTCCGGACGGAATTCCTCATCGGCGCCAAACCCTGGAACCCCCCTCGGGGGCCGGCGCCTCACAACTTGAGCCGCCTTGCAGAAATCCCCTCCGTGCCCTTCAGTTCCGCGCGGAGGGGTTTCTTGTACGGGCTGCACTTGCACACTCCCAATTTTGCCATCCTCGCCTGCCGTCCGGACACGCCCGGAGGAGGCGGGGGTCCCCGATGGATGGCAGTCTACGCAGACGTCCTCCCACTATTCATCGGGGACTTGGCCTGGAGGGTGGTGCATGGAGCAGTGCCGTGCAACAAATTTTTAAAGCCGGTTCACGGACTCCCAGACCGCCTGCAATTTCTGCGGTCTGGAGGAGTCCGTGTTCCATGTTTTTATTGAGTGCACGAGGTTGCAGCCCCTGTTTTGTTATTTAAAGGGGCTGCTCCTGAAATTCTGGCTGCACTTCAGTCCCACACTCCTGATCTTCGGGCACCCTGAGCAGAGGGGAGCGGGTAGGTCCGAGGGCCTCCTCGTAGGACTGCTCCTGGGCACGGCCAAGGGTGCCATCAGCCGGTCCAGTCAGCGGGCGGCCAAGGGGGTCGTTCAGCCAGACTGCCGGCCTCTCTTCCGCGCATACATCCGGTCCAGGGTGTCCCTGGAGATGGAGCACGCGGTGCCCACCGGTACGCTCGTGGCCTTCCGTGAGAGGTGGGCACTGGAGGGACTGGAGTGCATCATCACGCCCGGCAACCAAATTTTAATTTGATTTTATGTTTTTAAGTTAATTTGTTTTAATTGCCGGTGCTTTTAGTGTCCCCCTCCCTTTGGAGGAAAAAAAAAGGGAAAATAGCTTTGTAAATGGTTGGTGTTTCCCCCAGATCGGGGGGGCACGGTTTAATGTTTCTTGTTTACTCCCAAAAAGAGTTTCATGCACAAGGACCCCCAGGTTCCTCTGCACCACAGCATGTTGTAATTTCTCCCCATTCAAATAATATTCCATTTACTGTTTTTTTTTTCCCCCCAAGGTGGATGACCTCACACTTTCCGATATTTTATTCCATCTGCCAAACCTCAGCCCAGTCGCTTGACGTATCGCAATCTCCTTGCAACCTCGCTGAGTCATCTACGCGACCCGCTTTCCGACTAATCTTAGTGTTATCTGCAAATTTTGTAGCACTACACTCTGTCCCCTCTTCCAGGTCATCTATGTATATTATAAACAGTTGTGGTACCAGCACTGATCCCTGTGGCACACCACTAACCACCGATTTCCAACCGGAAAAGGACCCATTTATCCCGACTCTCTGCTTTCTGTTCGCCAGCCAATTCTCTATCCATGCTAATACATTTCCTCCGACGCCGCGTACCTCTATTTTCTGCAGTAAACTTTTGTGTGGCACCTTTTCGAATGCCTTTTGGAAATCTAAATACACCACATCCATCGGTACACCTCTATCCACCATGCTCGTTATATCCTCAAAGAATTCCAGTCAGTTAGTTAAACATGATTTCCCTTTCATGAATCCATGCTGCGTCTGCTTGATTGCACTATTCTTATCTTGACAAACCGCTATTTCTTCCTTAATGATAGTTTCAAGCATTTTCCCCACTACAGATGTTAAACTAACCGGCCTATAGTTACCTGCCTTTTGCCTGTCCCCTTTTTTAAACAGAGGCGTTACATTAGCTGCTTTCCAATCCGCTGGTACCTCCCCAGAGTCCAGAGAATGTTGGTAGATTATAAGGAATGCATCTGCTATAACTTCCACCATCTCTTTTAATACCCCGGGTTGCATTTCATCAGGACCAGGGGACTTGTCTACCTTGAGTCCCATTAGCCTGTCCAGCACTACCCCCCTAGTGATAGTGATTGTCTCAAGGTCCTCCCGTCCCACATTCCTGTGGCCTGCAAATTTTGGCATGGTTTTTGTGTCTTCCACTGTGAAGACCGAAGCAAAATAATTGTTTAAGTTCAGCCATTTCCACATTTCCCATTATTAAATCCCCCTTCTCATCTTCTAAGGGACCAACATTTACTTTCGTCACTCTTTTCCGTTTTATATATCTGTAAAAGCTTTTACTATCTGTTTTTATGTTTTGCGCAAGTTTACCTTCATAATCTATCTTCCCTTTATTTATTGCTGTTTCAGTCATTCTTTGCTGTTGTTTAAAATTTTCCTAATCCTCTAGTTTCCCACTAACCTTGGCCACCTTATACGCATTGGTTTTTGATTTGATACTTTCCTTTATTTCCTTGGTTATCCCTTCTCGTGCCGCCCTTCTTTTTCACTGGAATATATTTTTGTTGCGAACTATGAAAGAGCTCCTTAAAAGTCCTCCATTGTTCCTCAATTGTTTTACCGTTTAGTCTTTGTTTCCAGTCTACATTAGCCAACTCTGCCCTCATCCCACTTTAGTCCCCTTAGTTTAAGCATAGTACGCTCTTTTCTGACACAACTTCCTCACCCTCAATCTGTATTACAAATTCAACCATATTGTGATCACTCATTCGAGAGGATCTTTTACTAGGAGATCGTTTATTTTTCCTGTCTCATTACACAGGAGCAGATCTAAGATGGCTTGCTCCCTTGTAGGTTCTGTTACATACTGTTCTAAGAAACAATCTCGTATGCATTCTATGAATTCCTTTTCCAGGCTACCCCCTGCGATTTGATTTCACCAATCGATATGTAGGTTAAAATCCCCCATGACTACTGCCGTTCCTTTTTCACATGCCTCCATTATTCCCTTGATTATTGCCCACCCCACAGTGAAGTTATTATTTAGGTGCCTATAAACTACGCCGACCAGTGACTTTGTCCCGTTACTATCTCTAATCTCCACCCTCAATGATTCAACATTTTGTTCATTCGAGCCAATATCGTCTCTCACAACTGCTCTGATATCATTCTTTATTAACAGAGCTACCCCACCTCCTTTCCCTTCTTGTCTATCCTTCCGAAACGTCAGATACCCCTGTATGTTTAATTCCCAGTCTTGGTCACCCTGCAACCATGTTTCTGTAATGACCACCAAATCATACCCATTTGTAATGATTTGTGCTGTCAACTCATTTGCTTTATTTCGAATGCTGCGTGCATTTAGGTAGAGTGTTTTCATCCTAGTTTTTAAACCATGATTTTTAGTTTTGACAGCTCCTGCAGCCCCTTTATATTCAATGGCCCTTTTTGTTTCTTGCCTTGGGTTTCCCTGCCCTCCAATTTTACTTATCTCCTTTCTGTCTTTTGTTTTTTCTCCTTTTTGTTTCCCTCTGTCTCCCTGTATTGGTTCCCATCCCCCTGCCATATTAGTTTAACTCCTCCCCAACAGCACTAGCAAACACTCCCCCTAGGACATTGGTTCCGGTCCTGCCCAAGTGCAGACCGTCCGGTTTGTACTGGTCCCACCTCCCCCAGAACCTGTTCCAATGCCCCAGGAATTTGAATCCCTCTCTGCTGCACCACTGATCAAGCCACGTATTCATCTGTGCTATCCTGCGATTCCTACTCTGACTAACACGTGGCACTGGGAGCAATCCCGAGATTACTACATTTGAGGTCCTACTTTTTAAGTTAGCTCCTAGTTCCTTAAATTCGTCTCGTAGGACCTCATCCCTTTTTTTTTTACCTATGTCGTTGGTCCAATGTGCACCACGACAACTGGCTGTTCTCCCTCCCTTTTTTGAATGTCCTGCACCTGCTCGGAGACATCCTTGACCCTTGCACCAGGGAGGCAACATACCATCCTGGAATCTCGGTTGCGGCCGCAGAAACGCCTATCTATTCCCTTATGATTGAATCCCCTATCACTATCGCTCTCCAACTTTCTTTCCTGCTCTCCTATGCAACAGAGCCAGCCATGGTGCCATGAACCTGGCTGCTGCTGCCCTCCCCTGAGGAGTCATCTCCCTCAACAGCACTCAAAGCAGTGTATCTATTTTGCAGTGAGATGACCACATGGGACCCCTGCACTACCTTCTTTGCACTACTCTTCCCGCTTGTCTTCCATTCCCCAGCTGGCTGTGGATCCTTCTCCTGCGGTAAGACCAACTCACTTCACGTGCCACTCACGTCATTCTCAGCACCGTGGATGCTCCAGAGTGAATCCACCCTCAGCTCCAATTCCGCAACGTGGTCCGTCAGGAGCTGGAGGCGGATACACTTCTCACACACGTAGTCATCAGGGACACCGCAAGTGTCCCTGAGTTCCCACATGGTACAGGAGGAGCATAACACGTGACCGAGCTCTCCTGCTATGCCTTAACCCTTAGATACCCTTAAATTGGCAACAACAATGTTACAGTTTATTCATTGATATAAAAAAAAAAGCAAAGCTACTCACCAATCACCAGCCAATCACTTACCCCCTTGGCTGTGATGTCACCTTTTGATTCCTTTCTACTTCTTTTTTGCCTTCTCTCCCCGCTGCAGCTGCACAAATCCTGCCTTTATAGGCCTCTCCAAAACTGCTCCCACCTCTCACCAACTGCTGCTGTCTGTGGAACACCCTCTGGGCTTTTATAGGCCGCTCCGACACTGCTCCCGCCTCTCACCAACTGCCGCTTTCCTCTCTTGTCCCTCCTACACCCCTAATACACGGCCCAACACAATCTCCCTCCCCCTGCATCCTCACTGTGCTGGAATCCACACCAGTCTCCCCATCTGCTCCTTGTTCTCTCCCTGGATCCTGAAACTACAGAACTCACTGATCTCTCCTGAAGTCTACAGGCTCTAAAACTGAAGCTTGGTGGCCCTCAGTCCCCACTCCTTGATTTACCTCCCCTTCTCTCCTCCTCTTTCCCCCTTGGTTGTGTTCCACACTCTGGGCCTTGGGCCTTGGGTCTTCCCCGGGGATTCTCAGTATGAACAGGGGGATGTGTGTTGAGACAGGATGTCCCAGCTCTCCACCTTTAAAGGGAAAAGGAGAGGACCAGCTGGGCTGAATGGCCCTGCTTTATGACATCACTGCAGTGCCGAGCAAGCACCCTCCCTGAGCCCTGCTCATTATGGGCTGGGTTGAGCTCAGTGCTGTTGCAGGAAGGGAAACAGGAGCAGGATTTGAGCCGTGTGGAGCACAGGATTAATGGGGAGAGGTACAGGATCAATTTATACCTTATTGAGGGAAAAATATCAGTGTCCCAGACACTCCCTGTCCCTCAGTATTTGTGTCGGGGAGCGACCGATGGGTTCACTCTGCATCTGACCCGTGCTGTGCCCGACTGGAGAGTGTTTGATGCTGGCATGAGCTGCTCAGCTCAATGAGCACAACATTTAACCCAAAGATGATCAGATAAATCCATCAGCTTCTCCCCTGTATACATGTCCTGAAGGACAGGAAGTCTCTCTATTAATTTGGCTGGTGTCCTTGATAAAATGTCAACACCTGACATTGCTTTTTAAAAATTTGTTCATGGAATGTGTGTGTCACTACTCATCTCTCATTCTTCTAAACGCTGGAGAATATAGGCCTGGTCTACTCAATCTCTCATAGGACAATCCCCCCAATCCCAGGAATCAGTCGGGTGAATCTTCATTGCACTTCTCTATAGCAAGTTTATCTTTCCTTAGGTAAGGAGATGAAAACTGTACACAATACTCCTGGTGTGGTCCCACCAGGGCCCTGTATAATTGCAGTAAGACGAATTTACTCTTATACTCAAATCCTCTTGTAATAAAGGCCAATATACCATTTGCGTTCTTAATTACTGGCTGTACCTGCACATTGTGTGCAAGAACAACCAGGTCCCTCGCTACACAATGTTTCCCAATCCCTCACCATTTAAAATAAATACTCTGCCTTTCTATTTTTACTGTCAGCATCTAACTTAACATTTATTCACATTATGTTCTATTTACCATGTTCTTGCCCACTCACTGATCCTGTATATATCCCTTTGAAAACTCTTTTCTTCCTCCTCGCAACTTACATTCCCAACTAGCTTTGTATCCTCAGCAAACTTCGATATATTACATTTGATCCCCTCATCCAAATTATTGATATAGAGTGTGAATAGCTGGGACCCAAGCACCGATCCTTGCAGCACCCGACCAGTTACAGCCTGCCAACCCGAAAATCACCCGTTCATTCTTACTCTGTTTTCTGTCCATTAAACAATCCTTAACCCTTGCTTATATATTACGCCCAATCCCATGAGCCCGAATGTTGTTTAATAATCTCTTGTGTGGCACCTCATCGAATGCCTTCTGTAAATCTAAATACACCATATCCAATGGTCTCCCCTTATCTATCCTGCTCATTACAACCTCGAAAAACACTAACAGATTGGTCAACTACAATTTCGCTTTCATAAATCCGTGTTGATTCTACCCAATCCTGTTATTACTTACTACGTGCTAATAATAGATTTTAGCTTTTTTGCAATACTTAGATCAGAACAACCAGCAATGCACGGGTTAGATACACTGTGAATCTCACTCAATTCTGTCCCAAACACTACCAGGGTTGGTACAGAGTAAATCTCTGTCTACAATATCCCAAACATTCCCAGGGCAGGTACAACACAGGTTTGATGCAGAGTAAAGCTCTGTCTACACCAGCCGATCAAACACTCCCAGGTCAGGTACAGCACAGGTTAGACACAGAGTGCATCTCCTTCTTCCCTGACCCAGCCATTCCATTGCAGATACAGCATTTCTTAGATATAAAGTAAATTTCCCTCTACACTGTTCTATCAAACACTCCCAGGGCAGTTACTGCACTGGTTAGACACTAAGTAAAGCTCCCTCTACACTGTCCAAATAAACATTCCTAGAACAGCTACAGCACAATTTTGATAGAGTTTAATTCTCTTTCTAATCTCTCTTTGCAATTGTGCACAGTTTTGGTCACCTAATCTAAGGAAGGATATACTTGCCCTGCTTAAATACAGAATAAGGCTTTCTTGACACTGTCCCACCAGACATTCCAAAGGCAGGTAGAACACAGGTTAAATATGGAGTATATCTCCTGCTACCCTGTCCCAATATTCCAGAGTAGATCCTGCATTGGTTAGATACAGAATAAAACTTCCTCTACACTGTTGCATCAAATCACATGGCAGGTACAGCACGGAATATATAGAGAGTAAAGCTCACTTTACAACGTCACAACAAACACTCCCAGGGCAGGTACAGCACAGGTTAGATACAGGGGACATCTCCCTCTACCCTATCCCAACCATTCCAGGGCAGGAACAGCATGAGTGAGATACAGATTAAATCTTCCTATATACTATTGCACAGGACATTCCCAGGGCAGGTACTGTATTGGTTAGATATTAAGTAAAGCTCCCTCTGCACTGTCCAAATAAACATTCCAAGGGCAGGTACAGCATAATTTAGATACAGTGTAATTCTCTCTCTAATCTCTCACTACAATTGTACAGGGCCGTGATGAGACCACACCTGGAGTACTTTGCACAGTTTCCGTCTCCTTATCGAAAGGAAGGATATACTTGCCTTGCTTAGATACAGAGTAAAGCTCCCTAAACAGTATCCCACCAGATATTCCAAGGGCAGGTACAACACAGGTTAGATATGGAGTAGATCTCCCCCTACCCTATTCCAACCATTCAAGGGCAATTACAGCACGGGAAAGATACAGAATAATGCTCCCTCTACACTGTAGCATCAAACAATACCAGGGCAGGTACAGGACAGGTTAGATACAGAATAAAGCTCATTCTACACTGTCCAATCAAACACGCCCAGGGCAGGTACTTCATTGGTTGGATACTAAGTAAAGCTTCCTCTTTATTTTCCAAATAAACACTCCGAAGGCAGGTACAGTACAATTTAGATACAAGGTAATCCTCTCTCAAAACTCACTCTACAATTGTACAGGATCTTGTTGAGACCACACCTGGAGCACTTAGCACATTTTGGTCTCTTAATCTAAGGAAGAATATACTCACCTTGCTTAGATACAGAGTAAAGCTCCCTCGACACTGTCCCACCAGACGTACATAAGAACATAAGCATTAGGAACAGGAGTAGGCCATCTAGCCCCTCGAGCCTGCTCTGCCATTCAACAAGATCATGACTCAGCTCCACTTACCCGTCCGCTCGCCGTAACCCTTAATTCCCTTATTGGTTAAAAATCTATATACCTGTGATTTGAATATATTCAATGAACTAGCCTCAACTGCTTCCTTGGGCAGAGAATTCCACAGATTCACAACCCTCTGGGAGAAGAAATTCCTTCTCAACTCGGTTTTAAATTGACTGCCCCGTATTTTGAGGCTGTGTCCCCAGACATTCCAAGGGCAGGTACAACAAAGATTAAATATGGAGTATATCTCCCGCTACACTGTCCCAAGCATTCCAGAGTAGATACTGCATTGATGAGATACAGAATAAAGCTCCCTCTTCACTATCCCTTCAAACACTGCCCGGGCCGGTACAGCACGGTCAGACCCGGAGTATAACTTCCCCAAATACTCCAGGGCAGGATCAGAACGGGATAAATACAGAGTAATTTCTCCCTCTGCACTGTCCCAACAAATACTCCCAGGGTAGGTACAGCGCGGGTTAGATACCAAATAAAGCTCCCTTTGCGCTGTCCTATTAAACAATCACAGGGCAAGTACAACATGGGTTAGACACAGACTAAAGCCCCCTCTGCGCTGAGACATCAAACACTCACAGGGCAAGTACAACATGGATTAGACACAGACTAAAGCTCCCTCTACGCTGACATATCAAACACTCACATGGCAGGTACAAAAGAGGGTAGTTACCGAATAAATTTCCCTCTACTCTGCTCATCAAACACTAAGGTGAAGTACAGCACGGTTTAAACACGGAGTAAATCTCTCTCGACACAGTCCGAGGCCAGGTAAAGTATGGGTTATATACAGAGTAAAGCTCCTTCTGCACTGTACTAAAGAATGCCAGGCCAGGTACAGCAAGGGTTCGTCACAATTTAAAGCTCCCTGAAGGCTGACCCATTAAACAATCCCAGGGCATGACAGCACAGGTTAAATACACAGTAAGGATCCCTCTGCACTGTCCCACCAGACATTCCCACCGCATGCACAGCACAGGTTCGATATAGAGTAATCGCCCTCAGCATTGCCCCATCAAACACTGCTAGGGCCAGTACAGCACAGGATAGACACGGTGTATATCTTCCCGAAATACTCCACGGCAGGAACCGAACGGGATAAATAGTGAGTAATTTCTGCGTCTTTACTGTCCCAACAATCCTTGGGAAGGTACAGGACGGGTTACCTGAAGATTAAATCACTCTCCAACCTGTCCCATCAAACACTGCAGAACAGGTAGAGCACGGATTCGATACAGAGTAAAGTTCCCCCGAGACTGTCCCGTCAAATGTTATTGAATGGGGAGCAGGCACGGGTGGTCCGAGTGGCCCACTCCTGCTGCTGTTGCTCATGGTCTTATGTACCCAGCATGCCCCGCGATGGAGAATGTGTCGCACCCAAACTACAGCAGCTCAGTGCGCAGGCGCAGGCCCTGGCTGTGTTTGGAGCATGCGCGAGGCTTGTAATGGCGGAGGAGACGTGTTTTGGACAGGCGCCTCACAAGTGACCTTTTCAACGGGAGGGAGCGGAGTAACGGAGCAGCGGGGAGCAGGGGAGGCTTCATAAACAACACGTGCCCGCCGCAAGCCCGGAATAATAACCGGAATATTGGCGGTTGCAGCTTCGGGGCTTTCTCCTGGTCACAGGCCCAGGCTAATGGCGGCCATCTTCGTAGAGGAAGGCAGGTTCAGTGCTCCGACATCTTAGTTCCGTGAGAAGCACCGCGCATTCGCGGCCATCTTGGTGCAGGAACCAAGTGAATGCTGTCCGTGTCGAGAACTGAACCCAGCCAGAGTCAGTACCTCCAGGGATGGGGACCAATGAGTGTAGAACTGAAACCAGCCAGAGTCAGTACATCCGGAGGAGGGGAACAAGTGAGTGTAGAACTGAACCCAGCCAGAGTCAGTACCTTCAGGGGAGGGGAACCAGTGAGTGTAGAACTGAACCCAGCCAGAGTCAGTACCTTCAGGGGAGGGGAACCAGTGAGTGTAGAACTGAACCCAGCCAGAGTCAGTACCTTCAGGGGAGGGGAACCAGTGAGTGTAGAACTGAACCCAGCCAGAGTTAGCACCTTCAAGGGAGGGGAACCAGTGAGTGTAGAACTGAACCCAGCCAGAGTCAGAACCTTCAGGGGAGGGGAACAAGTGAGTGTAGAACTGAACCCAGCCAGAGTTAGCACCTTCAAGGGAGGGGAACCAGTGAGTGTAGAACTGAACCCAGCCAGAGTCAGTACCTTCAGGGGAGGGGAAGCAGTGAGTGTAGAACTGAACCCAGCCAGAGTCAGTACATCCGGAGGAGGGGAACCAGTGAGTGTAGAACTGAACCCAGCCAGAGTCAGTACCTTCAGGGGAGGGGAACCAGTGAGTGTAGAACTGAACCCAGCCAGAGTCAGTACCTTCAGGGGAGGGGAACCAGTGAGTGAAGAACTGAACCCAGCCAGAGTCAGTACCTTCAGGGGAGGGGAACCAGTGAGTGTCGAACTGAACCCAGCCAGAGTCAGCACCTTCAGGGGAGGGGAACCAGTGAGTGTAGAACTGAACCCAGCCAGAGTCAGTACCTTCAGGGGAGGGGAACCAGTGAGTGTAGAACTGAACCCAGCCAGAGTCAGCACCTTCTGGGGAGGGGAACCAGTGAATGTCGAACTGAACCCAGCCAGAGTCAGCACCTTCAGGGGAGGGGAACCAGTGAGTGTAGAACTGAACCCAGCCAGAGTCAGTACCTTCAGGGGAGGGGAACCAGTGAGTGTAGAACTGAACACAGCCAGAGTCAGTACCTTCAGGGGAGGGGAACCAGTGAATGTAGAACTGAACCCAGCCCGAGTCAGTACCTTCAGAGGAGGGGAACCAGTGAGTGTAGAACTAAACCAAGCCAGAGTCAGTACCTTCAGGGGAGGGGAACCAGTGAGTGTAGAACTGAACCCAGCCAGAGTCAATACCTTCAGGGGAGGGGAACCAATGAGTGTAGAACTGAACCCAGCCAGAGTCAGTACCTTCAGGGGAGGGGAACCAGTGAGTGTAGAACTGAACCCAGCCAGAGTCAGTACCTTCAGGGGAGGGGAACCAGTGAGTGTAGAACTGGACCCAGCCAGAGTCAGTACCTTCAGGGGAGGGGAACCACTGACTGATTGGTGCCGCGCCCCCCCCCCCGCCACTGATTGATGCGGAGCAGCATGTGCTGGTTGGGTTGGTGCCTCGCCATTGGCTGCGGGCTGAATTCAGCGGGCGGTGGTTGGCGGTCTCTGCTCGCAGCTTTTGAGCTTGGTGGGCCGGGTGAGGCGGGTCGGTGTTGTGCACAGGCGCGGGGCCAGCCTATTGTGGGAGATTGGCCGCAGACAGACGAACGGACAATGTTTAGCCGCTGCCGCGGACGATGGATGAGCAGCACGTGCAGCCTCCCTGCAGACTCACCTACTCACAGACACGCGCGGGCGGGGAAATTTGGCCGCCAAGTCGGCGGTTGCGGGGTACCTTCGGGGGAGTGGGCCTTGGTTACTGTCGGGGGTTGTGTGGAGTTTGGCCGAGTTCCGCCCGCCTCGGGGAGCAGGGAGCCACAGAGGTGGGGCTTCCTGGACGTCACAATGTTTTCCATTGTCCCGCTGCAGGGCAGGGAGCATGTGCGGCGGCCATATTACTGCAGGGAGCAGGTGCAGGATGGGGACCAGTGACATGAACACATGAGAACCACAGAAACAGGAGATGAGTCGGCCCTTTGTTCCCTCGAGCCTGCCGCCATTCAATAAGATGATGGCTGCAGCATCTGGGGTGGTTCTCCTTGGAGCAGTGAAGGTGCAGAGCAGGTTTAACAGAGGTGCTCACAATGAGGAAGGCTTTCGATTGAGTCAGGGAACAGAGTGGTTCGGCTCACAGAATCAGAGAATGGTTACAGCACGGAAGGCCATTCGGCCCATCGAGCCCTTGCCGGCTCCCAGCCAGTCCCACTGCCCCGCCCTTTCCCCCCCGGTCCTGCAAATGTTTTCTTTCAGATACTTATCCAATTCCCTTTAGAAAGCTGTGATTGAGTCTGCCTCCATCACCCTTTCAGGCCGTGTTTTCCGCATCCTAACCACTCGCTGCATAAAATAGATTATTCTTGCGTCGCCTTTGGTTCTTCTGCCAATCACCTTAAATCCGTCTCCTCTGGTTCTCGACCCTTCTACCAATGGGAAAAGTATCTCTCTATCTACTCTGATTTTGAACACTTCAGTCAATTCTCCTCTCAACCTTCTCTGCTCCAAGGAGAACAACCCCAGATTCTCCAGTCAATCCACGGAACTGTAGTCCGTCATCTCGTGAATCATTCTTGTCAATCTAGTTGCATCCTCTCTGAGGCCATCACATCCTAATCTGCGGTGCCCAGAATTGGACACAATGCTCCAGTTGAGACCGAACCAGTATTTTACAAAGGTTCATCATAACCTCCTTTCTTTTGTACTCTGTGATGCCCAGGATCCTGTAAGTTTTTTTAACTGCTTTCTCAACCTGTCCTGCCAACTTCAGCGATTTGTGCACATGTACCCGCAGGTCTCACTGTTCATGCACCCCCTTTAGGATTGTACCCTTTAGTTTATATTGCCTCTCCTCATTCATTTAATCATCTTCTCCAATTTTATTTCTTAACTCAGATTCACAGTCTCAGTTTATTTCTTCCTCTTTGCCTCTAAACTTAATCTGGCAGCGTAATGTTGGCGAGTGGTGATTCATTGCCCTGGGAACCAACAGGAAGAGAGGTCAGAGGACGGAGGCCCAGGGAGCAGCTTGTTCTGCAACCAATCGCGGTGCTTGAGGGGTGGATCCTGAGTCGGCCTATCAGGTGAGTCTGTGTGAACCCTGTTAAACAATTCTTCTTTTAAAAGTTAAATTGACATTTCTTTTGTCAGTATTTTGTTTTCTTGGAGTTCCTATTATGAGTTTCAGACACTTCAGTGCCAAGTGCACCAGGTGTTTAAAGGTCATTCATTTCCCCTTTTCCATGTCGCTGTTAGTTAAAGGGACAAATATTGATTTTTCCCGCATTATGCATTCGTAGCAGTTAATGTAACAGCCTTCCTGTTGGTGGTGAGTTACATTCGGTGCTGGGCGAGATGGCTGGTGGCATCAGCCTTTAAAATACACATCCTCTTGTTCAGATCGCTCCAGGGTCTCACCGTTGCCCATCTCTGTAACCACCTCCAGCCCACCAATCCTCTTAATAGTTTGTTTTCTTTGGAACAGAGGAGGCTGAGGGGAGACCTTAATCTGGTGTATAAAAGTATGAGGGGCCGAGATAGAGTGGATAGGAAGGACCTATTTCCCTTCATAGAGGCGTCAGCAAGCAGCAGAACTTTTTAGCCAGTATGTAGCAAGCCCAACAAGAGAGCGGGAAGTTCTGGACTTAGTATTAGGGACTGAAGCTGGGCAGGTGGAAGGGGTATCGATGGGACAGCATTTTAGTGCTAGTGATCATAATTCAGTTAGATTTCGGGTAGTTATGGAAAAGGACAAAGATAGCCCAGGAATAAAAGTTCTCAATTGGGGAAAAGCCAATTTTACTAAGCTGAGATGTGGTTTAGCCAAAGTGGACTGGAAACAGCGACTGGAAATGGTGACAGATTGGAAAATGTTGGTGTTCAGAGGGACCTTGGTGTCCTTGTACACGAATCACTGAAAGTTAATATGTAGGTACAGCAAGCAACGAAGAAAGTAAATGGTATGTTGGCTTTTATTACAAGAGGATTTGAGTACAAGAGTAAAGACGTCTTACTGCAATTATATAGGGCCCTGGTGAGATGACATCTGGAGTCTTGTGTACAGTTTTGGCTGCTTACCTAAGGAAGGATGTACTTGCCATTGAAGATGGCAATGAATGTTCACCAAACTGAATTCCTGGGATTGGTGGATTGTCCTATGAGGAGAGATTGAGTAGACTAGGCATGTATTCTTTCGAGTTTAGAAGAATGAGAGGTGATCTCATTGAAACATACAGAATTCTTACAAGGTGTGACAGGATAGATGCAGGGAGGATGTTTCCTCTGGCTGAAGAGTCTAGAACCAGGGGTCACAGTCTCAAAATAAGGGGTTGTCCATTTAGGACTGAGATGAGCAGAAACTTTTTCACTCATTAATCTTTGTAATTCTCTACCCCAGAGGGCTGTGGAGGCTCTCTCTTTGAGTATATTTAAGACAGAGATCGATAGACTTTTGTATATTAAGGGAATCAAGGGATATGGAATAGTGCTGCAAAGTGAAGTTGAGGTAGAAGATCAGCCGTGATCTCATTGAGTGGCAGAGCAGGCTTGAGGGGCCGAATGGCATACTCCTGCTCTGAAATCTTATGCTCTTATGTTGAAGTTATATCAGTCTCAGAGCAGTGGGAGGCATTCAAGGAGGGGATAATGAGGGTTCAGAGGAAGTATGTTACCTTCAAGAAAAAGGGTGGGACTAATAAATCTGGAGCCCCCTGGATATCAACATAAGAAATAGGAGAAGTAGTAGGCCATAAGGTCCCTCGAGCCTGCTCCGTCATTCAATGAGATCATGGCTGATCATCGACCTCAACTCCACTTTCCTGCCTGATCTCCAGATCCCTTGATTCATCTAGAGTCGAAAATTCTATCTATCTCAACCTTGAATAGACTGAGCATCCACCGCCCTCTGGGGGAGAGAATGCCAAAGGTTCACAACACTCTGAGTGAAGAAACTCCTCCTCAGCTCTGTCTTAAATGGCCTACCACTTATCCTGAGTCTGTGCCCCGTAGTTCTAGACAGTCCAGCCAGGGGAATCAACAACTCAGCATCTAACCTGTCAATCCACTTCAGAACCTTGTATGTTTCAATGAGATCACCTCTCATTATTCTAAACGTGAGAGTGTATTGGCCCATTCTACACACTATCTCATCATCAGACAGCCCTCTCCTCCCAGGAATCAATCTTGTGAACCTTTGTAGCACCGTCTCCAAGGCAAGTGTTTCCGTCCTTAGATACGGAGAACAAAACTGTGCCCAGTACTCCAGGTGTGGTCTCACCAAGGCCCTGTACAATTGTAGCAAGACCTCCTTACTCTTATACTCCACCCCCTTGCAATAAAGGACAAACCATTTGCCTTCCTTATTGCTTGCGTACCAGCATGCTCACTTTCTGTGTGTCTTGCACGAGGCCATCCCAAAACTCTCTGAACACCGACGTTTAAAAGTTTCTCATCATTTAAAAGATATTCTGTTTTTCTGTTGTTCCTACCAAAGTGAATAACCTCACATTTCCCAACATTATACTCCATCTGCCACCTTACTGCCCACTCACATAGTCTATCGAAATATCTTGCAGACTCTTGTGTTCTCACAGCTTACTGTCCCACCTAGTTTTGTATTTGGATACATTACACTCGGTCCCTTCATCTAGGTCATTAATCATAAAATCATCGAAATTTACAGCATGGCAGGAGACCATTTCAGCCCACCGTGTCCGTGCCGGCCGACAAACAGCTATCCAGCCTAATCCCACTCTCCAGTTCTCGGTCCATAGCCCCGTAGGTGGTGGCACTTTAAGTGCACATCCAAGTATTTTTTAAATGTGGTGAGGGTTTCTGCCTTTCAGGTAGTGAGTTGCAGACCCCCACAAACCTCTGGGTGAAGAAATTTCCCTTCGTCTCTCCTCTAAACCAATTACTTTAAATCTATGCCCCTGCTTGTTGACCACTCTGCCAAGGGAAACAGGTGCTTCCTATCCACTCTATCCAGGCCCCTCATAATTTTGTACACTTTCATCAGGTCTCTGTTCCAAAGAAAATAGACCCAGCATCTCCAATCTTTCCTCATAGCCAAAATTCTCCAGTCCAGGGAACATCCTTGTAAATGTCTTCGAAACCCTTTCCAGTACAATCACATCTTTCCTGTAATGTGATGACCAGAACTGCACACAGTATTCCAACTGCGGCCTAACCATTTCAAGCATAGCCTCCTAGCTCTTGTATTCCATGCCTCGACTAATAAAGGTAAGTATTCCATATGCCTTCTTAACCACCTTATCTACCTGGCCAGCCACTTTCAGGGATCTGTGGACCGACACTCCAAGGTCCCTTTGTTACTCTACAATTTTCGGTGTTTAATGTGTAATCCCTTGCCTTGTTAGACGTCCCCAAATGCATTACCTCACACTTATCTGGATTAAATTGCATTTGCCACTTTACTGCCCACCTGACCAGTACATTTATAGCTTCCTGCAGTGTGCAGTTTTCTTCTTAATTCTCAACCACACAGCCTATTTTTGTGTCACCTGCAAACTTCTTAATCATACCAACAACATTGAAGTCCAAGTCATTGATATATACCACAAAAAACAAGGAACCCAGCACTGAGCCCTGCAGAACCCCATTGGAAACAGCCTTCCAGTCACAAAAACACCGAATGGCCCACTCCTGCAATTATTTTCTATGTTTCTATGACCCAACTTCCACAGCTCTCTGAGGCAGCAAATTCCACAGATTTATAACCCTTTGAGAGAAGACATTCCTCCTCATCTCAGTTTTAAATGGGTGGCCCCTTATTCTAAGATTTCGAGTCTCCCCTATCAGTGGAAACATCCTCTCTGCCTCCACCTTGTCCCGCCCCCTCATAATCTTATACGCTTCGATAAGATCACCTCTCATTCTTCTGAATTCCAATGGGTAGAGGCCCAAACTACTCAACCTTTCCTCATAAGTCATCCCCCTCATCCCCAAAATCGACCTAGTGAACCTTCTCTGAACTGACTCCAAAGCAAGTATATCCTTTCGTAAATATGGATCAGGAAGGCCAAGATTCCATTCGCCTTCCTGATCACTTGCTGTACCTGCAGACTATCCTTTTCTGTTTCATTCACAAGTACCCCCAGGTCCTGCTGTACTGCAGCACTTTGCAATCTTTGTCCATTAAATAATAACTTGCTCTTTGATTTTTTTTCTGTCAAAGTGCATGACCTCTCACTTTCTAATATTATACTCCATCTGCCAAATTTTTTCCCATTCACTTAGCCTGTCTATGTCCTTTTGCAGATTTTGTGTCCTCACACATTGCTTTTCCTCCCATCTTTGTATCATCAGCAAACTTGGCAACGTTACACTCAGTCCCTTCCAAGTCTTTTTAATATAGAATGTAAATAGTTCCGGTCTCAGCACTGATCCCTGTGGCACCCCACAAGTTACTGGTTGCTAAACCAGAGAATGAACCATTTATCCCGACTCTCTGTTTTCTGTTAGTTAGCCAATCCTCTATCCATGCTAATATATTATCACCAATCCCGTGAACTTTTATCTGGTGCAGTAATCCTTTCCGTGGAACCTTGTCAAATGCCTTCTGGAAGACCAAATAACCACACTCACTGGTTCATCTTTATCCACCCTGTTTGCTACAACCTCAAAGAATTCTTGCAAATTTGTCAAACATGCCTTCCCCTTCATAAATCCATGCTGACTCTGCCTGATCGAATTTTGCTTTTCCAAATATCCTGGTACTGCTTCTTTAATAATGGACTCCAACATTTTCCCAACAACAGATGTTGGGCTAACTGGTCCAGAGTTTCCTGCTTTTTTTCTGCCTCCTTTTTAAATAAGGGCATTACATTTGCAGTTTTCCAATCTGCTGGGACCTCCCCAGAATCCAGGGAATTTTGGAAAATTACAACCAATGCATCCACTGTCCCTGCTGCTACTTCTCTTAAGACCCTAGGATGCAAGCCATCAGGTCCAGGGAATTTATCCGCCTTTAGTCCTATTACCTTACTGAGTACCACCTTCTTAGTGATTGTGTTAAGTTCCTCCCCCCTGTAGCCCCTTGACTCTCCACTGTTGGGATATTGTTAGTGTCCTCAACCGTAAAGACCGATAGAAAATATTTGTTCAGTGTTTCTGCCATCTCCATGTTCCCCATTACTAATTCCCTGATCTCGTCCTCTAAGGGACCAACATTTACTTTAGCCATTCTTTTCGTTTTTATGTAGCTACAGAAACTCTTGCTATCTGTTTTAATATTTTGTGCTAATTTACTTGCATAGTCTATCTTCCCTTTCTTAATCATTTTTTTAGTCTTTGCTGGCTTTTAAAAGCTTCCCAGTCTTCTGTCCTCCCACTAGTTTTGACCACTTGTATTCCCTTGTTTTTAATAGGATACCGTCCTTTATTTCTTTAGTTAGCCACGGCTGGCTATCTTTTCTTTTACACCCTTTCCACTGCACTGGAATATATTTTTCTTGAGAGTTGTGCAATCAATATCTCCTTAAATGTTCAGCACTGTTGATCAACCGTCCGACACTTTAATCTATTTTCCACGTCCACTTTACACAACTCTGCCCTCATACCAACATAATCTCCTTTATTTAAGCTTAGTACGCTGGTTAGAGATCCAACTTTCTCACCCACCATCCGAATTTCAAATTCAGATCATGCTGTGATCACTCATTCCATGGGATCCTTTGCAAGGAGATTGTTTATTAATCCTGTCTCATTACACAGGACCAGAACGAAGATAGCCTGCCCCCTGGTTGGTTCCGTTACTTACTGCTGAAGGAACCCATCACTTATGCACTATATGAACTACTGCTCAAGGCTACCCTGACCAATTTGATATGTCCAATCAATATGGAGGTTAAAATCACCCATCATTATTGCTGTTCCCTTTTTACAAGCCCCCACTATTTCCTGGTTTACGCGCTGACCACAGAGTAGCTATTGTTACGGGGCCTATAGACTACGCCCACCAGTGACTTTTTCCGCTTATTATTCCTAATCTCCACCCAAACTGTTTCAACATCCTGATCATTTGAGCCAATATCATTTCTTACTATTGCAGTGATTCCATCCTTTATCAATAGAGATACTCCACCTCCATTTCCTTTCTGTCTGTCCTTCCGGATTGTCCAGTATCTCTGAATATTTAATTCCCAGACCTGGTCACCTTGCAACCACGTCTCTGTAATGCCTATCAGATCATACCCATTTGTATCTATTTGTGCCGTCAACTCATCTATTTTGTTACAAAAGCTACGTGCATTTAGACAATGTGCCTTTAACTTTGTTTTTTTTACACTTTTTTCCTGCTTGTTTCCTCTCTCCTTCAAACTCAATTTCTTTATTTTTGCTTTCTAATTCTGGCTTTACTCCCCTCCCTACTGAATCTATATTCATGTTCCCATCCCCCAGCCAAGCTAGTTTAAACTCTCCCCAATAGCACTAGCAACCCCCACCCCCACCCCACGAGGATATTGGTCCCGGCTCTGTCGAGGTGCAACCCATCCGGTTTGTACCGGTCCCACCTCCCCCAGAAGTGGTCCCAATGCCTCAGGAAAGTAACGCCCTCCCGCCTGCACCATCTCTCCAGCCAGGTATTCATCTGCTCTATCCCCCTGTTTCTGTACTCACTAGCTCGTGACATCAGAAGTAATCCGGAGATTACTACCTTTTGAGGTCGTGCTTTTTAATCTCTCTCCTAGCTCCCTGAACTCTGCCTGCTGGAGAGGGGATGTCGGGGAAACAGTGAGCGTGGAATTGAACACATCCAGAGTTAGCGCCTTAAGGGACGGGGCAGATGGGAGGGAGGGGATCCACTGAGTATACAACTGAACCCAGGCAGTGTCAGCTCCTTCAGGGGAGGGGAACCAGTGAGTGTCAAACTGAACCCAGCCAGAGTCAGTACCTTCAGGGGAGGGGAACCAGTGAGTGTAGAACTGAACCCAGCCAGAGTCAGTACCTTCAGGGGAGGGGAACCAGTGAGTGTAGAACTGGACCCAGCCAGAGTCAGCATCTTCAAGGGATGAGAGGGGAACCAGTGAGTGTAGAACTGATTTCAGCCCGAGACAGAACCTTAAGGGGCGGGGACAGAGGGGAGGGTGCGGAACCAGTGAGTGCAGAACTGAAACCAGACAGATGCAGCATCTTCAGGGGAGTAAAGGAGAGGCAGTTGAGAGAAGGTTCACGAGGTTGATTCCGGAGATAAGAGGGTTGACTTATCAGGAAATATTGAGTTGGGATAAATGGTTCATTCTCAGTTTGGCAATCAGTAACTAGTGGGTTGCCGCAGGGATCAGTGCTGGGACCCTAACTATTTACAATCTATATTAACGACTTGGAAGAAGGGACCGAGTGTAGTGTAGCCAAGTTTGTTGACTATAAAAAGATGGGAGGAAAAGCAATGTGTGAGGAGGACACACAAAGTCTGCAAAACAACATTGACAGGCTAAGTGATTTGGCAAAAATTTGGCAGATGGAGTATAATGTTGGAAAGTGTGAGGTCATGCACTTTGGCAGAAAAAAATCAAAGAGGAAGTTATTATTTAAAATGGAGAAAGATTACCAAGTGATACTGTACAGCGGGACCTGGGGGGACTTGTGCATGAAACACAAAAGATCAGTACGCAGGTACAGCAAGTGATCAGGAAGGCCAATGGAATCTTGGCCTTTATTACAAAGGGGATGGAGTATAAAAGCTGTGAAGTCTTGCTACAGTTGTACAGGGCATTGGTGAGGCCACACTCGAAATACTGCGTGCAGTTTTGGTTTCCATATTTACGAAAGGATATACTTGCTTTGGAGGCAGTTCAGAGAAGGTTCACAAAGTTGATTGCAGAGATGAGGGGGTTGACTTATGAGGGAAGGTTGAATATGTTGGGCATCTATTCATTGGAATTCAGAAGATAGAAAAGTGATCTTATCGAAACATATAAGATTTTGAGGGGGCGTGGCAAGGTGGATGCAGAGAGGATGTTTCACTGATGGGGTAGACTAGAACTAGAGGGCATAATCTTAGAATAAGGGGCCCCCCATTTAAAACTGAGATGAGACATTTCGTCTCTGAGGGTTGTGGATGTCTGGAATTCACTGCCTCAGAGACCTGTGGAAGCTGGGACATTGT
The DNA here is from genome assembly GCF_044704955.1 of Pristiophorus japonicus. Lineage (NCBI taxonomy): Eukaryota > Metazoa > Chordata > Chondrichthyes > Pristiophoridae > Pristiophorus > Pristiophorus japonicus. The sequence continues at coordinate 140,403 of NW_027254478.1, read as the reverse complement.
ATAAATTAAATCAGAAATAGACACTTTCTTAAACAAAAAGGGGTTATGGGGAGCGGGCAGGGAAGGGGACCTGAGTCCATGATCGGATCAGCCATGGTCGTATTAAATGGCGGAGCAGGTTCGAGGGGGCGCATGGCCTACTGCTGCTCCTATATCTTATGTTAACCAGTGAGTGCAGAACTGAAACAAGACCGAGTCAGCATCTTCAGGGGAGGAGAGGGGAGCCAGTGAGTGTGGAACTGATCTCAGTCAGAGTCAGTAGCTTAAGGGGAGGGGAACCAGTGAGAGCAGAATTGAAACCAGACAGAGTCAGCATCTTCAGGGGAGGAGAGGGGAACCAGTGAGTGTGGAACTGATCTCAGTCAGAGTCAGTACCTTCAGGGGAGGGGAACCAGTGAGTGTAGAACTGATCCCAGCCAGAATCAGCACCTTCACGGGAGGGGAACCAGTGAGTGTAGAACTGAGAATAACCAGAATCACCACACACATGGGAGGGGAACAGTGAGTGTACAAGTGAACCCAGCCAGAGTCCACTCCTATAGGAGAAGGAAGTGTACCAGTGAGTGTATTTCTGAACCCAGTCAGAATTGGTGGTGAAAACTGGGAGTGGAGGAGAAACAGTTTAGAATTGTGTGTTGATTTGGATTTCAGCACAGCAGGAGGGACAATGTGTGGGACAGGGATTTACAGCTTTGGAAGAACAAGAGAGGAAAGAATGTTCCATGGAAACGAGGAGGCCAAGTTTCGACTGACCCATAGAACGGTGCACCTCCGAGAGGTCCGCCGACTTTCTGGAAGGAAAAGTGAGCCTTATACTTACCTCGGGATTCTCCACGGTGATCTGGCCTGCTTTGGGCTGAGCACAAGAGAAGCAGCGGGGGGCGGAGCTACAGCCATGCACCAAACAGTGTCGGCAGCTGCCCGTGTGTGCAGTGGGGTCTGCGTGTGTACACAGTAGCTCCTGCCCTCCCAGCGTGTCGTGGCTCCGGGCGACCCTATCCCTGGCTGAAGGAACGACGCGATGTTCACTGCCCCTAGCCCGGGCCGAGTGGCTGCCTGCCTCGCCTCGCCGCTGCCTAAACTCGGGCCCCGCCTCCCCTCCCCTCACCATCCCTCACCTCGCTGCTGCCGGACTCTCGTCTCGCCGCCACTGCTCTTACCTCGAGGCCTCCCTGCCGGCCCGCCCAAACACCAGCTCCGCAATGGGGCCGCCGACCATCTCTTCGCCGGGGCCCGCCCGAACTCTTCCCCGGCGGCGGGGCCCAGCCCGAACTCTTGAACCTTGAAAATGTAAGAGGCAGGCAGGGCTGTGTGTGCTGCTGGACGGCTCGCAGAGCTCCGGAACGGAGAGGTGCTGCAGTCGGTGAGGTAGCAACCTTTAATTTTTTATTTGTTGATTGATTTTTAATTTCTTTTTAAATTTTATTTATTGATTCAGTTATTGATCATTTATTATTGATGATGTTGCTTTATTTTTAAAAGTGAAGTGTTTAATGCTTTTGAAAATCCTCGAACTTCCCTTCCGTCCACAACCCCTCCCCCACCCGCCATCTCTGGCTACCGGCGCCTGATTTCTAAAGTGTCCACAAGGTTTTTCTGAGCGTACAAAAGTGAGCACTGACTCAGGCCTAAGTTAGTTTGGAGTAACTTTTCGCTGTCTAAACTTGCTTAACTGGCCAAAATGGTGCAGGTGGCTGGAAAAGGAAACTAAACTAACTGACTGAAAGTGGAACAAACTAAACCTGTAGAATTGTGATTTATAGGATACTCCAAAACAATAGGACCAACTGCTGTCGAAACTTGGACCCTAGATGTGTCTATTCTGAATCTGTGTCTTGTACTGACAGTCATGAGTTTTGTTTTCTCATTTTACAGCGTATTAGAAGGGGAGATTTTCAGACAGGAAACACAAACCAAACATCGCGTCAAGATCTGACGGAGTCAATCGATTCATCAGGATCTAATATCATCAGCCTTTGAAAGTGGAAGGAGAAATGTTTGTCTTTCCTGCCTGTGGGACAATATTGTAAACATCAGTGTGACTGGAAAGGCATCGAGACACACACCCGAGTGAGTGATCCAGTGCACTGCCTGTGGAAAGAGCTTTAACCAGTTACACAGCCTGAAGAAACATCGCACATTCACAGCGCGGAGAATCTGTAAACGTGTTGTGTGTGTGGGCGAGGTTTCAACTGATCATCCAACCATGGAGAGTCACAAGGGTACCCGCACCCTGGAGAGACCGTGGAAATGTGGGGACTGTGGGAAGGGATTCAGATGGCCGTCAGATCTGGAAATTCATCGACGCAGTCACACTGGGGAGAGGCCGTTTACCTGCCCCATGTGTGGGAAGGGATTCACTGGGTCATCCCACCTGCAGTCACACCAGCGAGTTCACACTGGCGAGAGGCCGTTCACCTGCTCTGAGTGTGGGAAGGGATTCTTTCTGTCATCCGACCTGCTGACACACCAGCGAGTTCACACTGGGGGGAGGCCTTTCACCTGCTCTGTGTGTAGAAAGGGATTCACTCAGTTATCCTCCCTGCTGAGACAGCAGCGAGTTCACAACTGACTACAGTCTGGGGCTGGAATCTACTGTTAATCACATCCTGACTGAACCATGTTCATTCTGACAATTGGGGTTTGTTTCTGCTGATAACTCCTGTAACTTGACTGGAGTTTAATATTTGGATATAGAAAAATAAATAAATAAATGGAGGGATGCAGGAGGTGGGAGGCTGAGGTCCAGGTCACCTGGTCGGAGGCACACCTGCTCGCCAGGCGTCGTCGTGTGTAACCCGGTTTCAAATGACTGAAAATGATGCTAATGAAACACCCCAAACAACTTTCTAGTTAGATTGGGGTATAGTATTCAGTTCTTCAATAAAAAATATTTTAAAAGAAAATAATTCTTGAATGTTCTTCCACGATGGTTATATTTTTTTCAGAAGTTTTAAAAGTTTCTTGTGGAGTTTTTAAAAAGTTTTCCCAAGTTATTTATAAGTTTCCCAAGTTGATTTAAAGTTTAAAATGAAAGTCAGTATTAAGCTACCTCCCTTGATACTATTCCATGGGCGCTGCCAGCCCTTTGCAGCTGCACAAAGCCCTGGCTGGACCACACCTGTAGTACTGCGGGGAAGTAGAGTCCTGGTCGTCTCCGAAGGGTGCCCGAATGCCTGGACACCATATACAGTTCCTTGGTTAGAATCCCCGTGTACAGTGCCAGCGTTAGAATCCACATGTACAGTGCCAGGGTTAGAATGTCCATGTACAATGCCAGGGTTAGAATCCCCGTGTGCAGTGCCAGGTTTAGAACCCCCGTGTACAGTGCCAGGGTTAGAATCCCCATGTAGAGTCCCAGGGTTAGAATGCCCATGTACTCTCCCAGGCTTAGAATCCCCATGTAAAGTTCCAGGGTTAGAATCTCCATGAACTCTCTCCCAGGGTTAGAATCCCCAACTACTCTCCCCCAGGGTTAGAATGCCCAGATACTCTCCCAGGGTTAGAATACCCATGTACTCTCCCAGGATTAGAATCCCATGAACTCTCTCCCAGGGTTAGAATCCCCAACTACTCTCCCCCAGGGTTAGAATGCCCAGATACTCTCCCAGGGTTAGAATACCCATGTACTCTCCCAGGATTAGAATCCCATGTACTCTCTCCCAGGGTTAAAATCCCTATGTACTCTCCCAGGGTTAGAATACCCACGTACAGTCCCAGGGTTGGAATCGCAAAGTACAGTCCCAGGGTTGGAATCGCAATGTACAGTCTCAGAGATGGAATCCTGTGACTGTACACAGTTGAAGAGAATACTTGAGACCTTAAATCTGAGTTGGTGGAAAATATCATAGAAACATAATTCAATTTCTATACTAAACTATTTGAAATCAAATCAAATGAATTGTTGCATCTCACACGTTACTTTTATGCCAAATGGGAAACAAGTGATGTGTGTGGGGGGAGTGCAGGACTGTTTGTACCCACTTACCTGGCTCTCCACTACAAATGTGCTTATTTAGGTTCGCAGTCTCATTGACACATCCAACTGACTGGATGTACCTCGCCCTTTAAACCCCCTCAGAGAAATATCAGCATTTGATGTTTAGTTTGCCAAATCTTTATATAAAACTGGTTCGGCCTCAGCTGGAGAATTGTGTTCAAGTTTGGGCTCCAAACTTTCGGAATGATGCCAAGCTTTTAGAGAAGGTGCAGAAGGAGCAGTGCCAGGGATGTGGGACTTCCGTGATGTGGAGAGCCTGGTGAAGTTTTCTCCAGAGAACAGGAAAGGGTAAAAGGAGCTTTGACAGAGATGTACAAAATTATGAATGATTTAGAAGAATCAGCAAATATGGAATTATTTCCAGTGGCATTAGGGAAGGTAACCAGAGGAGTCAGATTTCCGATGATTGGCAAAATGACGAGAGCTGAGATGTCGGATCATTTGTTATCCAACGATTTGTTATGATCCAGAATGCAGTGTCTGAAAGGATGGTGGAAGCAGATTCAATAGTAACTTTTAAAAGGGAATTGAATAAATACTTGCCGGGGAAAATATACTGAGCTATGGATAAAGAGCAGAGCAGTGAGATTCATTCAACAGCTCCACTAAAGAGCTAGCACAGACACGATGGGTCGCATGACCTTCTGTGCTGTACCACTCCCTGACAATGGTGAATGATTGCACCCAGAGTGCTCCGGCTGGGGGAATACGCCCTATCTCCATCAGCAGGGAGGCAACCCGTAGGAAGGGCTGGTTCCCAGAGAGCACCTCCCTGTGCGGAGAGGCTCCCAGGGACTGTCCGGAGCGAGCACGGCGCCGGGCAACACCGAGTGTGGCTCACAGGCCCCAGGCAACACCGAGTGTGGCTCTCAGGCCCTGGGTAACACTGAATGTGGCCCTCAGGTCCCGGGCAACACCGAGTGTGGCCCTCAGGCCCCGGACAACACCGAGTGTGGCATTCAGGCCCCGGGCAGCAACGAGTGCGGCTCTCAGGCCCCGGGCAGCACTGAGTGCGGCTCTCAGGCCGCGGGCAACACCGAGTGCGGCTCTCAGGCCCCGGGCAACACCGAGTGTGGCTCTCAGGCCCCGGGCAGCACCGAGTGTGGCTCTCAGGCCCCGGGCAACACCGAGTGCGGCCCCCTCCCCCGCCCCGAGTCAGAGAGCTGGGTTCAGCACCAGCAAACACCGGGTGCAACGCCTCCCCCAAACCATGAAAACAACTGGTTGCATATATACAGCAGGCCCAGCAATTCCCAGCCGCTCTGTATCAGGATGGGTGCTGGATGCGGAAGTCACTCCCTGTCCTCCTGTACACTACAGTATTAGACAGTCCCTTGAATCGAGGGTGACCCACTTCCACACCAAAAAGGGATGAGTTCACAGATGTTTCAATATGAGATCTGATATTCCAGGTCCCAAACTACATATTGAAGGGTGGGAGATGCCTGTGCGTGGATTCTTTTAATGTGTGTGTCCGTTGTACACCAGCCACCACACGGGCTGGACAGAGCGAGGTCTTGGTCCAGTGGCAAATGTTAAACAAGACGACTGGAGACCAATCTCAGCTGCACAGACCTGGTGCACATACTCCTACTGCCAATAGATCACAGTGTGCTCTGGCCCATGCTGTCCCTGGGCCCTTGCCTCTTCTGGGCCCCGAATTCGTGCCTCTCGTAGGCCACAATCTCTCCACCCTAAAATCTCACCTCTTGTGGGCCCCAATCTCTCAGCCCCGATCTCTCGCCGCGACTCCACCCGGACCTCACCACTCCTCTGCTGCTTGCCGCATCGCCTGCTGTACCTGGGCCGTTCCGATGGTCCTGCCCCTGCTCCAATCACTGACCTGCATTCCAGTACAAAGCTAAATCTAGACTCTCAAATCTCCAAATCTGTGGCAATTTAGAGTAGATCGCCTCTCAACTATGCTGCAAATGTTAGAAAGATGCTTTGGATACCTGGCCTCCTGTGTGGATCTGTTTGTTGCATCAGTTTGAGCTGGAGTGGAGATGGAGGAAAAGCTGCTGGGTTTCACCCCCAGTAATTCTGGGCGCAGTGGGACCAACAATTCCCCATGGGGGGCTGTCAATAGAGGTGGGTTCCCTTCCCTGAAGGACATTAATGAACCAGTTGGGTTTTATCACAAACTGACAGCTTTCATTGTTACTTTTTCTAGTGCTGGCCCCACAAATGACCAAGTTCATTAAGCTCAATTTCTCAACATGCCTTTGTGTTTTTGAGGATTCTCTCTCACCCACCCTTTTTCCTGTCTGAAATTCACTTTACAGGGTATTAAAAGAGGAGGATTTGTCGACTGGAGGCTCAAACCAACCAGCACATTCAGATCTGATGGAGTCACTCGATTCATCGGGAACAGACTATCATCAGCCTTTAACCATGGAAGCAAAAAGCACCGTTCACAGCGGGGAGAAACTGTACACGTGCTCTGTGTGTGGACAATGCTTCAGATTATCATCCAACCTGGAGAGACACAAGCCACAGTCACACTGGGGAGAAATTGTGCAAATGTGGGGACTGTGGGAAGCGTTTCAACTACCCGTCACAGCTGGAAACACATCGGTGAGTTCACACTGGGAAGAGGCCGTTCACCTGCGCTGAGTGTGGGAAGGGGTTCGCTTGGTCATCCTATCTGTTGAGGCACCAGCGAGTTCACACGTGAATGCAGGGATTGGGATCTGCTGTTAATCACATCCTGACTGAACCATGTTCATTCTGACAGTTGGGGTTTGTTTCCGCTGATGTTAATAACTCCTGTAACTGGACTGGAGTTTAATATTTGGGATATAGACAAATAAATTCGTGTTTCTTTCAACACATTGCTGTAGATTTTTGTCTTTCCCGAGTGTTAAGCATCACCTGGCTGGAGCTCAGTGAGGACAATCTGGGCGGAGGAACGTATGGGGGGAGAACTTCAGCCTGGACACAGTCCTTCAGGCTCACACTGAGAGGGGCAAACGGCACTTTGGTCTTTCTCATCTCTCTTCACTGTCAGCAAAGTCACCTTGCGGGTTAACCTTGACGTGGAAGGAGCGGATGATATCCACACATGGGTGTTTAAAGAGATGGGACGGGTGCTCTGTCAGCCCCTTGCCCATATCTCCAACAGCTCAGTAGATTCATGGGTTGTTCCCTGAGATTGGAAGGTAGCACATGTAGTTCCCATTTTCCAAATTGGGCACAAGTCAGAACTCAGGAACTGAAGGCCCATCAACGTGACCTCGATCACCGGGAAGGTGCTTGAACGGATCCTGAGAGATGCTGTTTTCGATCATGTGGAAAGGGAATGGGCCATTAGAGATACTGAACATGGATTCCGGTAAACATGGTCATGTCTTACAGACTAGCTTGAGTTTGTAAAGAAGTTGTTAGGTTGGTGGATGGGGGAATCCGGTTGACATTGTCTACCTCAAGGTGTCAAACTCATTTTCTTTGGTGGCCCTGATCCAATATTCTTGCACTTGGCATGGGCCACATTCAGCAAAAGCTATGAAAAGAGGAATAAATGAAAATAAACTAAATCAGATTTACATTTACATTTTATGTACAGCCTCTGCTCCCGATCCCTGGCACCTCTGAGCTTGAGCATTCATGAACTGACCCTGCTCAAACCATAACCACAAGGATATCGGTGCTTGGTTCTGCCTGTGCCCACAAGACTGTGTCACTGCCACACACATATACCATTTCCTTGTTTCACATCTCCATACAAAGACCATCTCTTCACACATCCCCTTTCTACACAATTGCAGCAGACATGAGCAAGGATGTGAGGCTTATTAAAATACACATTTCATTACAGCAAAGGTTACACTGGGAAAAATGTTCAGTTATTTTCCGTTACAGACAAAATGCTGGACAAACCTGGCACCTGAACAGTGTCTCATCGGCCTACAGGCTTTTCTTAAATAGATTTGCTGCCTGGATATAAACTTAAACAAGCTTTGCAGGCGTGATGCTCTATTCACACATTGAAGGCGAGAGAGATTCTGTGGGGCACACACTAAGTCCAGCAGCTGAAAGTGATTAACAGACTGGGTTTTGTGTTTCGTGATCCCGGGCGTGTTACCAATACCAGCAAAGATGAAGCCCATGGAATAAAAGGGACAATGGATACTGTCTCACTGTGAGCGAGTCAGAATGAGAAGCTTGAACAACAGCCGATGTTTCACAAAGGGAGACCTCACTAGACCAAAGGACATTGGTGGCGTTTAATGGGCTGTTTGTGTCACTGGGCTACAGGAGGCTATTTGTGACAGAAGGAAAGCTGGTCACAGCAAACACAGAGTTTACCCGCCTTTCCAGGGCTCACTCTGACCCCCACCTTATCTCTCACTATTGATGGACACAGCAGCAGTATTTGCTCCTCTGACCTTTCCTCTCTCGTTCCTCCTACACCCCTAATACACGGCCCGACACAATCTCCCTCCCACTACATCCTCACTGTGCTGGAATCCACACCAGTCTCCCCATCTGCTCCTTGTTCTCTCCCTGGATCCTGAAACTACAGACCTCACTGATCTCTCCTGAAGTCTACAGGCTCTAAAACTGAAGCTTGGTGGCCCTCAGTCCCCACTCCTTGATTTATCTCCCCTTCTCTCCTCCTCTTTCCCCCTTGGTTGTGTTCCACACTCTGGGGCTTCCCCGGGATTCTCAATATGAACAGTGGGATGTGTGTTGAGACAGGATGTCCCAGCTCTCCACCTTGAAAGGGACAAGAAGAGAACAAGCTGTGCTGAATGGCCCTGCTTTATGATATCACTGCAGTGCCTAGCAACTACCCTCCCTGAGCCCTGCACATTATCGGCTGGGTTGAGCTCAGTGCTGTTACAGGAAGGGAAACAGGAGCAGGGTGCGACCCGTGTGGAGCCCAGTATTAATGGGGAGAGGTAAATGATCAATTTATACCTTATTGAGTGAGAAATGTCAGCGTCCCGGACACTCCCTGTCTTTCAGTATCTGTGTCGGGTGTGACCGATGGGTTCACTCTGTATCTGACTCGTGCTGTGCCCGACTGGAGAGTGTTTGATGCTGGCATGAGCTGCTCAGCTCGATGAACACAACATTTAACCCAAAGATGATCAGATAAACCCATCAGCTTCTCCCCTGGACACAGGTCCTGAAGGACAGGGAGTGTCTCTATTAATTTGGCTGGTGTCTTTGATCAAATTTAAATAACTCATCTCTTTTTAAAAATTTGTTCATGGAATGTGGGTGTCACCTCTCACTTCTCATTCTTCTAAACGCTGGAGAATATAGGCCTAGTCTACTCAATCCCTCATAGGACAATCCTCCCATCTCAGGAATCAGTCTGGTGAATCTTCATTGCACTCCTTCTACAGCAAGTTTATCTTTCCTTAAAAGCACCTGAAGGTAACAATGATGTAATTTACTGTGTTCTGTAAGCATGTGCTATTTTGTTTTATTTTATCTGTTCTGTATTGTGTTTAGTTAATAAAATATAGCTCCGAATTAAATTGGAGTTATTGAAATTAACTAAGCTATGTTTTATTCAAGGTCAATGATGATAGCCTTACGAATGATTTCTGCTGCTTTAACGGATTTTTAATTCCGAAGGAAGATTTGAAGTTCCAAACTTAAAAAAAAAAGAACCAAGTGTTGATTTAAAACAAACTTCTGTTTGTTCACTTGAGTAGTAACGAATTCCGTCTTCTGTTTATAATCAATTTACAAGTGGAGTATAGTCACAGATGGAGCACGTGTAACCAGGCACGGGTATCTCCACGCTAACGAGCAAAGGAAAAAGCTTACATTTATAGACTGTTTTCTTATCAAACTGGAGCCGGCTTTGCCTAATATGGTAGTCTCTGGCTGCTGCATAATCCAGAGACACAAGTTTACATCAGCAACACATTTAGAAGCATTGCGGCCTGGCTACAGTGATCATAAACCACTACTTCTGGACTTTTCTTATCCAAACAATATTTCTAATCCATTCTATTATGAATATCGAAGCCTGGTTGGTCGCAAAACACCAGCTGTTGCTCAGTGAAATCTGTCTCTCTCTCCCTAATAATACGAACCACATTTTTCCCTCTATCGAATGAATGAAACATAAACCCCTTTCAGAAGCTGAATTAACCAGGGTCCACATGTCAACCTGTCCCACAGGTTTTTTTATGGGTGACTTTACCTGTTGACAAAGTGTTTTATATCTTTCTTTGTCTTTACTAATCCTGGTTTTCTCTCAGCGTCCTTCCCTTTCCTTATATTTTCAATGTCCCTTATTGACTTCCTTACAGCATAATGCAATGACCAGAATCCCGGAAGCTATTATCCGTACTATCACCAATCGCAGCTGGAACAATCTAACTAGATGCTACTTTCCACCATTCCTGATTGGCAAGTCTCGGGATTGCCTGTTCTATTTGTCTATATGATTTGCACTGTGTGTTTCTGGGATGACCTAATTCGCTGAATTATGAGCTTTAAAGCCAGAAACAGGGAGAATATAGTGTCCTATATGTGGAATGACTCGAATGGCTTCATCCTCCAGAGGCAGCCTCATCTGCAGATAAGTTGCGTTCTGATGATGCACGAGAAACAACGTTTAGCACCGATACATGTGTTCCTCGGTGGAATCAAGCTAAAGTGATGTTCTAGTATGGGGCATCGGGTTGAACCCACAGTCATATACGTGACAGTAATCGTCACACAATACTGTCCTTTTCCTTTATACACGGTATTAGTTTGGCCTTCGCCCCATTTATTTATTTCAATCTGGCTTCTGGAGATTCTTTGTCAAGGGTGAACCCACAAGCTGGAACACCTACAAACCCATGTCATCCCTTTCAAAGTACAACACTGCATATCTGGTGCTATCCAAGTTCCTCCCCTCTCAATCAGATATCTTGGATATTCCTCATACTGTTTATGGATCGGACCTAACTCAGTCTTCCACCCTTGCAAACAATTCTACCCTATACACCGTCCAAGGTTTCGTTTCATTTCCATTTTACCTCAGCAAAGGCAAGACCAGTCCCACTGGTCTAATATCTTCACTTCTTTCTCCTTCCCGAGGAGCCAAAATCCCCATTCCTATTGGCTGCATCACATCAAAGCCTATGACTTGGTTCCCTAAACCATTTTCTCAGTTGTTCTTCATGAATACACAAAGGGATTTGATTACTCTCTCTCTTGTCCAGTCCCTTCTGTTCCAAATTCATCATAAATGTCACAGAGGCTACACACAATACCACCAGTAAGACATATCGTGTTCCCATTCATTTTCTATATCTATTCTGTTTACTCCTGCTAACCTTGCTGTGGCTCCTATTCGGAGCTATCCTGTCAGCTCTCACTTTCCTTGCGATTTAAACTGAATCTCCTGGTGTTCCCCATCTTCCTCATCTCTTGGTTCCTGTTTTCTATTCTTTACTAACACATCCTTTACTAATACTCTTCCAATTTTGTCTATTAACTGTGAATATCTCCCTTCACATAATCTAGTTGATAGATTCAAGCTCATGTTTAAATCTTTTGATTTCAATTCACAATTTAAAACCACACATTGTTATATAATACATTTCCTGATTCAGTTACTTCTAGTCCATTAAAATTTGGGTTATTTTACTGGATCGGACAGGTCGAGTTCTTTTTGTGAGGTGGGATGTCATTTTATTTAAGTCCCACAATATGATGATCACTATCAGCGTTTCTACTTGACAAACCAACAGTTAACATTACTGATCAACATACGACATTTCTTACTTTAAAATAACCTGCCATCATTATCTTTTAAGTTTGTATTGAAGTATTTTATAATGGTCTTGAATTACTTATTGTCCTGGTGTGATACTAACTCTTTAAGTGAACACTATTAATTTAGTGTTTGGGGTCAGGATGTGTCCCAACCCACCTGGTTCAGGGGAGTCTTCCTGGTCTTCCAATCTTCCCAAGGAGCACGCTTTAGGGTTCTTTCTCTATTACATTAACACCAGATTGTACCCAGGTGATTTATGACAATTCGCCCAGGAACAATGAGTGAAGAAACATTTCTATTTGGAGGTGTAACTTTCCTGTTTTCCTCTTATATCCTCACTCATTTCCTCTCATTACATTTTATACAGTGCTCACCATTTCATTCATGAGCCCGGAGGAACTTTACTGTCGAATACAATATTGTCATACTGTCTTTAAACATCGATCAAACATTCCCACTTGACCCAGTTTCTTTGTTTAATTTTATTTAACCGAACCTCTTCTTGGACCTTTTATTCTCCAAAATATGCCAGAGAGCAATTCAGTCTACAAGAGGAAGGATGTTAGTTATCTTTAGCATAACAGTCGCCCCCAAAAACTTACTTCTGAATACATCGTTTGGACAGAACCACAGAGACGGGACTTCTTCAAAAATAAAACTTAATTATCTCAATTTTCAGTAAATTTTCCTTCCCATGTGTTTGACCAGCGACGCTTAGCAATATATATATATATATATATATATATATATATAAAATCAGTTTTAATTTCACAAACAAATTATGCCCAGACTTTGTCATTTTACAAAGAAGACAAAAGTAACAATTGCGTTTGGATGCAAGTCATTTATCTTCCCCTTCGAGCAGTGTGACTTGGACAATAGGATTAAATCGGATATACGGCACAGAAACAGGCCATGCGGCCCAACCAGTCCATGCCAGCGTTTTTGCTCCACTCGAGCCTCCTCCCTTCTTTCCTCATTAACTATATCCACATAACCCTCTATTCCCTTCTCTCTCATATACTTGTCTAGCCTCCGCTTAAATGCATCGATACTATTCGCTTCAACCACTCCCTGTGGCAGCGAGTTCCACATTCTCACCATTCTCTGGGTAGAGGTTTCTTCTGAATTCCCGATTTGATTTCTTGGTGACTATCTTATGTTGATGGCCTCTAATTATGCTAGTCCCCGCAAGTGGAAACACTGTGTCTACTCTATCAAAACCTTTCATCATTTTTGAGACATTAGGTCATCCCTCAGCCTTTTTTTTCCCAAGAGAAAAGAGACCTGGCCTGTCCATCCTTTCCAGATAGGTATACGATCGCCTTTCTGGTATCATCCTTGTAAATCTTCTCTGCACCCTCTCCAGTGCCTCCATATCCTTTTTATAATATGGTGACCAGAATTGCACACACAAAGTCTAACCAAGGTTCGATACAAGTTTAGCATAACTTCACCACTTTTCCATTCTATAACAATTCAATTCAATAACAATCAATCCCAATAATTTAATTCAATACTTTAAATTCTTAAGTCCAACTTTGTCAGCATGCTGCGACATTCGATGTCTGCAGATAACTGGAGGTAATTTTGTTTTAACTGCTGTATCTTTTGCTATGCCATCAACCTCTTATCCAACTGGAACTGGCATTGCCTGATATGGTCGTCTTTGGCTACGGCATAGTCCAGAGACACAAGTCTGCATTTTCTTCAACATACATCAACAATGTTGGAAGCACTGGTCTTCCTGTGACAAGCACAAAGCACTAGTCTCTGAACTCTTCTTATTCTAACATAATATTTCTAATCTAAACATTCTATGATGAAAATATCCACGGCCAGTTGGTTGCAAACACCAACTGTTGCTCAGTGAAATCTCTCTCTAATGATAAAAACCACATTTTCCCCGATATGGAATGAACTAAACATGAACACCTTTCAGAAGCTGAATTAACCAAGTTCCGGATGCCAACACCCCTTTCATCTTCCATTCACTTCAACTGAAAGGAAAACGCCAGATTTTGTCAGTCGGGATTTGAAAGATATTTACAACAGATGCTAGATATTCTTAGAGTTAGCATTGTTCTATATTCTGTCTAGTCGAGGAGTTTGATAACAGACTTTCTCCTGTGAATGTAGAGCTGGAATATTGGGCCTGGATGTATTTACTTGTTCATCTTGTTGACTCGAAAACGTTGGCAATTATTTTATATGATCTGTATTTTCTTAAATACATTTCCTGAATAAATTCAAATTTAAATTGAACCCAGGTTTATAGGCGTGATGCTCCATTCACACATCGAAGGTGAGAGAGATGCTGTGGGGCACACGCTAAGTCCAGTGTCTGCAAGTGATTCACAGACTGGGTTTTGTGTTCAGGGCTCCCAGGCATGTTACCAACACCTTTCCACAATACCAAGGCTAGGAGAGGCACTCTGGAAGGTAAGGGGAACTGGCATTTGTCCACGAGAGTAACCGAAGGTATGAGAACTGAAATAATCCAGAGTTAGAAAGGAGAAAAGGCCCCAAAATGGTGCAGTCAATAACAGGACATCAATTAGTCTCCTCTTATCTTGGAACATTAAATACCGACACACTCTGTTATTGAAACATCAAAATATTATATTCCAGCCCAGTTCTAGGGTTATTATCATCAGAAACAAACTTCAACTGTCGGAATGGGCACGATTCAGTCGGGATGTGATTAACAGCTGCAATGATAGCAGAATCCAACCCCTGCAGTCACTTGTGAACTCGCTGGTGTATCAGCCGGCTGGATGAATGAGTGAATCCCTTCCCACATTCAGAGCAGGTGAATGGCCTCTCACCAGTGTGAACCCGCTGGTGTGTCAGCAGGCGGGATGACACACTGAATCCCTTCCCACACTCAGAGCAGGTGAATGGCCTCTCCCCAGTGTGAACTCGCTGGTGTATCAGCAGGTCGGATGACTGAGTGAATCCCTTCCCACATTCAGAGCAGGTGAACGGCCTCTCACCAGTGTGAACAAGCTGGTGTTTCAGCAGGTTGGATGACTGAGTGAATCGCTTCCCACACACGGGGCAGGTGAACGGCCTCTCCCCAGTGTGACTGTGTTGATGAATTTTCAGCGCAGACGGGCAGCTGAATCCCTTCCCACAGTCCCCACATTTCCACGGTTTCTCCGTGGTGTGGGAGTGCTTCCGTCTCTCCAGGTTGGATGATCAGTTGAAGCCTCCTCCACACACAACACGTTTACTGTTTCTCCCCGCTGTGAATGGTACGATGGTTTTTCAGACTGTGTAACTGGTTAAAGCTCTTTCCACAATCAGTGCACTGATACACTCTCACTCGGGTGTGTGGGTCTCTGCTTTTTCAGTCACATTGATGTTTGTAATCTTTCCCCACAGACAGAATAAACAAACATTTCTCCTTCCACATTCAAAAGCCGATGATATTCAAGTCCTGATGAATCGAGTGACTCTATCTGATCTTGACGTGACGTTTAGTTTGAGTTTCCCTTCTTCAAAACCTCCCCTTCTAACACCCTGCAAAAGGAGTTTACAAAAGTCATCACTGTAAGTACAGGATCGAAATTCAAAAGCGACAATTCTAGTTTCTATGGAACATTCTTTCCTTCTGCTGTGTGGTTTTAAGTCTTGACTTCATAAAAATAATAAAGAGGGAGAAGGTAGGTTGAGAGTAAACTAGCAAGAAATATAAATACAATCAGAGCTTCTACAGATATATAAAAAGGAAGAGATAGCTAAAATAAACATTGGTCCCTTAGAGGATGAGACGGGGAATTAATAATGGGAAACAGGGAAATGGCAGAGACTTTAAACAAATATTTTGTGTGGTCTTCACGGTGGAAGACACTAAAAGCATCCCAATAATAATAGATAATCAAGGGGTCACAGGGAGTGAGGAACTTAAAACAATCACTATCACTAGAGTAAAAGTACTAGACAAACTTTTGGGACTAAAGGTGGACGTCCTCTGGACCCGATGGCCTGCATCCTGGCGTCTTAAAAGAAGTGGCTGCAGAGAAAGTGGATGGATTGGTTGTAATCTGCCAAAATTCCCTGGATTCTGGCAAGGTCCAAGTGGATTGTAAAACCTCAAATGCAACACCCCTATTCAACAAGGGAGGGAGGGAGAGAGAAAGCAGAATCTATAGAGCAGTTAGCCTAACATCTATCATTTGGAAAATGCTGGAGTCCATTATTAAAGAAATAGTAGCAGGACATTTAGAAAATCATAATCGTCAAGCAGAGACGGCATGGTTTTATGAAAGGGAAATCAGGTTTGACAAATTTGCTCGAGTTCTTTGAGGATGTAATGAGCAGGGTGGATGAAGAATAACTAGTTGCAGTTGTGTATTTGCATTTCCAGAAGTCATTCGATAAGGTGCCAGATAAAAGGTTACTGCACAATATAAGAGCTCACACGGTTGGGGGTAATATATTAGCAGAGATGTAGGATTGGCGAACTAACAGAAAACAGAGAGTCGGGATAAATGGGTCGTTTTCAGGTTGTCAAACTGTAACTAGTGGGTGCCACAGGGATCAGTGTTGGGGCCTCAACTATTTACAATCTATATTAATGACTTGGATGAAGGGATGGACTGCACTGCAGCCAAATATGCTGCTGATACAAAGATAGGTGGGAAAGCAAGTTGTGAGGAGGACACAAATAATCTGCAAAGGGTTATGGACAGGCTCAGTGAGTGGGCAAAAATTTGGCAGATGGAGTATAATGAGGGAAAATGTGAGGTTATGCACTCTAGTTGGAAGAATAAAAAAGTAAATTATTATTTAAATGGCGACTACAAAATGCTGCGGTACAGAGGGATCTGGGGGTCCTTGTGCAGGAAACACAAAAAGTTAGCATGCAGGTACAGCAAGTAATCAGGAAGGTAAATGTAATGTTGGCGTTTATTACAAGGGGAATGGAGTATAAAAGTAGAGAAGTCTTGCTGCAACTGTACAGGGTGTTCGTGAGACCACACCTGGAGTACTGCGTACAGTTTTGGTCTCCTTATTTAAGGAGGGCTATACTTGCATTGGAGGCAGTTCAGAGAAGGTTCAAGAGGTTGATTCCTGAGATGAAGGGGTTGTCTTAAGTAAGATTGAGCAGGTTGGGCCTGTATTTATTGCAGTTTTGAAGATTGAAAGGTGATCTTATTGAAACGTGTAAGATTCTGAGGGGGCTTGACAGGGTAGATGCAGAGAGGATGTTTCCCCTCGTGGGGGAATCTAGAACTAGGGTGCATAATTTCAGAATAAGGGGTCGCCCATTTAAAACTGATTTGAGGAGGAATTTCTTCTCTGAGGGTCGTGAATCTTTGGAATTCTCTACCCCAGAGAGCTGTGGAGGCTGAGTCATTCAATATATTTAAAGGGGAGATAGACAGATTTTTGAATTATAAGGGAGTCAAGAGTTATGTGGGGCAGGCAGGAAAGTGGAGTTGAGGTCAAGATCAGATCAGCCATGATTTTATTGAATGTCAGAGCAGGCTCGAGGGATCCAGTGGCCTCCTCCTGCTCCTATTTCTTATTGTTAATCTGTGAACCTTGACCTGGACGTTCCAAAATGTTACTGATTTTGAGGAATAGACAAAATATCTCAGCATTGATAAATGCATCATCTAACATCTCCAACTGAGCTAACCTGCTCTAACTATGTCAGTATTTGTGTCAGCTGTGACTCAGTGGGTAACACACTTGCCTCTGGGTCACAAGGTTGTGGGTTGATGTCACACTCCAGAGACATGAACACAAAACTCTCGGCTGATGCTCCAGTGCAGTGCTGAGGGACTGCTGTACTGTCGGAGGTGCTGTCTTTTGGATAAGATGTTAAACCGAGGCCCCGTCTGCTCCCTCAGGTGGATGTAAAAGGTCCCATTGCACTATTTCAAGCAGGACAGGGGAGTTACCCCCGATGTCCTGGCCAATATTTTCCCTTAACATCAGTAAAGCAGATTATCTGGTCATTATCACATTGTAAATTGGTTGCTGCGTGTCCTACATTGCGATAGTGACTACACTTCAAAAATAACTTAATTGACTGTAAAGTTCTTTGGGGCATCTGGTGGTGGTGAAAGGTGCGAAATAAATGCAAGTGTTTTTATTTTCTATATGTCTTTTATTACTCTCCCTTCTCCTATTGTGCCTCCTTTTGTCTGCTGTCACTTCCCCACCTCCTCTTCCCCACCCAACTTTACAGTTCATTTCTTGTGTACATGGTCTCTCTCTCTCTCTCCTTTCCCTCACTCTATCGCTCCCTATAAGCTGTCCATCTGCCATATCTCCCAGTTCTGATCAAATGCTCTCCCTCACCCATCACCATTTCTCCTTCCTTTATCAACAACAACAACTTTCATTTATATAGCGCCTTTAAGAACATAAGAGTTATGAGCAGGAATAGGCCATACGGCCCCTCGAGCCCGCTCCACCATTCAATAACATCATGGCTGATCATCAACCTCAACTCCACTTTCCCGCCCGATCTCCATATCCCTTGATTCCCCAAACACCAAAAATGTATCTATCTCAGCCTTGAAATAACTCTGTAAAATGGCCCCTGGTGCTTCACAGGAGCATTATCAGATAGAATTTGACTCCGAGGGTCAAAGAGGCACATTTTAAAGAGGGTTAAAAAGGAAAAGAGTGGCTAAAGTAAATGTTCGTCCCCTGGAGGATGAGACTGGGGAATTAATAATGGAGAACAGGGAAATGGCAGAGACGTTGAACAAATATCGTGTATCGGTCTTCACGGGAGAAGACACTAAAAACATCCCAATGGTGGATAATCAAGGGGCTATCGGTAGGGAGTAACTTAATACAATCACTATCACTAATGAAGTGGTACTAGGTAAAATAATGGGACTAAAGGCGGACAAGTCCCCTGGACTTGATGCCTAACATCCCGGGGTCTTAAGAGAAATGGCTGCAGAGTGGATGCATTGCTTTTAATCTACAAAAATTCCCTGGATTCTGGGGCGGTCCCAACAGATTGGAAAACCACAAATGTAACGCCCCTATTTAAAAAAGGAGGCAGACGAAAACCAGGAAACTATAGACCAGTTACCCTAACATCTGTCGTTGGGAAAATGCTGGAGTCCATTATTAAAGAAGCAGTAATGGGACATTTGGAAAAGCATGATTCAATCAAGCAGAGTCAGCACGGTTTTATGAAAGGGAAATCATGTTTGACAAATTTGCTGGAGTTCTTTGAGGATGTAACCAGCAGGATGGATAAGGGGGAACCAGTGGATGTGGTGTATTTGGATTTTCAGAAGGCATTCGCTAAGGTGCCACATAAGAGGTTACTGCACAAGATAAAAGTTCACTGGGTTGGGGGTAATATATTAGCATGTATAGAGGATTGGCGAACTAACAGAAAACACAGAGTCAGGGTAAAAGTGTCTTTTTCCAGTTGGCAAACAGTGACTAGTGGGGTGCCGCAGGGATCGGTGCTGGGTCCTCAACTATTTACAATCCATATTAATGACATGGATGAATGGACAGAGTGTAATGTAGCCAAGTTTGCTGATGATACAAAGATGGGTGGGAAAGCAAATTGTGAGGAGGACACAAAAAATCTGCAAAGGCTCAGTGAATGGGCAAAAATTTGGCAGATGGAGTATAATGTGGGAAACTGTGAGATTATCCACTTTTGGCTGAAATAATAGAAAAGCAAATTATAATTTAAATGAAGAAAAATTGCAAAGTGCTGCAGTACAGAGAGACCTGGGGGTCCTTGTGCATGGAACACAAAAAGTTAGTATGTTGGTACAGCATGTAATCAGGAAGGCAAATGGAATGTTGGCCTTTATTGCAAGGGGGATAGAGTATAAAAGCAGAAGTCCTGCTACACCTGTACAGGGTATTGGTGAGGCCACACCTGGAGCACTGCGTACAGTTTTAGTCTCCTTATTTAAGGAGGGATATACTTGCATTGGAGGCTGTCAGAGAAGGTTCACTCGGTTGATTCCGGATATGAGGAGGTTGTCTTCTGAAGATAGGTTGAATAGGTTGGACCTATACTCATTGGAGTTCAGAAGAATAAGAGGTGATCTTATTGAAACATACAAGATAATGAGGGGGCTCGATAAGGTGGATTCAGATAGGATATTTGCACTCAGGGGAAACTAAAAGTAAAGGACATAGTCTTAGAATAAGTGACCGCCCATTTAGCACTGAGATGAGGAAATATTTCTTCTCTCAGAGGGTTGTAAATCTGTGAAATTCTCTGCCCCAGAGAGCTGTGGAGGCTGGGTCATTGAATATATTTAAGGTGGAGATAGACAGATTTTTGAACAATAAGGGAGTAAAGGGTTATGGGGAGCGGGCAGGGAAGTGGAGCTGAGTCCATGATCAGATCAGCCATAATCTTATGGAACGGCGGAGCAGGCTCGAGGGGACAAATGGCCTACTCCTGCTCCTATTTCTTACGTTCTTAGGGTGTTAAAGGAAGAGGGAGGGAATTTTGGAGCTTAGGGCCTCGGCAGCTTTAGGCATGGTCAGCAATGGTGGTGTGATTAAAACCAGGAATGTGTAGGAGGCCAGAAATCCTGGAGGGTTGTAGGGCTGGAGGAGGTTACAGAGATAGGGAGGGGCGAGGCCACAGAGGGATTTGAAAACAAGGATGAGAATTTTAAATTTGAGCCTTCGTGCCCAGTCTCCATTTCTCCTTCCTTTACAGACGCTCCCTGAACACTCTCCATTTCTCCTTCCTTTACAGACGCTCCATGATCACTCCCCAGTTCTCCTTCCTTTACAGACGCTCCCTGACCACTCTCCATTTCTCCTTCATTTACAGACGCCCCCTGACCACTCTCCATTTCTCCTTCCTTTACAGACGCTCCCTGATCACTCCCCATTTCTCCTTCCTTTACAGACGCTCCCTGACCATCTCCATTTCTCCTTCCTTTACAGACGCTCCCTGAACACTCTCCATTTCTGCTACATTTTTTGAAATATTTAAAGATTTTAATAAATCTTTGAAGGTCGCAGGACAGTTTAACAAAGCTGTTAATAAAGCGTAAAGGATCCTAGCTTTATAAATCGAGGCACAGAGTACTAAAGCCGGGAAGTTATGCTAAAGCGATATAAAACACTAGCTCGACCCCAGCTGGAGGGTTGGGTCCAATTCTGGGCACCCTTCAGGAAGGACACAAAGGCTTTGGAGAGGGGACAGAAGACATTTACTGGAATGGTGCCAGGGATGAGGAACTTCATTTATGTGGAGACTGGAGAAGCTGGGATTGTTCACCTTGGGGCAGAGAAGGCTAAGACGAGAATTGATAGAGGTGTTAAAAATCATGAAGATGAGATAGAATAAATAGAGAAACTGTTTCTAACACTGATAACCAGAGGGCACAGATTTGAGGCGATTGGCAAAAACAGAGGTCACATGAGGAAAGCCATTTTCACGCAAGGAGTGATTAGGTTTTGGAATGCACTGCCTGACGGAGCGGTGGAGACAGAGTCAATAGTAGCCTTCAAAAGTGAACTGGACAAAGACTTGAAGCAGAATGATATTGCAGGGATTTGGGGAAAGAGCGGGGGAAGCGGGATAACCGGATTGCTCCCCGAAAGTATCGGCGCAGTCGATCGGCCGAATGGCCCCCTTCTGTGCTGCGAATGGCCCCCTTCTGTGCTGCAATATTCTGTGATTCGAGAATTCTTTACAGACGCTCCCTGCTCAGTCACCATTGCTCCTTCGTTTACAGACGCTCCCTGGTCCATTACTGATTCTCGTTGATTTACAGACGCTCCGAGAGTTTGACGCAGTCACAGCGCATGCACTGACCGCTCCTTCGGGCTGGAGCGGACCCAGGACCCGGCAGGCAGGGGGAGAATGTTCCCCGGTTTATATCACCCCTACCGGTGTGCGGAGAATGTTCCCCGGTCTATATCCTCCCCCCCCGGTATAGGGAGAATGTTCCCCGGTTTATATCCCCCCCCCGGTGTGGGGAGATTGTTCCCTGGTTTATTTCACCCCCCCCCTGGTGTGGGGAGAATGTTCTCCGGTTTATATCCCCCCCCCGATGTGGGGAGAATGTTCCCTGGTTTATATCACCCCCCCCAGGTGTGGGGAGAATGTTCCCCGGTTTATATCCCCCCCCCGGTGTGGGGAGAATGTTCCCCGGTTTATATCCCCCCCCGGTGTGGGGAGAATGTTCCCCGGTTTATATCCCCCCCCGCCCCGGTGTGGGGAGAATGTTCCCTGGTTTAATTCCCCCCCGGTGTGGGGAGAATGTTCCCCGGTTTATATCTGGGCCCGGGGCCTGCACATACTCAGCTCACACTGCCCGGGTGATTGACGGCAGCTCCCAACCAATGGGAAGAGCGGGGCGGGGCTGGAGGAACGAATGTGCGGTTGGTCCTCCAACCAATTGGAGTGTGTGAGGGCCGGGGCTTCCGGCAGGCTGTTACTGGTGGGGTGCAGCAAGGATCAGTGCTGGGGCCTCAGCTATTTACAATCTATATTAATGACCTAGATAAAGGGGCCGAGTGTAATATTTGATGACGATACAAAGCTCGGTGAGACAGTAAACTGTGAGCAGAACACAAGAGTGCAAAGATAGATAGATAGACGATGTGAATGGGCAGTAAGGTGGCAGATTGAGTATAATGTCGGGAAATGTGAGGTTATTCACTTTGGTAGGAAGAATAGAAAAACAGAATATCATTTAAATGGTGAGAAACTTTAAATGTTGGTGTTGAGAGAGATTTGGGTGTCCTTGTGCAAGAAACAGAGAAAGCGAGCATGCAGGTACAGCAAGCAGTAAGGGGGTGGAGTATAAGAGTAAGGATCTATTGCTGCAATTGTACAGGGCCTTGGTGAGACCACACCTGGAGTACTGGGCAGTTTCATTCTCCTTATGAAAGGAAAGATGCACTTGCCTTGGAGATGGTTCAATGGAGGTTCACAAGATTGATTCCTGGGATGAGAGAGCTGTCTTACGATGAGAGATTGTGTAGAATGGACCGATACTCTCTGGAGTTTAGAAGAATGAGAGGGGATCTCATTGAAACATACAAGATTCTGAAGGGTATTGACAGGGTAGATGCTGAGAGCTCGATTCCCCCGGGCTGGAGTGACTAGAACTCGGGGGCTCAAGATGAGGGGCAGGCCATTTAAGACAGAGATGAGAAATTTCTTCACTCAGAGGGTTGTGAATCTTTGGAATTCTCTGCCCCAGAGGGCTGTGGATGCTCAGTCTATTCAACGCTGAGATGGATAGATTTTTGGACTCTC
The DNA here is from genome assembly GCF_044704955.1 of Pristiophorus japonicus. Classification (NCBI taxonomy): domain Eukaryota; kingdom Metazoa; phylum Chordata; class Chondrichthyes; family Pristiophoridae; genus Pristiophorus; species Pristiophorus japonicus. The sequence continues at coordinate 117,417 of NW_027254478.1, read as the reverse complement.
GGGGAATCAAGGGATATGGAGATCAGATGGGAAAGTGGAGTTGAGGGCGATGATGTTATTGAATGGCGGAGCAGGCTCGAGGGGGCGTATGACCTACTCCTGCTCCTATCTCTGATATTCTAATATTGACATCTAAGGGGCTCTAGATTTATTAGTCCCACCCTTTATCTTAAGGGAACATACTTGCTCTGAACCCTCGCTATCTCCTCCTTGAATGTCTCCCACTGCTCTGACACTAATTTACCTTCAAGTAGCTGTTTCCAGTCCACTTTGGTTAAATCACATCTCTGCTTAGTAACATTAGCTTTACCCCAATTGAGAACTTTTATTCCTGGTCCATCTTTGTCCTTTTCCATAACGATCATAAATCTAACTGAATTATGATCACCAGCACCAAAATACTCTCCCACTGATACCCCTTCCACCTGCCCAAGCTTCATTCATAAAACCTAAGTATAGAACCACCCCTCTCTTGTTGGGCTTGCTACGTAATGGCTAAAAACGTTCTCCTGAATGCATTTTAAGAATTCTGCTCCTTCTATATCTTTCACACTAACTCTATCCCAGTTAATATTTGGGTAGTTGAAATCCCCGACTATTACTGCCCTATTATTTTTGCATGTATCAGAAATGTGCCGACATATTTGCTCTTCTGTCTCCCTCTGACTGTTTGGGGGTCTATAATACATCCCCAGCAGTGTGATCGCCCCTTTTTTTGTTCTTCACTTCTCCCATGTGGCCTCATTTGATGATCCTTCAAACATATCATCCCTCCCCAAAGCTGGAATTGTTTGTTTAATCAATAATGCGGCGCGCTCTCCTTTTTTTATCCCCATTTCTATCTCGTCTTAAAACCCTGTAACCAGGAATGTTGAGCTGCCATTCCTGCAGTTCTTTTAGCCGTGTTTCACTAATAGTTACAATATCAAAGCCCCACATGTCTGTCTGTGCCCTCAGCTTATCTGCCTCAATCCCTAGACTCCTTGCATTGGCATTGAAGGATTTCTAGATTCATTCCTGTGATGAGAGGACTGTCTTATGATGAGAGTTTGTGTAGAATGGGCCTATACTCGCTGGAGTTTAGAAAAATGAGACTGATCTCATTGAAACACACTGGCACTGGCATTTAGCGCTGCCAAACTCCCTTATTGTCTATTTTCTAGCCTTTGTTTCCTCTGCCTTCCAAACTCTATCCACACTGTCCCCTCTCTCTGTCCACACTGTCCCCTCTCTCTATCCACACTGTCCGCTCTCTCTATCCACACTGTCCCCTCTCTCTATCCACACTGTCCCCTCTCTCTATCCACACTGTCCCCTCTCTCTATCCACACTGTCCCCTCTCTCTATCCACACTGTCCCCTCTCTCTATCCACACTGTCCCCTCTCTCTATCCACACTGTCCCCTCTCTCTATCCACACTTTCCCCTCTCTCTATCCACACTGTCCCCTCTCTCTATCCACACTGTCCCCTCTCTCTATCCACACTGTCCCCTCTATCTATCCACACTGACCCCTCTCTCTATCCACACTGTCCCCTCTCTCTATCCACACTGTCCGCTCTCTCTATCCACACTGTCCCCTCTCTCTATCCACACTGTCCCCTCTCTCTATCCACACTGTCCCCTCTCTCTATCCACACTGTCCCCTCTCTCTATCCACACTGTCCCCTCTCTCTATCCACACTGTCCCCTCTCTCTATCCACACTGTCCCCTCTCTCTATCCACACTGTCCCCTCTCTCTATCCACACTGTCCCCTCTCTCTATCCAAACTGTCCCCTCTGATAGGGTATTCAAACAGGCTCATTGAGACAGGCTTTGAAAATTCACAGACCCCCAAGTCAAAGCTACTACGTGCTGCTCAGTATGTTGCATTAACTCATCAATCAACTTGACATTTTAAGACCTTGGGTAGCGAGCCAATAAAACGTTAAAAGACTTTCAATTGAGCCAATAAGGTCAAAGAAGGCGAGTTCTTTTCTGTAAATTGATCCAGGTATAAAGTACAGCCATTTTTGACCATGTGTCTCAGTAAGACAAAGAAACTGGCAATCAGCCAGCAGTTTGTCGCTCTCTGCCGAGATTAAAAAGTTAAAACTACCATCGGAGTTCGTATTGCATTGGAAATTAAGAGATCTAACAATTTTGGCGCTGCGAGCAGGGTCGCTGAGGAAAGAAACTGAATTTTGGACATCGGACCTACATTGAGGTGAGGACTCCTCTTTTTTAAAAAAAGTCCTCGGTCAAAAGTCTAAATTCGCCTCTCCTTCTACGCGATTTCGAAAGCCTCCGGTTTGCGAACCCTCCGGTTGGTAGCTCGAGGTCCCATAGACATCTAAACTTCGGCGGTGTGTTAGTTAATTAATCACCGACCATTGATCGGCTAGCAGGCCTACGACTCGAGACCCCAGTAAAGGACTCAGTAAATAAATGGCAGCAGGAGAACAGGGCAAAGAATTGCCTACAACTGTTAAATGTGGGCAGGCACCACCTCAAGTTTCGCTCGATTTAATTCTCGAACAGTTGAAAGAATACATAGAGCAACAATTCAACTTATCTAAAACCTGTATTAAGATCGAACAAAAGTACAGAACCTCCAAAGGACAATGGTCCTTGGACGAGATTAAAAGGGTCTGGGCAAAAATGATCCGTATGAAAAATAAAGAGTGAACTAGATGGTCCCTAGCGGTTATGGGCTAGATTCGAAACCGGAATGAAATTATAATGTGTTCCCAACATGATCGAGAACTGACCAGTACAAAGGATCAATTGCAAGCAGTTTGTGCACAGCTGCGACAGAATAAGCTTGAACTTGAAAAGCTGGAAGCGGAAGTTAAAGATCTTAAAGGTGAAATTAAAGAATGGAAAAAATCATTAGGTCAAGAGACAGTAATAGGAAAAGGAAAATGTATTGATCAATTCCCAGGGTACCCATGTTTGGACAAATTAAAAGCGCAAACCCGAAGACACGACCGAGGAACAGATATGGTTTCTGAATCCTCCGACAATACAGTGTCGGAGGGAGATGAAGAATTAGGGGTGCGCTTTGCCCCGTTTAAAAAAAGATGAGTTGTAGTCAAATCAGAAGAGACTGCGGATGAGGGCGGAACAAAAAAAAAACAAGAGAAGGGTGTACGAAGAATACTTAGTTCATGATCCGGCAGGCCCAGAGAAAATTGATAAATGGTCCAAGGAATTGCCCAATCCAAAGAAAGGGGGAGTAAATACGTGGGACCAATTGGACCGCTTAAGAAATATATATCAACTTCATCCCTGGGACGGAGTGCAAATTTTGACCATAATGGTGCCAAAAACACAGGGGAGAAAATTGCACGACAAGGTCGATGAAGCTTTGGGGCAGAATGAGCACGAATTAGACGCAGGATGGGAGGCGATTAAACACTGGCTGCAAGCCTTCACTCCAGCTAAGACAGACGGAGGAAAAATTGCAGCTTGCCAACAAAAATGATCAGAGGATGTCCTGGAGTATGATGAGCGGTTTAGATGCATGTGGCTAGAACATTCGGGTATGAATAATACGGATGAGGAAATGGGTGAACAAGTGTTTGGACCCCTGAAAGCAGCTTTCGAAGCAGGTCTAAAGCCAGAACTGTCCAAAATGCTTAAGGTAGTGTTACCGGACTGGGAAGGTAGAGGAACAACCTTTGCAGCATTGGTGGATCGATGTAACCAATTAGATCGGAATATGGGAACTCAAGTCCGAGCTGTACAGGCTATGGGATGGAAATCCCAGATTCCGATAAACAGTCATTTGGAAAATTACCCGGAACATGTCGTTATTGTGCGAAAGAAGGTCACTGGGCCAAGACGTGCAGGGCAAAACAGAAATGTCGTGGCTGGGGAAGAGGACGCAGCCACGGATACAATTCAGCCACCAAGCCAGGCTTGTCACAAGATAACGACCTCATAGAAGCATTTAAGCGACTGACAATACAACAACAGAAGGAGTTACTTGGGATAGCAAAAAACAATTAGAGCCCACCCTGGCCCCCCTCCTCGCACTAAAACAACAGAGAGGAGATGGACTATATATAACTGTGAGGGTGGGCGATAAGGATGTGGACTGTCTTTTAGACACAGGGGCGGAATTAACATGCTTACCCCAACAATATGTCGACGATATCCTGCTCGATTCAAACACAGAAGAACAGCATGAACAAGATTTACGAGCTTTGCTGGATCACCTTCGGCTGAAAGGACATAAAGCCAGCATCGACAAAGCACAAATCACCAAGAAGGAACACCATGGCCCCAGGCACTACCAATAGTGCTCTGCAGCATTAGGGCAACCCCGAGCAGAACTACAGGTCTAAGCCCATATGAAATTATAACAGGAAGACCCATGTCGCTGCCAGGAACTATCGATTTACGGAAAGCTGATGTTCACTTAATGCGTGACACTTTCTTATCATACTGTCAGAACTTAACCAATGCTATTAGTTCTGTTTCCCGACAGGTATCGGCAGCTTGGGGTAATCCACCCGAAGGAGGACATGACATCATCCCGGGAGTCTGGGTGTATGTGAAAAAATTGCATAAAGAACCTTTGGGTGCCAAGTGGGTGGGACCTTATCAAGTGTTATTGACCACCCAGGCAGCTGTTAAAGTCCAAAGAAAGAAAGCCTGGATCCTCGCTTCACACGTTAAACGAGCACCTGTAACTGAAGCTGAAATCTGATAAGGACAATTACTTTTTGCGAAAATGTATAAATTTACTGTATTATTGATTGTAGGTATTATAGGCATAGGCCTACTTCTTACTAGCCGACCCTCTGCACCAAAGGGAAATAGTAGGGCAAGCAAGGGAATTACATGTAAATACTTTTTATATATGTCATACATTTATGCCAAACAAGGTAACATTTCGAGTTGTTGGGTGTGTACGCATATTCCTATTCACTCAAAGGGAGAGATTCCCTTGAGGCCAGTTCCCTTGAATATCTTGGAAATGGCTGAGTTGATAATAAAACAGGCAATGCGTTTCAGGATACGGAAAACTGGGCACGTAAATGGAAGTCAGCAGGTTACAATTTGACTACTTTGAAGGGGGATACCAACCGTGGTACAATAATTCCAAACGGCCCCCATTTTTTGTTATCACTAATACAACAGGAATAGGAAGACCGGGGGAATCAGTCTGTCTGATTAGAAACATCAAAGGAGGCCAAAATATGGGGTATAGTAACTGCTCCCGGAATTATAATATAATCAAGCCACGGAACCGTCCAAACTGGGCCGATGTGGGAATTTTTAACGTAACGGGGATTCTGAATAAAACAGATGGAAAAGCCTGGACAGGCCCCAGAGTGTTGCTGATAAAGAAACAGCTAACATTCATTGCATATAATGGCACCTATTGGGTGTGTGGCCACAAGGCCTACCCTTGGCTGCCCCAGAATTGGATGGGATCCTGCTATTTAGCCGACATTGTGCCTTATATGTATCATATAAAGTCACTGTCGGAACATTTACACCGTCCTAAGAGAGCTATCACAGAATCAGAGAGGTTCTTTGCCATCCTGGCAAGGGAATCCATTAACATGACATCCGTTGTGGAACGGGTATCCAATGATTACTCAGAGGCCCTAGTTAAAATCAATGCAGAAATGGTAGCAATCCGCACAGTAGCCCTACAGAATAGACTGGCCCTTGACTATATCCTGGCTGAAAAGGGAGGTACTTGCACCCTATTCGGAACTGAGTGTTGCACATATATCCCAGATAGCTCCGAAGAAATTACCCACTTAGTGGAGCATATCCAAAAGGAGGTAGAAAAACTTAAGCAACCCCCATCATTCACTTTGTGGAGTGGAGCCACTGAATGGCTAGGTTCAATAGGAAATTCATTGGTGGAAGGTGTAATTCTATTTGTTGTAATTGTTTTACTTTTATATTGTTTATGTTGATTAAATGTTGTTGCGACCAGGCGGCTGTAGCTGCTGTCCCACAGGTGAGGCACCTTGCAGGTCCCAGCAGACCGTCTGTACGTGGCACAGGAGTATGTTATGCTTAAGGAAAGGTTGTTTACTGGTTGAATTAAGATATTGATTTGGATTAAATTGGAATACGGTTCATTAACGTATTAAAACCATACTTCCATTGTGGCCACGATGGAACTCGGGTTGGTGTAAATTTGTGTGGAAGCTACTAGTCTGACCATGTGGCGAAACACAACAACAAATTTTGGAAGGAAACTCTATTAACATGTATGAAATTATTTTGTAGAATGTTTAACCAGTGATACCTGAAGTTTTATGATTCAGTTTGTGAAAGAATCAAAGGGGGGATTGATAGAGTATTCAAACAGGCTCATTTAGACAGGCTTTGAAAATTCACAGACCCCCAAGTCAAAGCTACTACATGCTGCTCAGTATGTTGCATTAACTCATCAATCAACTTGACATTTTCAGACCTTGGGTAGCAAGCCAATAAAACGTTAAAAGACTTTCAATTGAGCCAATAAGGTCAAAGAAGGCGAGTTATTTTCTGTAAATTGATCCAGGTATAAAGTACCGCCATTTTTGACCATGTGTCTCAGTAAGACAAAGAAACTGTCAATCAGCCAGCAGTTTGTTGCTCTCTGCCGAGATTAAAAAGTTAAAACTACCATCGGAGTTCGTATTTCATTGGAAATTAAGAGATCTAACACCTCTCTCTATCCATACTGTCCCCCCTCTCTATCCATACTTTCCCATCTCTCTCTATCCATCCATACCGTTCCCTCTCTCAATCCATACTGTCCCCTCTCTCTATCCAGTGAGGATATTGTCTGGTCCTGTTGAGGTGCAACCTGTCCGGCTTGTACTGGTTCCACCTCCCCCAGAAACGCTCCCAATGCCTCAGGAATGTAAAGCCCTCCCTCCTGCACCAAACTCCAGCCATGCATTCATCTGCTCTATCCTCTTATTTCTGTACTCACCAGCACGTGGCACCGAGAGTAATCTGGACATTACTACCTTTGAGGTCATGTTTTTTAATCTCTTTCCTAGCTCCCTAAAATTTGCCTGCAGGATCTCATCCCTCTTTCTACCGATGTCATTGGTCCCGATATGGACCGCAACCTCTGGATGTTCATCCTCCCCCCTCAACAATGTCCTGCAGCCACTCAGTGACATCCTTGACCCTGGCACCATGGAGGCAACATCCCATCCTGGAATCATGTCTGTGCCTGCAGAAGCGCTTGTTTGTTCCCCTATCAAATCCACTCCCACTATTGCTCTTCCAATCTTCTTCCTCCCCGCTCTGTGCAGCTGAGCCACCCACGGTGTCGTGGACATGGCTCTGGCTGCACTCCCCAGAGAAACCAGCAGTATCCAGAACTGAAAACCGGGTAGCGAGCGAGATGCACTCAGGGGACTCCTGTTCTACTCTTGCCCCACAACGCTGAAAATTTTATCAACTCAGGTTTATCTCTTTCTAAAGTTACAAGTGAATCTGCTTCCAGCACCCGAATAGGCAGTGCGTTCCAGGCCATAACATCTCGCTGCTTCATTAGTCCCCTCATGCAGCATCTGGTTCATTTGCCAATCACATTAAATCTGTGCCTCTGGTTACTGAACTTTCTGACACTGAAAATTGTTTCTCCTTATTAAGAGGATTGGAGGGCTGGAGGAGTTTACAGAGATAGGGAGGGGCGAGGCCTTGGAGGGATTTGAGCAAGAGGATGAGAATTTTAAAGCCTGAAGCCACCAGCCGTCTCCCCCAGTGCAGAATGTGACTCACTGCTAACAGAAAAGATTTTTGTTTACTTACAAAAGATGCATAATGAAGGGAAGTCAATCTCTGTATCTTTAACTAACAGCGACATGAGGGAAATGAATGACCTTTAAACACCTGGTTCACTTGGCACTGAAGTGTCTGAAACTCATAATAGGAACTCCAGGGAAACAAAATACTGACAAATGTTAAACTGTTTTGCTGACAAAAGAAATCTCGATTTAACTTTAAAAGATAAAATTGTTTAACAGGGGTTCACACAGACTCACCTGATAGGCCGACTCAGGATCCACCCCTCAAGCACCGCGATTGGTTGCAGAATACTCTGCTCCCTGGGCCCTCCGGCCTCTGACCTCTCTTCCTGTTGATTCCCAGGGCAATCAATCACCACTCGCCAACATTACATTGCCAGATTAAGTTGAGGGGCTCAGAGGAAGAAATAAAATGGGGCCGTGAATCTGCATTAAGAAATAAAATTAGAAATAAATGATTAAATTTATAAGCAAAACTATTAAAAGTCAAATCAAATGAATTGTTGCATTTAATACATCCTTCTGGGCCAAGTGGGAAACAAGTGATGTGTGGGCTGTGCAGAGTGTCTGTGCCCGTTTATACAGCATGTCCCTGGCTCCCCACTCCAAGTGCACATGTTTCAGCTCACATCCAACTGACTGGATATACCTCGCCAGTCTAAACCCCATCACACAAATAGCAGCATTTGATGTTTAGTTCTGCTCAACCTTTATAAACACTGGTTAGGCCTCAGCTGACACATTGTGCTCAATTCTGGGCACCACACTTTCAGAAGGGTATCTACACCTTAGAGAGGGACCAGAAGAGATTTACTAGAATGGTACGAAGGAGGAGGGACTTCAGTTATGTGGAGATACTGGAGAAGCTGTGGTAATTCTCCTTGGAGTAGAAAAGTTTAAGAGGAGATTTGGTAGAGTGTTGAAAATCATGAACGGTTTTAATAGACTAAATAAGGAGAAACACTTTCCAGTGGCAGAAGGGTCGGTAACCAGAGGACACAGAGTTCAGTTGATTGGCAAAAGAAGCAGAGGCGACATGAGGAACCATTGTATAAGCAGCGAGTTGTTGCAATCTGGAATGCACTGCCTGAAAGGGCTATGGAAGCAGATTCAATAGTGGCTTTCAAAAGTGAATTGGATAATTACTAAAGGGACAATATTTGCAGAGCTATGGGGAAAGAGCAGGGGAGTGGAACTAACTGGATAGCTCTACCATAGAGCCAGCACAGGCATAATGGGCCGAATGGCCTCCTGTGCTTTCATTCTATGAAAATGGCGGATGATCTTATCCAGAATGTTGTGACCACATATCCCCAGAAAACCAACACCGCCTATTTCCACCTATGTAATATCGGCCGTCCCCACCCCTGCCTCAGTTCACCCTCTGCTGAAACCCTCGTCCATTCCTCGGTTACCTCTAGACTTGACTATTCCAACACACCCCTGGCTGGCTTCCCACATTCTACCCCACGTAATCTTCACCTCATCTAAAGCTCGGCTGCCCGTGTCCTAACTCGCACCAAGTCTCGTTCACCCATCACTCCCTGTGCTCACTGACCTACATTGGCTCCCGGTTAAGCAACACTTCGATTTCAAAATTCTCATCCTTGTTCACAAATCCCTCCATGGTCTCGCCCCTCCCTATCTCTGTAATCTCCTTCAGCCCCACAACCCGCAGAGATGTCTGTGATCCTCTAATTCTGCCTCCTGAGCATCCCTGATTATAATCGCTCAACCATTGGTGGCCTTGTCTTCTGTTGCCGAGGCCCCAAGCTCTGGAACACCCTCCCGAAACCTCTGTGCCTCCTCCCTGAAGGTACTGACTCTGGCTGGGTTCAGTTCTACACTCACTGGTTCCCCTCCCCTGAAAGCACTGACTGTGGCTGGGTTCAGTTCTACACTCACTGGTTCCCCTCCCCTGAAGGTACTGATGCTGGCTTGGTTCAGTTCTACACTCACTGGTTCCCCTCCCCTGAAGGTACTGACTCTGGCTGGGTTCAGTTCTACACTCACTGGTTCCCCTCCCCTGAAGGTACTGACTCTGGCTTTGTTAATTTCGACACTCACTGGTTCCCCTCCCCTGAAAGCACTGACTCTGGCTGGGTTCAGTTCTACACTCACTGGTTCCCCTCTCCTGAAAGCACTGACTCTGGCTGGGTTCAGTTCGACACTCACTGGTTCCCCTCTCCTCCCCTGAAAAATTGACTCGGTCTGGTTTCAGTTCTGCACTCACTGGTTAACATACGATATCGGAGCAGCAGTAGGCCATGCGGCCCCTCTAACCTGCTCCGCCATTTAATACGATCGTGGCTGATCCGATCATGGACTCAAATCCCATTCCCTGCCCGCTCCCCATAACCTCTTATCGTTTGAGATAGTGTCTATTTCTGTCTTAAATTTATACAATGTCTCAGCTTCCACAGCTCTCTGAGGCAGTGAATTCCAGACATCCACAACCCTCAGAAGAAATTTCTTCTCATCTCAGTTTTAAATGGGTCCTCCTTATTATAAGATTATGCCCTCTAGTTCTAGTCTCCCCCATCAGTGAAACATCCTTTCTGCATCCACCTTGTCACGCCCACTCATAATCTTATATATTTCAATATGATCACTTTTCTATCTTCTGAATTCCAATGAGTAGAGGCCCAACATATTCAACCCCCTCATCTCCAGAATAAACTTTGTGAACCTTTTCTGAACTGCTTCCAAAGCAAGTATATCCTTTCGTAAATACAGAAACCAAAACTGCACGCAGTATTCCAAGTGTGGCCTCACCAATACCCAGTACAACTGTAGCAAGATTTCCTAGCTTTTATACTCCATCCCCTTTGTAATAATGGCCAAGATTCCATTGGCCTTTCTGATCACTTGCTGTACCTGCATACTGATCTCTTGTGTTTCATGCACAAGTCCCCACAGGTCCCGCTGTAGAGAAGCACTTGTTAAACTTTCTCCATTTAAATAATAACTTCTTCTGTGATTTTTTTTTCTGCCAAAGTGCATGACCTCACACTTTCCAACATTATATTCCATCTGCCAAATTTTTGACAACTCATGTAGCCTGTCAATGTCGTTTTGCAGATTTTGTGTGTCCTCCTCACACATTGCATTTCCTCCCATCTTTGTATCATCAGCAAACTTGGCTACACGACACTCGGTCCCTTCATCCAAATCGCTAATATAGATTGTAAATAGTCGGGGTCCCAGCACTGAACCCTGCGGCAACCCACTAGTTACTGATTGCCAAACTGAGAATGAACCATTTATCCCGACTCAATATTTCCTTATAAGTCAACCCTCTCATCTCCGGAATCAACCTCATGAACCTTCTCTCAACTGTCTCTCCTTTCCTCCCCTGAAGATGCTGAATCTGTCTGGTTTCAGTTCTGCACTCACTGATTCCCCTCTGTCCCTGCCCCTGAAGGTGCTGTCTCGGGCTGGAATCAGTTCTACACTCACTGGTTCCCCTCTCATCCCTTGAAGGTGCCGATACTGGCTGGGTCCAGTTCTACACTCACTGGTTCCCCTCCATCTCCTCCCCTGATGGTGCTGACTCTGGCTGGGTTCAGTTCTACACTCACTGGTTCCCCTCCCCTGAAGGTGCTGACTCTGCCTGGGATCAGTTCTACACTCACTGGTTCCCCTCCCCTGAAGGTGCTGACTCTGGCTGGGTTCAGTTCTGCACTCACTGGTTCCCCTCCCCTGAAGGTGCTGACTCTGGCTGGGTCCAGTTGTATACTCAGTGGTTCCCCTCCCTCCCATCTGCCCCGTCCCTTAAGGCGTTAACTCTGGCTGTGTTCAATTCCACGCTCACTGTTACCCCTCCCTCCCCTCTCCAGCACGCAGAGTTCAGGGAGTGAGGAGAGAGATTAAAAAGCAGGACCTCAAAGGTAGTAATCTCCGGATTCCTCCCAATGTCACGAGCTAGTGAGTACAGAAACAGGAGGATAGAGCAGATGAATGCCTGGCTGGAGAGATGGTGCAGGCGGGAGGGCGTTAGTCTCTTGAGGCACTGGGACCACTTCTGGGGGAGGTGGGACATGGACAATCCGGACAGGTTGCACCTTAACAGAGCCGGGACCAATATCCTCGTGGCGGGGGGGGTTGCTAGTGCTGTTGTGGAGAGTTTAAACTAGCTTGGCAGGGGGATGGGAACCTGAAAATAGAGTCAGTAGGGAGGGGAGTAAAGCTGGAATTAGGAAGCAAAAAGAAAGAAAGTGAGTTTGGAGGAGAGAGGAAACAAGCAGGAAAAAAGTGTAAAAAAACAAGGCACTTTGTCTCAATGCACGTAGCATTTGTAACAAAATAGATGAGTTGTTGGCACAAAGATACAAATGGGTATGATCTGATCGGCATTACAGAGACGTGGTTGCAAGGTGAGCAATTGGGGAATTAAATGTTCAGCGGTACTGGACAATCCGGAAGGACAGACAGAAAGGAAAAGGAGGTGGAGTAGCTCCATTGATAAAGGATGGAATCACTGCAATAGTAAGAAACGATATTGGCTCAAATGATCAGGATTTTGAAACGGTTTGGGTGGAGATAAGGAACAATAAGCGGAAAAAGTCACTGGTGGGTGTAGACGATAGGCCCACTAACAATAGCTACTCTGTTGGTCAGCGCATAAACCAGGAAATAGTGGGGGCTTGTAAAAAGGGAACAGCAATAATCATGGGTGATTTTAACCTCCATATTGATTGGACAAACCAAATTGGTCAGGATAGCCTTGAGGAGGAGTTCATAGAGTGCATAAGGGACGGGTTCCTTCAGCAGTATGTAATGGAACCAACGAGGGGGCAGGCTATCTTAGATCTGGTCCTGTGTCATGAGACAGGATTAATAAACAATCTCCGAGTAAAGGATCCCTTGGAATGAGTGATCATAGCATGATCTGAATTTGAAATCCAGATGGTGGGTGAGAAATTTGGATCTCTAAACAGTGTACTAAGCTAAAATAAAGGAGACACTGTACGAATGAGGGCAGAGTGGGGTAAAGTGGACTGGGAAAATAGATTAAAGTGCAGGACGGTTGATGAACAGTGGTGTACATTTAAGGAGATATTGCACAACTCTCAAGAAAAATATATTCCAGTGAGGAGGAAAGGGTGTAAAAGAAAAGATAGCCAGCCGTGGCTAACTAAAGAAATAAAGGACGGTATCCAATTAAAAACAAGGGCATACAAAGTGGCCAAAACTAGTGGGAGGACAGAAGACTGGGAAGCTTTTAAAAGCCAGCAAAGAATGACTAAAAAAAATGATTAAGAAAGGGAAGATAGACTATGAAAGTAAACTAGCACTAAATATAAAAACAGATAGCAAGAGTTTCTACAGGTATATAAAAAGGAAAAGAGTGGCTAAAGTAAATGTTGGTCCCTTAGAGGACGAGACCGGGGAATTAGTAATGAGGAACATGGAGATGGCAGAAACTCTGAACAAATATTTTCTCTCAGTCTTTACGGCCGAGGACACTAACAATATCCCAACAGTGGACAGTCAAGGGGCTACAGGGGGAAGGAACTTAACACAATCCATAAGAAGTTGGTACTCAGTAAGATAATGGGACTAAAGGTGGATAAATCCCCTGGAGCTGATGGCTTGCATCCTAGGGTCTTAAGAGAAGTCGCAGCAGGGACAGTGGATGCATTGGTTGTAATTTACCAAAATTCCCTGGATTCTGGGGAGGTCCCAGCGATTGGAAAACTGCAAATGTAACATCCTTATTTAACAAAGGAGGCAGAAAAAAAGCAGGAAACTCTGGACCAGTTAGCCTCACTTCTGTGGTTGGGAAAATGTTGGGAGTCCATTATTAAAGAAGCAGGAGCAGGAGCAGGATATTTGGAAAAGCAAAATTCGGTCAGGCAGAGTCAGCATGGATTTATGAAGGGGAAGGCATGTCTGACAAATTTGCTGGAATTTTTGGAGGATGTAACAAACAGGGTGGATAAAGGGGAACCAGTGAGTGTGGTGTATTTGGACTTCCAGAAGGCATTTGACAAGGTGCCACGTAAAAGGTTACTGCACAAGATAAACGTTCACAGGGTTGTGGGTAATATATCAGCAAGGATAGAGGATTGGCTAACTAACAGAAAACAGAGAGTCGGATAAATGGTGCATTCTCTGGTTGGCAACCAGTAACTAGTGGGGTGCTGCAGGGATCAGTGGTGGGATCCCAACTATTTACATTCTATATTAAAGAACTTGGAAGAAGGGACTGAGTGTAACGTTGCCAAGTTTGCTGACGATGCAAAGGATGGGAGGAAAAGCAATATGTGAGGACACATAAAATCTGCAAAAGGACATATACAGGCTAAGTGAATGGGAAAAAATTTGGCAGATGGAGTATAATATTAGAAAGTGTGAGGTCATGCACTTTGACAGAAAAAAAATTAAAGACCAAGTTATTATTTAAATGGAGAAAGATTGCAAAGTGCTGCAGTACAGCGGGACCTGTGGGTACTTGTGCATGAAACACAAAAGGACAGTATACAGGTACAGCAAGTGATCAGGAAGGCGAACGGAATCTTGGCTTTCCTGATCCAGGTTTATGAAAGGATATGCTTGCTTTGGAGGCAGTTCAGAGAAGGTTTTGGGGATGAGGGGGATGACTTATGAGGAAAGGTTGAGTAGTTTGGGCCTCTACCCATTGGAATTCAGAAGAATGAGAGGTGATCTTATCGAAACGTATAAGATTATGAGGGGGCGGGACAAGGTGGATTCGGAGAGGATGTTTCCACTGATGGGGGAGACTCGAACTAGAGGGCATAATCTTAGAATAAGGGGCCACCCATTTAAAACTGAGATGAGGAGGAATGTCTTCTCTCAAAGGATTGTAAATCTGTGGAATTTGCTGCCTCAGAGAGCTGTGAAAGTTGGGTCATAGAAACATAGAAAATATTTGCAGGAGTGGGCCATTCGTTATTTTTGTGACTGGAAGGCTGTTTCCAGTGGGGTTCTGCAGGGCTCAGTGCTGGGTCCCTTGTTTTTTGTGGTATATATCAATGACTTGGACTTCAATGTTAGGGGTATGATTAAGAAGTTTGCAGGTGACACTAAAATAGGCTGTGTGGTTGAGAAAACTGCACACTGCAGGAAACTATAAATGTACTGGTCAGGTGGGCAGTAAAGTGGCAAATGGAATTTAATCCAGATAAGTGTGAGGTAATGCATTTGGGGAGGTCAAACAAGGCAAGGGATTACACATTAAATGCTACAACACTGAAAATTGTAGAGGAACAAAGGGACCTTGGAGTGAAGGTCCACAGATCCCTGAAGGTGGCAGGCCAGGTAGGTAAGGTGGTTAAGAAGGCATATGGAATACTCGCCTTTATTAGTCGAGGCATGGAATACAAGAGCTAGGAGGTTATGCTTGAACTGGTTAGGCCGCAGTTGGAATATTGTGTGCAGTTCTGGTCATCTCATTACAGGAAATATATGATTGCACTGGAAAGGGTACAGAGGAGATTTACAAGAATTTTGCCTGGACTGGAGAATTTTGGCTATGAGGAAAGATTGGAGATGCAGAGTCCATTTTCTTTGGATCAGAGGACACTGAGGGGAGACCTGATGAAAGTGCATTAAATTATGAGGGGCCTGGATAGAGTGGATAGGAAGGACCTATTTCCCTTGGCAGAGGAATCATCAACAAGGGGGCACAGATTTAAAGTAATTGGTTTAGAGGAGATACGAAGGGAATTTTCTCCACCTCGAGGTTTGTGGGGGTCTGGAACTCACTGCCTGAAAGGGTGGTAGAGGCAGAAACACTCAGCACATTTGAAAAATACTTGGATGTGCACTTCAAGTGTCATCACCTACAGGGCTACGGACCGAGAGCTGGAGAGTGGGATTAGGCTGGATAGCTGTTTGTCGGCCGGCATGGACACGGTGGGCTGAAATGGTCTCCTGACATGCTGTGAATTTCTATGATTTTATGATAAATGACCTAGATGACGGGACCGAGTGTAATGTATCCAAATTTGTTTAGGATACAAAACTAGGTGGGACAGTAAGCTGTGAGAACACATGAGTCTGCAAGATATACATAGATAGACTATGTGAGTGGGCAGTAAGGTGGCAGATGGAGTATAATGTAGGGAAATGTGAGGTTATTCACTTTGGTAGGAACAACAGAAGAACAGAGTATCTTTTAAATGATGAGAAACTTTTAAACATTGGTGTTCAGAGAGATTTGGGGTGTCCTTGTGCAAGACGCACTGAAAGTGAGCATGCTGGTACGCAAGCAATAAGGAAGGGAAATGGTTTGTCCTTTTTGGAAAGGGTTTGGAGTATAAGAGTAAGGAGGTCTTGCTACAATTGCACAGGGCCTTGGTGAGACCACACCTGGAGTATTGGGCACAGTTTTGTTTTCTTATCTAAGGACGGAAACACTTGCCTTGGAGACGGTGCAACAAAGGTTCACAAGATTCCTGGGATGAGAGGGCTGTCTTATGATGAGATAGTGTGTAGAATGGGCCTATACACTCTCGAGTTTAGAATGATGAGAGGTGATCTCATTGAAGCATACAAGTTTCAGAAGGGGACTGACAGGTTAGATGCTGAGAGGTTGATTCCCCTGGCTGGACTGTCAAGAACTAGGGGCACAGTCTCAGGATAAGGGGTAGGCCATTTAAGACAGAGATGAGGAGGAATTTCTTCACTCAGAGGGTTGTGAATCTTTGGCATTCTCTCCCCCAGAGGGCTGTGGATGCTCAGTCTATTCAAGGTTGAGATAGATAGATTTTTGTATATTAAGGGAATCAAGGGATATGGAGATCAGGCGGGAAAGTGGCGTTGAGGGCGATGATCAGCCATGATCTTATTGAATGACCGTGCAGGCTCGAGGGACATTCTGGCCTCCTCCTGCCGCTATTTCTTATGTTGATATCCAGGGGGACTCTAGATTTATTAGTCCCACCCTTTTTCTTTAAGGTAACATACTTCCTCTGAACCCTCATTATCTCTTCATTGAATGCCTCCCACTGCTCTGAGACTGATTTAACTTCAACAAAAGAACATAAGATTTCAGAGCAGGAGTAAGCCAGTCGGCCCCTCGAGCCTGCTCTGCCATTCAATGAGGTCATGACTGATCTTCTACCTCAACTTCACTTTCCTGCACTATTCCATATCCCTTGATTACCTTAATTTACAAAAATCTATCGATCTCTGTCTTAAATATGCTCAAAGACAGAGCCTCCACAGCCCTCTGGGGTAGAGAATTACAAAGATTAATGAGTGAATAAGTTTCTGATCATCTCAGTCCTAAATGGCCAACCCCTTATTTTGAGACTGTGACCCCTGGTTCTAGACTCCTCAGCCAGAGGAAACATCCTCCCTGCATCTATCCTGTCACGCCTTGTAAGAATTTTGTCTGTTTCAATGAGATCATCTCTCAGTCTTCTAAACTCTAGAAAATACATGCCTAGTCTACTCAATCTCTCCTCATAGGACAATCCTCCCATCCCAGGAATTCAGTTTGGTGAACCTTCGTTGCCATCCTCAACAGCAAGTACATCCTTCCTTAGGTAAGCAGCCAAAACTGTACACAATGCTCCAGCTGCAGTCTCACCAGGACCCTATATAATTGCAGTAAGACGTCTTTACTCTTGTACTCAAATCCTCTTGTAATAAAGGCCAACATACCATTTGCTTTCTTCGTTGCTTGCTGTACCGACATATTAACTTTCAGTGATTCGTGTACAAGGACACCAAGGTCCCTCTGAACACCAAAGTTTCCGAATCTCTCACCAATTCATATAGCTGTTTCCAGTCCACTTTGGCTAAATCACATCTCAGCTTAGTAAAATTGGCTTTTCCCCAATTGATAACTTTTATTCCTGGTCTGTCTTTGTCCTTTTCCATAACTACCCTAAATCAACCTGAATTATGATCACTAGCACCAAAATGCTGTCCCATCAATACCCCTTCCACTTACCCAGCTTCAGTCCCTAATACTAAGTCCATAACTTCCCCCTCTCTTTTTGGGCTTGCTGCGTACTGGCTAAAAAGTTCTGCTGGTTGCTGACCCCTCTTTGAAGGGAAATAGGTCCTTCCTCTCCACTCTATCTAGGCCGCTCATAATTTTATACACCTCATTAAGATCTCCCCTCAGCCTCCTTTGTTCCAAAGAGGGTTGGTGGGCTGGAGGAGGTTACAGAGATAGGGAAGGGTGAGACCCTGGAGAGATTTGAACAAGAGAATGCGTATTTTAAAGGCTGATACCACCAGCCATCTCGCCCAGCACAGATTGTAACTCACTAACAACAGGAAGGATGTTACTTTAAATACTACGAATGCATAATGCGGGGAAATCAATCTCTGTCCCTTTAACTAACAGCGTCATGGAAAGAGGAAAAAGAATGACATTTAAACACCTGATTAACTTGGCACTGAAGTGTCTGAAACTCATAATAGGAGCTCCAGAAAAACAAAAAACTGAGCAATGTTACATTGTTTTGTTAACAAAAGAAATCTTGATTTAACTTTTAAAAGATAAATTGTTTAACAGGGATTCACAAAGACTCACCCGACAGGCCGACTCAGGTTCCACCCCTCAAGCACCGCGATTGGTTGCAGAACTCGCTGCTCCCTGGGCCCTCTGGCCTCTGAACTCTCTTCCTGCTGGTTCCCAGGGCAATCAATCACCACTCGCCAACATTACACTGCCAGATTAAGTTGAGGGGCTTGGAGGAAGAAATAAAACAAGACCGTGAACCTGAGTGAAGAAATAAAATTAGAGAAGCATGATGAAATAAACAAGGATAGACAATATAAACTGAAGGGTACAATCCGAAAGGCGGTGCATGAACAGTGAGACCTGCGGGAATATGTGGACAAATCACTGAAGGTGACAGGACAGGTTGGGAAAGCAGTTAAAAAAGCTTACAGGTAGCTGGGCATCACAGAGTACAAAAGCAAGGAGGTTATGATGAACCTTTGTAAAACACTGGTTCGGCCTCAACTGGAGCATTGTGTCCAATTCTGGGCATCGCACATTAGGATGTGAAGGCCTGAGAGAGGGTGCAGAAAAGATTGACAAGAATGATTCTCGAGATGAGGGACTTCAGTTCCGTGGATTGACTGGAGAAGCTGGGGTTGTTCTCCTTAGAGCAGAGAAGGTTGAGAGGAGAATTGATAGAAGTGTTCAAATTCATGAGGGGTCCGGACAGAGTAGATAGAGAGATACTGTTCCCACTGGCAGAATGGTAGAGAATCAGAGGAGATGGATTTAAGGTGAATGGCAAAAGAACCAAAGGTGACATCATAAAATCTATTTTACGCAGCGAGTGGTTAGATTCCGGAAAGCACAGCCTGAAAGGGTGGTGGAGGAAGACTCAATCACAGCTTTCAAAAAGAAAAGTTGGATAAGTATCTGAAAGAAAACATTTGCAGGGCTGGGGGATGGGCAGGTAGTGGGACTAGCTGGGAGCAGGCAAGGGTTCGATGGGCCGAACGGCCTTCAGTGCTGTAACCATTCTCTGATTGTGTGAGCAGAACCACTCTGTTCCCTGACTCAATCTAAAGCCTTCCTGATTGTGAGCATCTCTGTTAAACCTGCCCTGCACCTTCACTGCTCCAAGGAGAACCACCCCAGATGCTGCAGCCATCATCTTATTGAATGGTAGCAGGCTCGAGGGGCCAAAGGGCCGACTCATCTCCTATTTCTGATGTTCTCATGTATTCATGTCACTAGTCCCCATCCTGCACCTGCTCCCTGCAGTAATATGGCCGCCGCGCATGCTCCCTGTCCTGCAGCGGGACAATGAAAAGTATTGTGACATCGAGGAAGCCCGGCCCCCCGTGGTGGGCGGCCCCGTGCTGCCCAAAGATGGCGGCCGAACTCCCGGCAAACCCCGACAGTAACCAAGGTCCGTCCCCGCCCGAAGGTGCCCCACAGCCGCCACCCGCCGACTCGGCGGCCAAATCTCACCGCCCGCACGTGTCCGTGAGAATGTGAGTCCTCAGGGAGGCTGAGCGCACTGCCGGGGCTGCTCATCCATCCTGCGCGTGGGGCACAACATCGTCCGTCCGCAGCTAATCTCCCACAATAGGCTGGCCCCACGCCTGCGCACAACTCCGCCCCGCCTCACCTGGGCCCCGAGCTCAAAGGCTGCGAGCGGAGCCCACCAACAAACCCCCCAACCACCCGCCCGCAACACTCAGCCCGCAGCCAATGGTGAGGGGGCGCGGGGCACCAGCCCACCCAGCGCGCTGCTCCGCACCAATCAGTGGCGGGGGGACGGGGCCGCGGCACCAATCAATCACTGGTCCCTGAAGGTGCTGACTCTGGCTGGGTTCAGTTCTACACTCACTGGTTCCCCTCCCCTGAAGGTACTGACTCTGGCTGGGTTCAGCTCTACACTCACTGGTTCCCCTCCCCTGAAGGTTCTGACTCTGGCTGGGTTTAGTTCTACACTCACTGGTTCCCCTCCCCTGAATGTACTGACTCTGGCTGGGTTCAGTTCTACACTCACTGGTTCCCCTCCCCTGAAGGTGCTGAATCTGGCTGGGTTCAGTTCTACACTCACTGGTTCCCCTCCCCTGAAGGTACTGACTCTGGCTGGGTTCAGTTCTACACTCACTGGTTCCCCTCCCCTGAAGGTACTGACTCTGGCTGGGTTCAGTTCTACACTCACTGGTTCCCCTCCCCTGAAGGTGCTGACTCTGGCTGGGTTCAGTTCTACACTCACTGGTTCCCCTCCCCTGAAGGTACTGACTCTGGCTGGGTTCAGTTCTACACTCACTGGTTCCCCTCCCCTGAAGGTACTGACTCTGGCTGGGTTCAGTTCTACACTTACTGGTTCCCCTCCCCTGAAGGTACTGACTCTGGCTGGGATCAGTTCCAGACACAGACATCATTCACTTTGTTCCTGTATCAAGATGGCTGCGCATGCACTGTGCTACTCATTGCATCAAGATGACCGATCGCTGAATCTACCTTCCTACACCAAGATGGCCACCGTTAGCCTGGTCCTGTGACCGGGAGAAAGCCCCGAAGCTTCAACCGCCGATATTCCGGTTATTATTCCGGGCTTGCGGCGGGCACGGGTTGTTGATGAAGCCTCCCCGACTTTCCGCTGGTCCGTTACTCCGCTCCCTCCCGTTGAAAAGGACTCTTCTGAGGAGCCTGTCCAAAACATGTCTTCTCCGCCATTACAAGTCTCGCTCATGCTCCAAACACAGCCAGGGCCCGCGCATGCTCCAAACACAGCCAGGGCCCGCGCCTACGCACTGAGCTGCTGCAGTTTGGGTGCGGCACATTCTCCATCGCGTGCCGCGCGGAGGGGTTTCCTGTACGGGCTGCTCCTGCACACCCTCAACTTTGCCATCCTCGCCGGCCGTCCGGACACGCCATGGCGTACCATCTTGCCGTCCGGAGGAGGCGGGGGTCCCCGATGGAGGGCACTCTCCGCAGGGGTCCTCCCACTATTCATCGTGGTCTTGGCCTGGAGGGTGGTGCACGGAGCAGTGTCGTGCAACAAATTTTTAAGCCGGTTCACGGACTCCCAGGCCGCCTGCAATTTCTGCGGTCTGGAGGAGTCCGTGTTCCATGTTTTTATTGAATGCACAAGGTTGCAGCCCCTGTTTCATTATTTGAAGGGGCTGCTCCTGAAATTCTGGCTGCATGTTTTATGTTTTGCAGGTTAACTCAAAAGAGAGTTTCTCCATCGCGTGGCATGCTGGGTACATAAGACCATGAGAAATAGTAGCATAAGTGGGATACCCGGACCCCCCGAGCCTGCTCCCCATTCAATAACAGTCTCGGGGGAACTTTACTCTGTATCTCACCCGTGCTGCAACTGTTCTGCAGTTTTTGATGGGACAGGTTGGAGAGAGATTTAATCTTTCGGTAACCCGTCCTGTACCTTCCCAAGGATTGTTGGGACAGTAAAGACGGAGAAATTACTCTCTATTTATCCCGTTCTGTTCCTGCCGTGGACAATGCTGAGGGCGCTTTACTCTATATCTAACCTGCGCTGTGCATGCGCTGGGAATGTCTGGTGGGACAGTGCAGAGGGATCCTTACTGTGTATTTAACCTGTGCTGTCCTGCCCTGGGAGTGTTTAATGGGTCAGCCTTCAGGGAGCTTTAAATTGTGACGAACCTTTGCTGTACATGTCCTGGGATTCTTTAGGACCGTGCAGAAGGAGCTTTACTCTATATATAACCCGTACTGTACCTGCCCTGGGACTGTGGAGAGAGAGATTTAGTCCGTGTTTCAGCCGTGCTGTACTTTACCTTAGTGTTTGATGCAGCAGAGTAGAGGGAACTTTACTCTGTAACTACCCTCTTTTATACCTGCCCTGTGAGTATTTGATGTGTCAGCGTAGAGGGAGCTTTAGTCTGTGTCTAACCCATGTCGTACTTGCCCTGGGAGTGTTTAATAGGACAGTACAGAGGGAGCTTTATTCAGTATCTGCCCCGCGCTGTACCTGCCCTGGGAGTATTTGTTGGGTCAGTGTAGCGGGAGATATTACTCTGTATTTATCCCGTTCTGATCCTGCCATGGAGTATTTGTGGAAGATATACTCCGGGACTGACCGTGCTGTACCGGCCCGGGCAGTGTTTGATGGGACAGTGTAGAGGGAGCTTTACTCTGTATCTCATCAATGCAGTATCTACTCTGGAATTCTTGGGACAGTGTAGCGGCAGATATACTCCATATTTAATCTTTGTTGTACCTGCCCTTGGAATGTCTGGGGGCACAGCCTCAAAATACGGGGGAGTCAATTTAAAACCGAGTTGAGAAGAAATTTCTTCTCCCAGAGGTTTGTGAATCTGTGGAATTCTCTCCCCAAGGAAGCAGTTGAGGCTAGCTCATTGAATGTATTCAAATCACAGATAGATAGATTTTTAACCAAAAAGGGAATTAAGGGTTATGGGGAGCGGGCAGGTAAGTGGAGCTGAGTCCACGGCCAGATCAGCCGTGATCTTGTTGAATGGCAGAGCAGGCTCGAGGGGCTAGATGGCCTCCTACTGTTCCTAATTCTTATGTTCTTATGTATGTCTGGTGGGACAGTGTCGAGGGAGCTTTACTCTCTATCTAAGCAAGGTGAGTATATTCTTCCTTAGATTAGGAGACCAAAACTGTGCACAATACTCCAGGTGTCGTCTCACCAATTCACTGTACAATTGTAGAGCGAGCTTTGAGAGAGGATTACCTTGTATCTAAATTGTACTGTACCTGCCCTCGGAGTGTTTATTTGGAAAATATAGAGGGAGCTTTACTTAGTATCCAACTAATGCAGTACCTGCCCTGGGCGTGTTTGATTGGACAGTGTAGAGGGAGCTTTACTTTGTATCAAACCCGTGCTGTACTTGCCCTGGGGCTGTTGGATGCGACAGTGTAGAGGGTGCATTCTTGACTGAATCAGGAGTTTGTGTGTTCTTGGCTGACACTCAGTTGCAGTACTTGGGGAATTTTGCATTGTTGAAGCTGTTGACTTTCGGATGAAATGTTAAATTGAAGCTGCGTCTGCACCCTCGGGTGGATGTGAACGTTCCCAGAGCAATACTTGAAAAAGAATAGGAGAGTTGCAACCTTGTCAATATTACAAAAATGTTCGTAAATGCTCCCTGAAACCCTTTGTGTCTGTGGGGGTGGGGATCAAGCCCAGATACTCAGAGTCAGAATCCGAATACTGACAGGGCCAGGATTGCCAAGTGGTTAAGGTGTTGGATTTAAAATGTAATTGATTTAAATCCGCGTGGGTTCGAACCCCCTCTCCTGGTAACCCCTTAATTTAACACAGATTGCTTCCCATCCTGTTCAGTGGCACCCGATTTTCACCTGTTGAATCAGCATTAGCCTGCGACACTCTGAGCCGATAATGAAATCAAATTGTGAAATGTATCTGTGTCGCTCGGTCTGTGCCTCTTTCTTTCTTCAGAGAGCTGTTTGTGTGTTTGAGTCTCTGACTCACTCTGTTTGTCTCTGTCTCTTTCTCTCGGTGTCCAGTTGTGTTCCAATGGGATTATGTTTGACTGGCTCTCTCTTTCCCATCATCTCTGTCTGTTATTCCCTGTCTCTAACCTGATGAGTATTTTCATCATTTTCTGTTTTTGTCACAATGCCTCTCTCTCTATCTGTCTTCATCTCTATCTGTCTCCCTCTTTGTCTCTCTCTTTGTCCCTGTGTTTTTCTCTGTCATTCCATCACTATTTGCCTCCCGCTCTTTCTGGAGCACGCAAACACATCTCTGTGTATGTTGTGTTTGAGTCTTTGTCTCACTCAGTCTGACCCTCCCTCTCAGTCTCACACTTTCTGTCTCTCGTTGTCTCTATCTCGCTGTCTGTCTCTCCCTGTTTGTCTGTTTGTCTCTGTTTCTCAATGTGTCTGTCGACTTCTCATGGTGTCCAGTTCTGTTCACAGCTCGATTCCGGCTCTGACAAAATGCATACGCATCAATTCCTCTTGAGAAAGTGATGAGTATCCCCGCCTGTCACGCGGGAGACCGCGGTTCAATTCCCTAACGGGGAGGCCGCATTTTACAAAATGCAGAATTCTGCTTCTGTTTCTTGGTATAGATTCATGTTAAAAAGTTCCAGAGCAATATAGAACAGTACAAATACAGCAAGAGGAGATTGCCTCTTCCAGAACTTTAGCAAACGGTTACTTTTTCACGATTCTGTGGCCGTCTGCTGCACAGAGATGGATGACTGAGTTTTATCTGAGAAACATTTAACAAGGCAGCGAGCCAGTAGTCGTGGTCCATTAGTTAAGGCAATGCACTAAAAATCCATTCGGGTTTCCCCGCACAGATTTGAATCCTGCCGACGACGTTTCTCAGCATATTTCATTCTGATGACAATTTAACCAGTTTCCTGCACAACTGATTCTGAGGTAGATGGAACAACGTCCCACACCTTTCAGCGCCGCTGCTGTTTCTTTATTTCATTAATCTGCAATATTCACGATACATACGGATAGAAAAAAGCAAAAGCCAGCCAAAGTAGCGACAGTGACCCTGCCTGTCTATCCATCTGTTTGTCTAAGGCACTCTGTGTATATCTTTATCTGGGTGTCAAGGTACATCAGTCATTGATTGTTGGCATGCAGGTGCAGCAAGCAGTGAAGAAGGCAAATGGCATGTTCGCCATCATAGCGAGGGGATTTGAGTATCGGAGCAAGGAGGTTTTACTGCAGTTGTACAGAGCCTTGGTGAGGTCACACATGGAATATTGTGTTCATTTTTGGTCTCCAAATCTGTGGAAGAACGTCTTTGCTATTGAGGGAGTACAGCGAAGGTTCTCCAGCTTGATTTCCGGGATGGCAGGACTGACATATGAGGAGAGACTGGATCAACTGGGCTGGTATCCACTGGAGTTTAGAAGAATGAGAGGCGCTCTCATAGAAATATATAAAATTCTGACGAAATTGGACAGGTTAGAGGCATGTAGAATGTTCCCATTGCTGGGGAGTTGGAGAACCAAGGGTCACGGTCCAAGAATAAGGGGTAAGGCATTTAGGGCCGAGATCAGGAGAAACTTCTTCACTCAGAGAGTGGTTAACCTGTTGCATTCTCTACCGCAGAAGGTTTTTGAGGACAGTGCGTTAGATATATTCAAAAGGGAGTTAGATATGGCCCTTATGGTTAATGGATCAAGGGGTATGGAGAGAAAGCAGGAAAGCGTTACTGAGGTTGAATGATCAGCCATGATCTTATTGAATGGTGGTGCAGGCTCGAAGGTCCGAATGACCTAATCCTGCTCCTAATTTCTATGTTTCTATGTTGATGCGTGTATATTTTTGGTTATTGTGTGTGTGTTTGTGTGTGTCTGTGTCTGTGTATGTCTATCTGTATGTATATCTCTGTGTATGTGCAACTGTCGATGCAAATCATCACCATGAATTTGGTGCGTCCTGGAAATTTTTTAAAACTTGGGGAAAATAATACGGTTGTGATCTTTGGTATCGGCTTTGTTTCAGTGGCTCCATTCTCGACTGAATCGGGAGTTTGTGTGTGTAAGTCCCACTCCTGAGACTTGAGCACATCATCTTGGCTGACATTCAAATGCAGCACTTGGAGAATTTTGCATTGTTGAAGCTGTTGACCATCGTCTGAAATGTTAAATTGAAGCTGCGTCTGCACCCTCGGGTGGATGTGAAAGTTCCCAGTGCATTACTCGAAAAATAGTAGGAGAGTTGCGCCCGTGTAAATATGCCGAAAAATGTTCGGAAATGCTCCCTGAATCCCGAAATGTATGTGTGTGTCTATGGGGGTGGAGTTGAAGCCCAGATTCTCCCAGAGATGGAGTCCAAGCACTGATAGGACCAGGATGGCCGAGTGGTTAAGGCGTTGGGCTTAAGATCCAATGGGTTTATACCCGCGTGGGTTCGAACCTCACTCCTGGTAATTACTTAATTAAACAGGTATTTTTCACATTCTACTTAGTGATACCCGATTTTCATCTGTTGCATTTGCATTTTTCACAATCTTCCTCGCCACCATGCTCCAGCTCACAATGAACAAGCTCCCCGGTGATGTGGATCTCAACTACAGAACCAGTGGCCAACTGTTTAACCTACGTTGTCTCCAGGCCAGGTCTAAGATCACACAACCTCTGTCATTAAGTACACGGATGGCGCCTGCATCTATGCAGAATCTGAGGCTGAACTCCAGGATTTAGTCAATATATTCACTGAGGCATATGAAAGCATGGGCCTTATGCTTAACATCTGTAAGACAAAGGTCCTCCACCAGCCTGTCCCCGCCGCACAGCATTGCCCTCCAATCATCAAGATCCATGACGTGGACCTTTGCCCATACCTCGGACGCCCCTTATCAACAATCGAAGACATTGATGCAGAGATTCAACATCACCTCCAGTACACCAGTGCAGCCTTCGGCCGTCTGAGGAAAAGAGAGGCCCTCAAATCTACCACCAAGTTCAAGGTCTACAGGGTTGTAATAATACCCGCCCTCATGTGTGGATCCGAGACATGGACCATATACAGCAGACACCTCAAGTTGCTGGAGATATATCACCAAGATCCTGCAAATCCCCTGGGAGGACAGCCACACCAACATCAGTGTCCTCGATCAGGCTAACATCCCCAGTATTGAAGCACTGACCACACTTGATCAGCTCCGCTGGGCAGGCCACATAGTTTGCATGCCAGATACGAGACTCTCGAAACAAATGCATTATGTGGAGCTCCTTCATGGTAAATGAGCCAACGGTGGGCAGTGGAATGGTTACAATTACACCCTCAAAGATTGCCTGGTAAAGTGCTACATCCCCACCGACACCTGGGAGTCCCTGGACAAAGACTGCCCTAAGTGGAGGAATTGCATCCGGGAGAGCGCTGAGCTCTTCGAGTCTCAATGCAAAGAGCGTGAAGAAGTCAAGTGCAGGCAGCGGAAGGAGCACGCGGCAAACCAGCCGCACCGACCCCTTCCTTCGACATATGTCTTTCCCACCTGTAACAGGCTCTGTGGCTATCGTAGTGGACTGTTCAGCCATCAGTGAACTTACTTTGGGAGTGGAAGCATGTCTTCCTCGATTTCGAGGGACTGCCTACGATGGCCCTCACGGCTAAAAGGATCAAGGGGTATGGAGAGAAAGCAAGAATGGGGCACTGAAATGCTTGATCAGCCATGATTATATTGAATGATGGTGGAGGCTCCAACGGCCGAATGGCCAAATCCTGCATCTATTTTCTATGTTTCTATATTTCTCTATCCACGTGAATACATCACCACCAATACCATATGCCTTAATTATGCACACTAATCTCTTGTGTGGGGCATTTTCAAAAGCGTTTTGAAAGTCCAAATACACTACATCGACTGGTTCTCCCTTATCCACTCCATTAGTTACATCCTCAAAAGGCTCTAGAAGATTTGTCGAGCATGATTCCCTTTCATAAATCCATGCTGAATTGGACCGATCCTGTAACTGCTTTCCAAATGCGCTGCTATTAAATCATTAATAATTGATTCCAGCATTTTCCCCACTACTGTTGTCAGGCTAACCGGTCTATAATTCCCAGTTTTCTCTCTCCCTCCTTTTTCAAAACTGGGGTTACATTTCTTACCCTCCAATCCATAGGAACTGAACCAGAGTCCATGGAATGTTGGAAAATGACCACCACTGCATCTACTATTTCTAGGGTCACTTCGCTAATACTCTAGTATACAGACTTTCAGGCCCTGGGGATTTATCATACTTCAGTCCTTTCAATTTCCCTAACACCATTTCCTGACTACTAAGGATTTCACTCAGTTCCCCCTTCTCGCTAGACCCTCGGTTCTCTGGTATTTTCGGGAGGGTATTCGTGTCTTCCTTCGTGAAGTCAGAAACAAATTATTTGTTCAGTTGGCCTTCCATTTCCTTGTTCACCATTATGAATTACCCTTATTCTGATTGCAAGGGACCTATATTAGTCTTCACTAATCTTTGTCTCTTCACATATCTGTAGAAGATTTTGGAGTCAGTTTTTATGTTCCCTGCAAGCTTACTCTATAGCTCTATTTTCCCCCTCCTAATTAAACCCTTAGTCCTCCTCTGCTGAATTCTAAATTTCTCCCAGTCTTCAGGTTTGCTGCTTTTTCTGGCCTTTTATATGCCTCTGCATTGGTTTTAAAACTTTGACTAGTTTCACTTATTAGCCATGGTTGATCCACCTTCCCTTTTTTATTCCTACGCCACAGAGGGATGTACAATTGTTGTAGTTCATCAATGTGATCTTTAAATGTCTGCCATTACCTATCCACCGTCAACCCTTTAAGTATCATTCGCCAGTCTACCCTATCCATTTCACGTCTCATACCATTGAAGTTACCTTTCTTTAAGTTCAGGACCCGAGTCTCTGAATTAATTGTGTCACTCTCCATCTTAATGAATACTTCTACCATATTATGGTCGCTCTTCCCCAAGGGGCCACGCACAACAAGATTTATAATTAGTCCTTTCTGTTTACACAACATCCAGTCAAGGGTGGCCTGCTATCTAGATGGTTCCTCGACATATTGGTCAAGAAAACCATCCCTCATACACTCCAGGAAACCCTCCTCCACAGTATTGCTACCAGTTTGGTTAGCCCAATGTATATGCAGATTAAAGTCACCCATGATCACTGCTGTACCTTTATTGCATGCATCCCTAATTCTGTTTGATGCCATCCCCAACTTCCCTACTACTGTTTGGTGGTCTGTACACAACTCCCAATAACGTTTTCTGCCCTTTGGTGTTTCGCAGCTGTACCCATATACATTCTACATCATCCAAGCTAATATCCATCCTTTCTATTGCTTGATTCTCCTCTTTAACCATTAATGCTACCCCACCTCCTTTTCCTTTCTGTCTGTCCTGAATATTGAATACCCCTGGATGTTGAGTTACCAGCCTTTGTCTCCCTCGAGCCATGTATCCGTAATCCCAATTACATCATATCCGTTAACAGCTATCTGCACAGTTAATTCATCCACCTTATGACGAAAGCTCCTCGCATTGATACTCAGAGCCTTCAGGCTTGTTTTTTTAAACACTCTTTGTCCTTTTAGAATTACGTTGTAATGTGGCCCTTTTTGAATTTTGCACTTGATTTCTCTGACCTTCACACTTGCTTTTTTTCTTTCTACCTTTTGCTCCTGCCCCCATTTTACTTCCCTCTGCCTCCCTGCTTAGAATCCCACACCCCCTGCCTTTTTTGTTTAAATCCTCCTCAACAGCACTAGCAAACACTCCGCCCAGGACATCGGTTCCATTCCTGCCCCGGTGCAGTCCGTCTGTTAAGTACTTTCCCATCTCCCCCAGTACCGGTTCAAATATCCCAGGAATTTGAATCCCTCCCCTTGCATCATTCCTCAAACCACGTATTCATCTGAGCTATCCTGTGATTCCTGCTCTGACTAGCACGTGGCATTGGTAGCAATCCTTAGATTACTGCCTCTGTCGATCTCTCTGCCTATCTGTTAGTCCCTGTCTCTAACCTGCTGAGTATTTCACTCATTTTCTTTTTTTCTCTCTGTCTCTCTCTCTCTATCTGTCTCTCTCTTTGTACCTCTCTTTCTCTTTGTCTTCATCTCTGTCTTTTCATCACTCTTTGCCTCTTTCTTTATGGAGCACACACATATCTCTGTATATATGTGTGTTTGAGTCTTTGTCTCACTCAGACTGACCCTCCCTCGCAGTCTCACACTTTCTCTCTCTCTTTGTTACCATCTCGCCGTCTGTCTCTCCCTGTTTGTCTGATTGTCTCTGTATCTCAATATGTCTCTCTCTTTCTCACGGTGTCCAGTGCTGTGCACAGCACGATTGCTGCTGTGATAGACGACGCAACCATCGGTTCCTCATTAGTACAGTGGTGCATATTTCTGCTTCTCCCGCGCGGGACCGGGGTTCAATTCCCCGACGGGGAAGGCAGCATTTTCAACAATGTAGAAGTTTACATCTGTTTCTTGGTATAGATTTATGTTAAAAATTTCTGGAGCAATCTCAAAGAGCAAAAATACAGCAAGAGGAAATTATCTCTTAGAGGTTTAGCAAACTGAGACGTTTTCAGGACTCTGTGGCATTCTGCTGCAGAGCTATGGATGCTTGCGTTTTAATATGAGTAACATTTAAAGCAACAGAAACCCAGTAGTTGTGGCCGAGTGGATATAATGATAGACCACAAATCCATTGGGGTTGCCCGGCGCAAGTTCCAATCGTGCCGACTACAGATCTCGGCTTTTTCCATTCCACAATTTAAACAAGTCTCTGCAAAAGTGATCCTAAGATAAGTGGAATGACGTCCCACACCTGTATATGTGTGTGTTTGAGTCTTTTTCTCACACAGTTTGCTTCTCCTTTTCAGACTCACACTTTCTGTCTCTCATTGTCTCTATCTCGCTGTCTGTCTCTCCCTGTTTGTCGATTTGACTCTGTCTCTCAATGTGTCTGTCGACTTCTCATGGTGTCCAGTTCTGTTCACAGCTCGATTCCGGCTCTGACAGAGCCCATACATGTTAGATCCTTGTCAATTTAGTGGTGAATATCCTCGCCTATCATGCGGGAGGCCGGGGTTCTATTCCCTGACAAAAAAGCAGCGCAGCTTTTTCAAAATGCCGAATTTTACTTGTTTCTTGGTATAGATTCATGTTAAAAATTTCCAGAGCAATACAGAACAGTAAAAATACAGCAAGAGCAGATTGCCTCTTCCAGATCAGATTTTTAGCAAAGGAGACTGTTTCAGGATTCTGTGGCCGTCTGCTGCATAGAGATGGATGACTGAGTTTTATCTGAGTAACATTTAACAAAGCAGTGAGCCAGTAGTCGTGGCCGAGTGGCTAAGGTGATGTACTGGAAATCCCTTGGGGGTTCCCCGTGCACGTTCGAATCCTGCCGACTATGGATCTCAGCATTTTTCATTCCATTTCACAATTTAATCAGATCCCTGCAAAACTGATCCTGAGCAATCAAATGCAGTACTTGGGGAATTTTGCAATGTTGAAGCTGTTGACTTTCGGATGAAACGTTAAATTGAAGCTCCGTCTGCACCCTCGGGTGGATGTGAAAATTCCCAGAGCATTACTAGAAAAAGAATAGGAGAGTTGCCCTCGTGTCAATATTGCGGAAAATGTTCACTGTAACCCGTGTGTCTGTGGGGGTGGAGTTAAAGCCCAGATTCTCATAGAGACAGAATCCGGCTATGGATGGACGACTGGTTAGTGCGTCGGACTTGAAATGCGATAGTTTTATATCCACGTGGGTTCGTATCCCAGTCCTGGTAATTCATTAATTTAACGCCAAATGTTTCCCATCCTGCTCAGTGATACCCGATTTTAATCTTTTGAATCTGCATTTTTCTGTAACTCTGTGACACTCTGAGCCGATAATGAAATAAAATTGTGAAATATATCTGTGTCGCTCAGTCTATGCCTCTGTCTCTCTTTGGAGAGATTTGTATGCGTTTGTGTGTTTGAGTCTTTGTCTCTCTCAGTCTGCATCTCTCTGACTCACTCTGTTTGTCCCTGTTTCTTTGTTTGTCTCTGTCTCTCAATCTATCTCTTTCTCACGGTGTCCATTTCTGTTCCAATGGGATTCTTTCAGATTCTCTGTCTGATTGCCTCTGTCTTTCCCATTCCCTCTGTCTGACCATGTCTTTGCCTGTCTCTGTTAGTCCCTGTCTGTAACCAGATGAGTATTTCCATTATTTTGTGTTTTTGTCTCTAACTATCTCTCTCTACCTGTCATTCTCTCTTTCAATCTCCCTCTCTTTGTATCTGTATTTCTCTGTCATTCCAGCACTATTTGCCTCCCTCTCTTTATGGAGCACGCAAACACATCTCTGTGTATGTATGTGTTTGAGTTTTTGTCTCACTCAGTCTAGACCCTCCCTCTCAGTCTCAACTTTCTGTCTCTTTTTATCTCTATCTCACTGTCTGTCTCTCCCTGTTTCGCTGTTTATCTCTGTCTCTCAATGTGTCTGTCTCTTTCACACGGTGTCCAGTTCTGTTCCAATGTGATTCTCTCAGTCACTCTGTCTGAGTGTCTCTCTCTTTCCCATCATCTCTGTCTATCTATGTCTCTGACTGTCTGTCTCTCTTTGCCTGTCTCTTAGTTCTGATCTCTATCCTGCTGAGTATTTCCATCATTTTCGGTTTATATCTCTGTCTCTCTCGATCTGTCTTTCTCTCTCTCTATCTGTCTCTCCTTGTCATTGTATTTATCACTGTCTTTCTCTCACTCTTTCCCTCTCTCTCTTTATAGAGCACATAAACACATCTCTGTCTTTGTGTGTGTTTGAGTCTTTTTCCTCACTAAGTCTGCCTCTTCTTCTCAGACTAACACTTTCTGTATCTCGTTGTCTCCATCTCGCTGTCTGTCTCTCCCTGTTTGTCGGTTTGTCTTTGTCTCTCAATGTGTCGGTCGGCTTCTCATGGTGTCCAGTTCTGTTCACAGCTCAATTCCGGCTCTGACAGAACCCAGACCTGCCAGTTCCTCGTTAGTACAGTGTGTAGAATCTCCGCCTGCCACGCGGGAGCCCGGGGTTCAATCATCCGATGAAGAGGCAGTTGTTTCAAAATGCAGAATTTTACTTTTGATTCTTCGTACAGATTCATGTTAAAAAGTTCCAGAGTAATATAGAACAGTAAAAATACAGCAAGATTACCTCTTCCAGATCAGATTTTTAGCAAACGGAGACGGTTTCAGGATTCTGTGGCCGTCTGCTGCACAAAGATGGATGACTGAGTTTTATCTGAGTAACATTTAAAACAAGAGCAAGGAAGTAGTCGTGGCCGAGTGGTTAATGCGATGGACTAGAAATCCATTGGGGTTTCCTGGCGCAGGTTCGAATTCTGCCCTCTACGAATCTCAGCATTTTTCATTCCATTTCTCAATTTCATCAGATCCCTCCAAAACTGGTCTTGAGTTTGGTGGAATAACATCCCACACCTTTCAACGCTGACATTTTTTTTCTCATTTTCATTTATCTGCAATATTCACGATACATACGAATAGAAAAATGCAAACATCAGCCAAATTAGCGACAGTGATTCTGCCTGTCTATACCTCTATATGTCTAAGGCACTCTGTGCTGTCCGTCGGTGCGTGTATATTTCAGGTTGTGCGTGCGTCTGTGCCTCTGTGTCTGTCACAGTGTATGTGCAACTGTCTGTGGATATCATCACCATGAATTTGGTATGTCCTGGAACTTTAAAAAAAGAATTGGGTAAATTAATATGGTTGAGAACTTAGATATCGGCTTTGGTTCAGTGGCAGCATTCTCGACTGAATCAGGAGGTTGTGTGTTCAAGTCTCACTCCTGAGACTTGAGCATGTAATCTTAGCTGACACTCAAGTGCAGTACGTGGGGAATTTTGCAATGTTGAAGCCGTTGACTTTCGGATGAAATTTTAACTTGAAGCTCCGTCTGCACATCGGGTGGATGTTAAAGTTCCCAGAGCATTACTCAGAGACATAGAAACATAGAAAATAGGTGCAGGAGCCGGTCATTCGGCCCTTCGAGCCTTCACCACCATTAGATGAGTTCATGGCAGAACATGCAACTTCAGTACTGCATTCCTGCTTTCTCGCCATACCCCTTGATCCCCCTAGTAGTAAGGACTATATCGAACTACTTTTTGAATATATTTGATGAATTGGCCTCAACAACTTCCTGTGGTAGAGAATTCCACAGGTGCACCACTCTCTGGGTGAAGAAGTTTCTCCTCATCTCGGTCCTAAATGGCTTACCCCTTATCCTTAGATTGTGACCCCTGGTTCTGGACTTCCCTAACATTGGGAACATTCTACCTGCATCTAACCTGTCTAAACCCATCAGTATTTTAAACGTTTCTATGAGATCCCCTCTCATTCTTCTGAACTCCAGTGAATACAAGCCCAGTTGATCCAGTCTTTCTTGATATGTCAATCCCGCCATCCCGGGAATCAGTCTGGTGAACCTTCGCTGCACTACCTCAACAGCAAGATTGTCCTTCCTCAAGTTAGGAGTCCAAAACTGTCCACAATACTCCAGGTGTGGTCTCACCAGGGCCCTGTACAACTGTAGTAACACCTCCATGCCCCTGTTCTCAAATCGCCTGGCCATGAAGGCCAACATGCCATTTGCTTTCTTAACCGCCTGCTGTACCTGCAAGCCAAACTTCAATGGCTGATGTACCATGACACCCAAGTCTCGTTGCACCTCCCCTTTTCCAAATCTGTCACCATTCAGAAAATAGTCTGTCTCTCTGTTTTTACCACCAAAGTGGATAACCTCACATTTATCCACATTATACATCATCTTCCATGCATATGCCCACTCAACTAACCTATCCAAGTCACTCTGCAGCCTCATAGCATCCTCCTCAAAGCTCACACTGCCACCCAACTTAGTGTCATCCGCATTTTGGAGATTCTACATTTAATACGCTTGTTTGAATCATTAATGTACAATGTAAACAGCTGGGGCCCCAGCATAGAACCTTGCGGTACCCCACTAGTCACTGCCTGCCATTCTGAAAAGTCCCATTTACTCCTACTCTTTGCTTCCTGTCTGACAACCAGTTCTCAATCCACGTCACCACACTACCCCCAATCCCATGTGCTTTAACATTGCACATTACTCTCTTGTGTGGAACCTTATCGAAAGCATTCTGAAAGTCCCAATACACCACATCAAATGGTCCACCCTTGTCCACTCTACTGGAAACATCCTCAAAAAATTTCAGAAGATTTTTCAAGCATGATTTCCCTTTCACAAATCCATGCTGACTTGATCCTATCATGTCACGTCTTTCCAAATGCGCTGCTATAACATCCTTAATAATTGATCCCATCATTTTACCCACTATCGATGTCAGGCTAACCAGTCTATAATTCCCTGTTTTCTCTCTTCCTCCTTTTTTAAAAAGTGGTGTCACATTTGTTACACTCCACTCCATAGGAACTGATCCAGAATCAATGGAATGTTGGAAAATGACTGTCAATGAATCCGCTATTTCCAAGGCCACCTCCTTAACTATTCTGGGATGCAGTCCATCAGGCCCTGGAGATTTATCGGCCTTCAATCCCATCAATTACCTCAACACAATGTCCCGACTAATAAGGATTTCCCTCAGTTCCTCCTTCTTATTGGACCCTCTGACCCCTTTTATATCCGGAAGTTTGTTTGTGTCCTCCTTAGTGAATACCGAACCAAAGTACTTGTTCAATTAGTCTGCCATATCTTTGTTCCCAGTTATGACTTCCCCTGATTCTGACTTCAGGGGACCTACATTTGTCTTTACTAACCTTTTTCTCTTTACATATCTATGGAAGCTTTTGCATTCCATTTTAATGTTCCTTGCAAGCTTCCTCTCGTACTCTATTTTCCCTGTCCTAATCAAATTTTTCCTCCTCTGCTGAGTTCTAAATTTCTCCCAGTCCCCTGGTTCACTGCGATTTCTGGCCAATTTGTACGCCACTTCCTTGGCTTTAATACTGTCCCTGATTTCCCTTGCTAGCCACAGTTGAGCCACCTTCCCTTTTTTATTTTTACGCCAGACAGTGATGTACAATTGTTGTAGTTCATCCATGCGGTCTCTAAATGTCTGCCATTGCCCATCCACAGTCAACCACTTAAGTATCATTCGTCAATCTATCCTAGCCAATTCACGCTTCATACCTTCAAAGTTACCCTTCTTTAAGTTCTGGACCATGATCTCTGAACTAATTGTTTCATTCTCCATCCGAATGTAGAATTCCACCATATTATGGTCACTCTTCCCCAGGGGGCCTTGCACAACGAGATTGCTAATTAATCCTCTCTCATTATACAACACCCAGTCTAAGATGGCCTCCCCGCTAGTTGGTTCCTCGACATATTGCTCTAGAAAGCCACGACATCCTCCTCCACCGTATTGTTTCCAGTTTGGTTAGCCCAATATATATGCATATTAAAGTCACCCATGATAACTGCTGCACCTTTATTGCATGCACCCCTAATTTCCTGTTTGATGCTCTCTCCAACATCACTACTACTGTTTGGAGTTCTGTACTAATCTTGCACTCGCGCTTTCTGCCCTTTGGTATTCCGTAGCTCCACCCATACCGATTCCACATCATCCAAGCTAATGTCTTTCCTTACAATTGCATTAATTTCCTCTTTAACCAGCGACGCCACTCCGCCTCCTTTTTCTTTCTGTCTATCTTCCTAAATGTTGAATACCCTTGGATGTTGAGTTCCCAGCCTTAATCACCATGGAGCCATGTCTCCGTGATGCCAACCACATCGAATCCGTTAACTGCTATCTCCACAGTTAATTCATCCATCTTATTCCGAATACTTCTCGCATTGAGGCACAGAGCTTGCCTTTATAACACACTTTGTCCCTTTAGAATGTTGCTGCAAAATGGCCCTTTTTGTTTTTTTCCTTGGGTTCCTCTGCCCTCCACTTTTACTCATCTCCTTTCTGTCTTTTGCTTCTGTCTCCATTTTGTTCCCTCTGTCTCCCTGCATTCGTTCTCATTCCCCTGCCATATTAGTTTAACTCCTCCCCAACAGCACTAGCAAACACTCCGCCTGGATCCTGCCTCTGTGCAGACCGTCCGGTTTATACTGGTCCCACCTCCCCCAGAACCGGTTCCAATGCCCCAGGAATTTGAATCACTCCCTGATGCACCACTGTTCAAGCCATGTA
This sequence comes from Pristiophorus japonicus, assembly GCF_044704955.1. NCBI lineage: Eukaryota > Metazoa > Chordata > Chondrichthyes > Pristiophoridae > Pristiophorus > Pristiophorus japonicus. Next base: position 80,542 of record NW_027254478.1, on the reverse strand, counting down.
TTCATCTGAGCTATCCTGACTAGCACGTGGCACTGGTAGCAATCCCGAGATTACTACTTTTGAGATCCTACTTTTTAATTTAGCTCCTAGCTCCTTAAATTCGTCTTGTAGGACCTCGTTCAGTTTTTTTATTTAGCTGTATCGTTGGTACCAATGTGCAACACGACAACTGGCTGTTCACCCTCCCTTTTCAGAATGTCCTGCACCCGCTCCGAGACATCCTTGACCATTGCAGCAGGGAGGCAACATACCATCCTGGAGTCTCGGTTGCGGCTGCAGAAACGCCTATCTATTCCTCTTACAATTGAATCCCCTATCACTATTGCTCTCCCACTCTTTTTCATGCCTACTCGAAAAAGAAAAGAGAGTTGGCCCCTTGTCAATATTACTAAAAATGTTCGTAAATGGTCACTAAAACCCTATGTGTATGTGTGTATATGTGGGGGTGGGATTGAAGACCAATTTCTCGAAGAGACAGAATCTGCATAATTACAGGGCCAGGATTGCAAAGTGGGTAAAGCGTTGGACTTAAGATACAATGGGTTTATACGCACGTGGGTTCGAACCCAACTTCCTGGTAACTCCTTAATTCAACACAGATGTCCTCCCATCCTGCTCAGTGGTACCCGATTTTCAGCTGTTGAATCTGCATTTTTCTGTAACTATGTGACACTCTGAGCTGATAATGCAATGAAATTGTGAAATGTATTTGTGTTGCTCGGTCTCTGCCTCTCTCTCTCTTTACAGAGCTGTGTATGTGTTTGTTTGTTTGAGTCTTTGTCTCTCTCAGTCTTTCTCTTTCTGGCTCACTCTGTCTGTCCCCGTTTCTCTGTTTGTCTCTGTCTCTCAATCTGTCTCTTTCTCACGTTGTCCAGTTCTGTTCCAATGGGATTCTCTCAAACTCTCTGTCTGACTGTCTCTCTCTTTCCCATTATCTCTGTCTGTCCATGTCTTTGCCTGTCTCTGTTAGTCCCTGTCTCTAACCTGATAAATATTTCCATCATTTTCTGTTTTTGTCTCTATCTCTTTCTCTCTATCTATCTTTCTATCTATCTGTCTTGCTCATTGTCTCTCTTTTTCTTCCTGTATTTTTTTCTGTCATTCCATCACTATTTGCCTCCCTCTCTTTATGGAGCACGCACACATATCTCTGTGTATGTATGTCTTTGAGTCTTTTTTCTCATTCAGTCTGATCCTCCCTCTCAGTCTCAACTTTCTGACTCTCTTTGTCTCTATCTCGCTGTCTGTCTCTCCCTGTTTCGCTGTTTGTCTCTGCCTCTCAATGTGTCTGTGTCCTTCTCACGGTGTCCTGTTCTCTTCCAATGAGATTCTCTCAGTCTCTCTGTCTGACTGTATCTCTCTTTCCTATCATCTCTGTTTGTCTAGGTCTCTGCCTGTCTGTCTCTGTTAGTTCCCGTCTCTAAGATGCTGAGTATTTCCATCACTTTCTCTTTCTATCTCTGTCTCTCTCTCTATCTGTCGCTCTCTCTCTATCTGTCTCTCTCCTAGTCACTGTCTTTATCAATGTCTTTCTCTCACTCTTTCCCTCTCTCTCGTTTTCGATCACACGCACACATCTCTGTATATGTGTGTGTTTGAGTCTTTTTCTCACTGAGTCTGCCTCTTCTCAGTCTCACATTTTCTGTCTCTTGTTGTCTCTATCTCGCAGTCTGCCTCTCCCTGTTTGTCTGCTTGTCTCTGTCTCTCAATGTGTCTGTCTACTTCTCATGGTGTCCAGTTCTGTTCACAGCTCGATTCCTGCTATGACAAAACCATACACGTCGGTTCCTTGTTAGTATAGTGTTCAGTAACCCCATCTGTGATGCCGGAGACTGCAGTTTAATTCCCCTATGGGGAAGCAACATTTTACAAAATTCAGAATTTTACTTCTGTTTCTTGGTATAGATTGATATGAAAAAGTTCCAGAGCAATATAGAACAGTAAATATACAGCAAGAGGGGATTGCCTCTTCCAGATTTTTAGCAAACGGTGACTTTTTCAGGATTCTGTGGCTGTCTGCTGCACAGAGATGGATGACTGAGTTTTATCTGAGTAACATTTAAAGAGGCTGCGAACCAGTAGTCGTGGCCGAGAGGTTAAGACAACGGACTAAAAATCCATTGGTGTTTCCCCACACAGATTTGAATCCTGCCAACTACATTTCTCAGTATATTTCATTCTGTTTGACAATTTAACCAGGTTCCTGCAAAACTGATTCTGAGATAGATGGAACAACTTCCCACATCTTTCAACGCAACCGCTGATTTCTTACTTTCATTAATCTGCAATATTCATGATATATACGGATAGAAAAACGCAAAGGCCAGCCAAAGTGTCGACACTGAAACTGCCCGTCCATCCCTCTGTATGTCTAAGGCACTCTGTGTATATCTTGATCTGGGTCTCATGGCACATCAGTCATTGAAAGCTGGCATGCAGGTGCAGCAGGCAGTGAAGAAGGCAAATGGCACGTTCGCCTTCATAGCTACGGGATTTGAGTACAGGAATAGGGATACCTTACTGCATTTGTACAAGGCCTTGGTGAGGCCACACCTAGAATATTGTCGTCAGTATTTTCTCCAAATCTGAGGAAGGACGTTTTTTCTATTGAGGGAGTACAGCGAAGGTTCAACAGCTTGATTCCCAGGATGGCAGGACTGACATATGAGGAGAGACTGGATCAGCTGGGCTGGTATCCACTGGAGTTTAGAAGAATGAGAGGGCAACTCATAGAAACATATAAAATTCTGACGAAATTGGACAGGTTAAAGGTGGGAAGAATCTTCCCATTGTTGGGGAGTTCGAGAATCAAGGGTCACAGTCTAAGAATAAGGGATATATCATTTAGGACCGAGATGAGCAGAAACGTCTTCACTCAGAGAGTGGTTACCCTGTGGAATGATCTACCGCAGGAAGTTGTTGAGGCCAGTTCGTTAGATATATTCAAGAGGGAGTTAGATATGGCCCTTACGGCTCAAGGGATCAAGTGGTATGGAGAGAAAGCAGGAAAGGGGTACTGAGGTTGAATGACCAGCCATGATCTTATTGAATGGTGGTGCAGTACTCGATGGGCCGAATGGCCAACTCCTGCACCTAATTTCTATGTTTCTATGTTGATGCGTGTATATTTTTGGTTATTGTATGTGTGTGTGCCTGTGTATGTCTATCTGTATGTATGTCTCTGTCTATGGAAATCATCACCATGAATTTGGTATGTCCTGGAAGTTTTTAAAAAACTTGGGGAAAATAATATGGTTGTGATCTTTGGTATCGGCTTTGGTTCAGTGGCTCCATTCTCGACTGAATCAGGAGGTTGTGTGTTTAAGTCCCACTCCTGAGACTTGAGCACATTATCTTGGCTGACACTCAACTGCAGCACTGGGGAATTTTGCATTGTTGAAGCTGTTGACTTTCAGATGAAATATTAAATTGAAGCTCCATCTGCACCCTCGCGTGGATGTGAACGTTCCTACAGCTGTATTCGAAAAATAATAGGGTAGTTGCCACCGTGTCAATATTAATAAAAATGTTCGAAAATGCTCACTGAAAACCTGTGTGTTTGTCTGTGTCTGTCGGGGTGGGGTTGAAGCCCACATTCTCACAGATACATAATCCAACAAATGCTAGGACCAGGTTGGCCGAATGGGTAAGGCGTTGGATTTAAAATCTACTGAATTTATAGCCACGTAGGTTCGAGCCCCACTCCAGCTAACTCTTTCATTTATCAGTGATTTTCTCCCAACCTGCTCGGTGATACCTCATTGTTAACTGTTGAATCTGCATTTTTCTCTGTGACACTCTCAAATGAACAAGAAATTGAATTGTGAAATGTACATCAGCCTCTGCCTCTGCCTCTTTCCTTTAGCAGTAGGTAACCTTTATCATTATTGTTGCCACATTAAGTTAATCTAAGGGTTAAGTCATGGCAGTAGAACTGGGACACATGTTGTGCTCCTCCTGTGCTTTGTGGGAAGTCAGGGACACTTGCAGTGTCCTTGACGACGACATTTGCGGGAAGTGTATCCGCCTCCAGCACCTGACAAAGCGTATTGTGGCAGTGGAGCTGCGGGTGGATTTACTCTGGAGCATCCGTGATGCTGAGGATGTCGTGAATTGCACGATTAATGAGTTGGCCGCACCGCAGGGAAGGGGTGCACAGCCAAATAGGGGATGGGTGACTAACAGGAAGAGCAGTGGACCGAAGGGAGTGCAGGGGTCCCCTGCAGTCATCGCCCCCTGCAAAACAGTTACACCGCTCAGGGTACTGTTGAGGGGGATGACTGATCAGGGGAGAGCAGCAGCAGCCACGTTCATGGCGCTGCGGGTGGCTGTGCTGCACAGGAGGGCAGAAAAAGCAGTAGGAGAGCTATAGTGGGAGGGGATTCTATTGTAAGGGGAATAGATAGACGTTTCTGCGACTGCAATCGGGACTCCAGGATTGTATGTTGCCTGCCTGGTGCAAGGTTCAAAGATGTCTCGGAGCAGATGCAGGACATTTTGAAGGGCGAGGGTGAACAGCCAGTTGTCGTGGTGCATATAGGTGCCAACGATATGGGTAAAAAAATGGGATGAGGTCCTACAAGCTGAATTTAGGGAGTGAGGAGTTAAATTTTAAAAGTAGGAGCTCAAAGGTAGTCATCTCAGGATTGCTACCAGTTTCACGTGCTAGTCAGAGTAGGAATCTAAGAATATCTCAGATGAATACGTGGCTTGAGGACTGGTGCAGCAGGGAGGGATTCAAATTCCTGGGACATTGGAACCAGTTCTGGGGGAGCTGGGACCACAAAACGGACGGTCTGACCCTGGCCAGGACCGGAAGCAATGTCCTCGGGGGAGTGTTTGCTTGTGCTGTTGGGGAGCGGTTAAACTAACATGGCAGGGGGATGGTAACCTATGCAGGGAGACAGAGGGAAGTTAAATAGGGGCAGAAGCAAAAGATAGAAAGAAGAAAAGTAAAAGTGGAGGGCAGAGAGATCCAATGCAAAATTTTAAAAGGGCAAAATGTGTTAAAAAGACAAGATTGAAGGCTCTATGCCTTAATGCGAGGAGTATTCGTAATATGGTGGACGAATTAACTGCAAAGGCATAATGAATATGATATAATAGGCATCACGGAGACATGGCTCCGGGGTGACCAATGCTGGGAACTCAACAACCAGGGGTATTCAACATTCAGGAAGAATAGACAGAAAGGAAACGGAGGTAGAGTAGCGTTGCTGGTTAAAGAGGAAATTAATGCAATAGTAAGGAAGGTCATTAGCTTGGATGATGTGGAATCTGTATTGGTCGAACTGCGGAATAGCATAGGGCAGAAAACGTTATTGGGAGTTGTGTACAGACCATCAAACGTAGTAGTGAGGTTGAGGCCAGCATCAAACAAGAAATTAGGGATGCATGCAAAAAATGTACAGCAGTTATCATGGTCGACTTAAATCGACACATAGATTGCGCTAACCAAACTGGTACCAAGATAATGAAGGAGGATTTCCTGGAGTGTATTCGGGATGGATTTCTGGATCAATATTTCGAGAAACCAACGAGACGGCTGGTCATCCTAGACTGGGTGATGTGTAATGAGAAAGGACGAATTAGCAATCTTGTTGTGCGAGGCCCCTTGGGGAAGAATCATCATAAAATGGTACATTTCTTTATTAAGATGGAGAGTGACACAATTAATTCAGAGACTAGGCTCCAGAACTTAGGGAAAGGTAACTTCGATGATATGAGACGTGAACTGGCTAGAATAGACTGGTGAATGATAATTAAAGGGTTGAAGGTGGATAGGCAATGGCAGACATTTAAAGATCACATGGATGAATTTCAATAATTTTACATTCCTGTCTGGAATAAAAATAAAACGGGAGAGGTGGCTCAACCGTGGCTAACTACGGAAATTAAGGATAGTGTTAAATCCAAGGAAGAGGCACATAAATAGGCCAGAATAAGTAGCAAACCTGAGGACTGGGATAAATTTAGAATTCAGCAGAGGAAGACAAAGGGTTTAATTCAAGGGTGAAAATAGAATACGAGAAGAAGCTCGCTGGGAACATAAAAACTGACTGCAAAAGCTTATATATATATGTGAAGAGAAAAAGATGAGTGAAGACAAATTAGTTCCCTTGCAGTCGGATGCAGGTGAATTAATAATGGGGAACAAATAAATGGCAGACAAGTTGAACAAATACTTTGCTTCTGTTTTCCCGAAGGAAGACACAAATAACCTTCCGGAAATACGAGGGGACCGAGTGTCTAGTGAGTAGGAGGAACTGAAGGATATCCTTATTAGGCAGGAAATTGTGTTAGGAACATTGATGGTATTGAAGGCCGATAACTCCCCAGGGATTGATAGAAATACTGAATGCATTGGTGATCATTTTCCACGAGTCTATCGACTCTGGATCAGTTCCAATGGACTGGAGGATTGCTAATGTAACATCACTTTTTAAAAAGGAGGGAGCGAGAAAATGGGTAATTATAATTAGGTTAGCCTGGCATCAGTAGGGGGGAAATGTAGGAATCAATAATTAAAGATGAAATAACAGCGCATTTGGAAAGCAGTGACAGTGAAAGGGAAATCATGCTTGACAAATCTTCTGGAATTTTTTGAGGATGTAACTAGTAGAGTGGACAAGGGACAGCCAAGGGATGTGGTATATTTGGACTTTCAAAAGCTTTTGAAAAGGTCCCACAAAAGAGATTTGTGTGCAAAATTAAAGCACATGGTATTGGGAATAACGTACTGACGTGGATAGAGAACTGGTTGGCAGACAGAAAGCAGAAAGTCGGGATAAAGGGGTCCTCTTCAGAATGGCAGGCTCAATGCTAGGGCCCCAGCTCTTTACAATATACATTAATGATTTGGATGAAGGAATTGAGTGTAATATCTCTAACTTTGCAGTTGACATTAAACTGGGTGGCGGAGTGAGCTGTGAGGAGGATGCTAAGAGCCTGCGTGTTTATTTGGACAAGTTAGGTGAATGGGCAAATGCATGTCGGATGCAGTATAATGTTGATACATGTGAGCTTATCCATTTTGGTGGCAAAAACACTGAGGCAGAATGAAGGCAGATTAGGAAAATGGGAGCTGCAAGGAGACCTGGGTGTCATGGCTCGTCAGTCATTGAAGGTTGGAATCCAGTTACAGCAGACGGTGAAGAAAGTAAATGGTATGTTGGCTTTCATAGCTAGAGGATTTGAGTATAGGAGCAGGGAAGTCTTACTGCAGTTGTACAGGGCCTTGGTGAGGCCTCACCTGGAGTATTGTGTTCAATTATGGTCTCCTAATCTGAGGAAGGACGTCCTTGCTATTGAGAGAGTGCAACTAAGATTCACCAGACTGAATCCTGGGATGGCAGGAATGACATATGAGGAGAGACTCGATCGACTGAGCCTTTATTTACTGAAGTTTAGAAGGATGAGAGGGGATCTCATACAAACATACGATTCTGACGGGACTGGACAGGTTACATGCAGGAAGAATATTCCCGCTGTTTGGGAAGTCCAGAACCAGGGGACACAGTCGAAGAATAAGGGGCAAGCCATTTAGGACTGAGATGAGGAGAACATTCTTCACTCAGAGAGTTGTTAACCTGTGGAATTCCCTACCGCAGAGAGTCGTTGATGCCAGTTCGTTGGATATATGCAAGAGGGAGTTAGATATGGCCCTTACGGTTAAAGGGATGAAGGGGTACGGAGAGAAAGTAGGAAAGGGGTACTGAGATGATGATCAGCCATGATCTTATTGAACGGTGGTGCAACCTCGTAGGGTCGACTTGCCTACTCCTGCACCTATTTTATATGTTTCTTTGTTTCTATCTATCTGTGGGATATCATCACCATGAATTGGAATTTGGTGCAAGGCGGAGTGATTCAAATTCCTGGGACATTGGAAGCGGTTCTCGAGGAGGTGGAACCAGTACGCACCGGATGGCCTGCACCTTGGCAGGACCGGAACCGATGTCATAGTGGAGTAAATGCTAGTGCGTTTGGGAGGGGTTAACAAAAAACGCAGGGTGTGGCAATCTATGCAGCAAGGCAGAGGGAAGTAAAATGGGGGCAGAAGCAAAAGTTAGGAAGGAGAAAAGCAAGAGTGTAGGGCAGAGAAATGAAGTGCAAAAATCAAAAAGGTGCACATCACAACATAATTCTAAAAGGACAGAGTATTTAAAAAAAACAAGCCTGAAGGCTCTGAGTCTCAATGCGAGGAGCATTCGGAATAATGTGGATGTATAGACTGCGCAGATAGCTGTTAACGGCTGTGATGTAATTGGGATTACGGAGACATGGCTCCAAGGTAACCAAGTGCTGGAAACTCAGCATGCAGCGGTATTCAATATTCAGGAAGGACAGACAGAAGGAAAAGGAGGTGGAGTAGCGTTACTGGTTAAAATAGTAGAGTAACGCAACAGTAAGGAAAAATATAGAAACATAGAGACAGAGAAAATAGGTGCAAGAGCAGGCCATTCGGTCCTTGGAGCTTGCACCGCCATTCAATATTGTCATGGTTGATCATTCAACCTCAGTGTCCCGCCCCAGCCTTCTCTCCATACCCCCTGATCCACGTAGCTGTAAGGTCCACATTTAAGTCCCTTTTAAATATATCTAACGAACTGGACTCAACAACTTTCTGTGGCAGAGGATTCCATAGGTTCCCACCTCTCTGGGTGAAAAGGTTTCTCCTCATCTCGGTCCTAAATGGCTTACCCCTTATCCTTAGACTGTGTCCCCTCGTCCTGGACTTCCCCAACAGCGGGAACATTCTTCCTGCATCTAACCTGTCCAGTCCCGTCAGCATTTTATACGTTCTATGAGATCTCCGCTCATTCTTCTAAATTCCAGTGACTGTAAGCCTAGCCGATCCAATCTTTCCTCATATATCAGTCCTGCCATCCCGGGCCTCAGTCTGGCGAACTTTGGCTGCATTCCCTCAATAGCAAGCACGTCCTTCCTCACATTATGAGACCAGGACTGAATACAGCACTTAAGGTGTGGTCTCACCAAGGCCGTGTACAACTGCAGTAAGACCTCCCTGCTCCTATCCGCAAATCCCCTCGCTATGAAGGCCAGTATGCCATTTGCTTTCTTCATCGCCTGCTGTACCTGCATGCCAACTTTCAATGACTGATGTACCATGACACCCAGGTCTCGTTGCACCTCCGCTTTTACTAATATGTCACCGTTCAGATAATAATCTATCTTCCTGTTGTTGCCACCAAAGTTGATAACCTCACATTTATCCACAGTATACTGCATCTGCCATGCATTTGCGTATTCACCTTACCTGCCCCAGTCCCCCTGCAGCCTCTTAGCTTCCTCCTCGCGGCTCGCACTGCCACCCAGCTTAGTGTCATCTGCAAACTTGGAGATATTACATTCAATTCCTTCGTCTAAATCATTAATGTATATTGTAAATTGCTGGGGTCCCAGAACTGAACCCTGCAGCACCCCACTAGTCACGACCTGTCATTCTGAAAAGAACCCGTTTATTCCCACTGTTTGCTTCCTGTCTGCCAACCAGTTCTTCCAGTGAGTTTTGGGCATGTTGAATTCTCTACCACAGAAAGTTGTTGGGGACAGTTTGTTAGATATATTCAAAAGGGAGTTAGATGTGGCCCTCATCAATGTCACCACTCAGCGACGAGCTTGCAGCCAACAGTTCGCCATAGGCAAATAGGCTTAAAGAGGTGTACCAGGTCTCCAATTGTTTTGGACCCCCTTGCCACTGGACCAAGTCTTTTCTCGGCTAATCCCTTGTGGTGGCCGGTGTGCAGTGGCCACCCCACATTAAAAGAACTCAGGCACAGGCATCTACCACTTCGTCAGTATGAATTTTGGGACCTGGAACATCATGGACAACCCCAACAGCAACAGGCCAGAACGCCACACCGTCTAAGTTGCCCAGGAACTCAAATGTTTTGACATTGATATCGCCGCCTTAAGCGAGACCCGGCGGGCAGGAGAAGGCCAGTTGAAGGAACATGGTGGAGTTTACATCTTTTTCTGGAAAGGGAAACCAGAGGCACAACGCCGCCTTCATGGAGCGGATTTGCCGTCAAAAATGATCTGGTCAACCGCCTCAAAGACTCCCCCCGTGGGGTTAACGAAGGCCTCATGACTCTTCGTCTTACCCTGTTCTGGAACAAATGCGCCAGAGTCATCAGTGCACACGCCCCATACGTGATACAATGGATGAGGAAGAGGAGTGTTTTTATTCCAACCTTGAGACATCCTTCTCCCGCGTCTGCAGGGGCAAAAAATTAATCCTCCTGGGTTATTGAATGCGAGGGTCACAAAAGAAGCAGCTCTCAGGGGAGGCATGATTGGCAGACAGATGTTAAGGAAAGCCAACTCCAGTGGAACCCTACTCCTGACAAAATGTGTAGAACATGAATTCCTTATCACCAACACCCTGTTCCACCAGAGGGACAAATAAAAGGCATCGTGGCAGCACCCTCGCTCCAAACACTGGCACCTGCTTGATTATGTGATCGTCCAGGCGAGGGATCGCAAGGATGATCGCATCACCCACGCCATGACAGGAGCTGACGTCTGCTGGATGGACCATCGCCTAATCCGATCCATCTTGAACGTTAACATAGCCCCAAAGCAGAGGGGTCAGCAGAAGCAGTTCTGCAAAAAAGTTAATACGGGAGCACTTCGAGACTCAGCAAAGAGAGCCCTATACAGCCAGCGCCTCACAGTCAATCTGGCATTCCTTGATGATCCTGAGATGCTGACTGCCCACATCGCTTGGTCTGCTTGACCAAGCCTTGGTCCAGGCCTCTATAACCAGTGACTGTGATGAGACACTTGGTCACTCAACCAGAAAACATCAGGACTGGTTTGCTGAAAATGATCAGGAGATAGAAGAACTAATAGATCGCAAGTGCAAAGCATTTCTGAGCCTCAAGCAACAACCCAACTCGGGAGTTGCAAAACAACATTGCAAACGGCTAAACGCTCTGGTCCAACAAAAAACCGGGACCTAAAGAACAGGTGGTGGATGGAGAAAGCACAGGAGATACAGCAGCTGGCCGACAACCACGATATTCGAGGATTCTTCACTGCAGTCAAGGCCACCTATGGTCCAAATACCCAAGGTCCCACACCACTCCTTGCCAAGAACGGGGAAACACTCATCAAGGACACCGAGGCTGTCAGGGCCTAATGAAAGGAGAACTTTAAAGACCTGCCTTTGACTCGATTGTTCTCGACTCCATCCCGCAGCATGTGACCGGCCACCAGCTCTATGAAATCCAACGTTGCAGGAGGGAGGCAAAGCATGAAACAGCTCAAGAACAACAAGGCTACGGGTGCAGATGGAATCTCTAATGAGGTGCTAAACTATGGCGGATAGGCGCTGTTGGCACGGATACATGACCTCATCTTTCTCATCTGGAGGAAGGAGAGCATGCTGGGAGATCTCAGAGATGAAGTGATTGTGACCATTCTTTAAAAAGGGGAAAAGTCCGACTGCGGCAACTACAGGGGAATCTCCCTGCTATCAGCCACTGGGAAAGTTGTCGCTCGAGTTCTCCTCAATCGTCTTATCCCTGTGGCTGAGGAGTTCCTACTGGAGTCACAGTGCGGATTTCGTCCCCTCCGGGGCACAACGGTCATGATCTTTGCAGCGAAACAGCTGCAGGAACAATGCAGGGATCAGCGCCAGCCCTTATACATGGCCTTTTTCGATCTTACAAAGGCCTTCGACACTGACGACCGTGAAGATCAATGGAGCGTCCTCCTCCATTTCGGATGTCCCAAAAGTTTGTCAACATCCTCTGCCTGCTTCACGATGACATGCAGGCCGTGATCCTTACCAACAGATGCATTACAGACCCAATGCACGTCCGGACCTGGGTGAAGCAGGGCAGTGCCATCGCTGCAACCCTCTTCTCAATCTTCCTCGCCACTATTCTCCAGCTCACAATCAACAAGCTCCCCGCTGGAGTGGAACTAAACTACAGAACCAGTGGCAAGCTGTTTAACCGATGCTGCCTCCAGGCCAGGTCCAAGATCACACCAACCTCTGTCGTTAAGCTACAGTACACAGACGGCGCCTGCATCTGCGCAGAATCTGAGGCTGAAATCCAGGATTTAGTCAATGTATTCACTGAGGCATGTGAAAGCATAGGCCTTACGCTTAACATCTGTAAGACAAAGGGCCTCCACCAGCCTGTCCCCGCCATATAGCATTGCCCTCCAATCACCAAAATGCACCGCGCAGCCTTGGACAACGTGGACCATTTCCCATATCTCGGGCGCGTCTTATCAACAAAGGCAGAGATTCAACATCACCTCCAGTGCACCAGTGCAGCCTTCGGCCGTCTGTGGAAAATAATATTTTAAGACCAGGTCCTCAAATCTACCACCAAGTTCATGGTCTACAGGGTTGTAGTAATACTCGCCCTCATGTATGGATCCGAGGCATGGACCATGTACAGTAGACACCTCAAGTCGCTGGAGCTATATCACCATTGATGTCTCCGCAAGATTCTGCAAATCCCCTGAGAAGACAGGCAGACCAACATCAATGTCCTCGACCAGGCTAACATCCCCAGTATTAAAGCACTGACCACACTTGATCAACTCCGCTGGGCAGGCCACATAGTTTGCATGGGTTGAATTTGTAATACAGATTGAGGGTGCGAAAGTAGTATCTCAAACGAGCGTACTATGCTTAAACAAAGGGGACTACAGTGGGATGAGGGCAGAGTTGGCTAAAGTAGACTGGGAACATAGACTAAACGGTGGCACAATTGTGAAACAGTGGAGGACTTTTAAGGAGCTCTTTTATAGTGCTGAACAAAATATATTCCTGTGAAAAAGAAGGGCGGTAAGAGAAGGGATAATCAGCCGTGGATAACCAAGGAAATAAAGGAGAGTATCAAATTAAAAACCAATGTGTATAAGGTGGCCAACATTAGTGGGAAACTAGAAGATTGGTAAAATTTTAAACGACAGCAAAGAATGACTAAGAAAGCAATAAAGAAAAGAAAGATATATTACGAAAGTAAACTTGCGCAAAACAGAAAAACAGATAGTAAAAGCTTTTGCCGATATATAAAAGGGAAAAGAGAGACGAAAGTAAATGTTGGTCCCTGAGAAGATGGGAAGGGGGATTTAATAATGGGAAATGTGGAAATGGCTGAGACCTTAAACAATAATTTTGCTTCGGTCTTCAGAGTGAAAGACACAAAAAACATGCCAAAAATTGCTCGTCACGGTATTGTGGGAAGGGAGGACCTGGAGAAAATCACTATAACTATGGGGGTAGTGCTGGACAGGCTAATGGATCTCAAGGTAGAAAAGTCCCCTGGTATTGATGAAATGCATCCCAGGGTATTAAAAGAGATGACGGAAGTTATAGCAGATGCATTCGTTATAATCTACCAAATTTATCTAGATTCTGGCAGGTACCATAGGATTGGAAAGCAGCTAATGTAACGCCTCTCTTTAAAAAAAGGGGCAGACAAAAGGCAGGTAACTATAGGCCGGTTAGTTTAACATCTGTAGTGGGGAAAATGCTTGAAGCTATCATTAAGGAAGAAATAGCGGGATATCTAGATAGGAATAGTGCGATCAAGCAGAAGCAACATGGATTCATGAAGGGGAAATCATGTTTAACTAATTTACTGGAATTCTTTGAGGATATAACGAGCATGGTGGATAGAGGTGTAACGATGGATGTGGTGCATTTAGATTTCCAAAAAGGCATTCGATAAGGTGCCACACAAAAGGTTACTGCAGAAGATAAAGGTACATGAAGTCAGAGGAAATGTATTCGCATGGATAGAGAATTGGCTGGCTAACAGAAAGCAGAAAGTCGGGATAAATGGGTCCTTTTTGGGTTGGAAATCGATGGTTAGTGGTGTGCCACAGGGATCGGTGCTGGGACCTCAACTGTTTACAATATACATAGATGACCTGGAAGAGGGGACAGAGTGTAGTGTAACAAAATCTGCAGATGAAAAAAAGATTAGTGGCAAAGCTGGTTTTGTGAAGCACACAGAGAGGCTGCAAAGAGATTTAGATAGATTAACCGAATGGGTTAAGGTTTAGCAGATGGAATACAATGTCGGAAAATGTGAGGTCATCCACAGTATAAGCGAATATTATTTGAATGGGGAGAAATTACAACATGCTGCGATGCAGAGGGACCTGGGGGTCCTTGTGTATGAATCCCAAAAGTTAGTTTGCAGGTGCAGCAGGTGATCAGGAAGGCGAATGGAACGTTGGCCTTCATTGCGAGAGAGATGGAGAACAAAAGCAGGGAGGTCCTGCTGCAACTGTACAGGGTATTGTTGAGGCCGCAGCTGGAGTACTGCGTGCAGTTTTGGTCACCTTACTTAAGGAACGATTTAAAGGCTTTGGACGGGGTACAGAGACGATTCACTAGGCTGATTCCAGAGATGAGGAGGTTATCTTATGATGATAGATTGAGTAGACTGGGTCTTTACTCGTTGGAGTTCAGAAGCCTGAGGGGTGATCTTATAGAAACATTTAAAATAATGAAAGGGATAGACAAGATAGATGCAGAGAGGTTGTTTCCACTAGTCGGGGAGACTAGAATTAGGGGGCAAAGCCTCAAAATAAGGGGGAGCCAATTTAAAACCGAGTTGAGAACGAATTCCTTCTCCCAGAGGATTGAGAATCTGTGGAAATCTCTGCCCAGGGAAGCAGTTGAGGCAAGCTCATTGAATGTATTCAAATAACATTTCGATAGATTTTTTGCCAGTAAGGGAATTAATGGTTATGGGGAGCGGGTGGGTAAGTGGAGCTGAGTCCACGGCCAAATCAGCCATGATCTTCTTGAGTGGTGGAGCAGGCTCGAGGGGCTACATGGCATACTCCTGTTCCTAATTCTTATGTTTGTTCTTATTTTCATGCCAGATACGAGGGTCTCTATGTAAACGATTTAAGCGGAGCTCCTTCATGGTAAATGAGCCAAAGGTGGGCAGTGGAAACGTTACAAGGACAGCCTCAAAGCTTCCCTGGTAAAGTGCAACATCCCTACCGACATCTGGGAGTCCCTGGACAAACACTGCCCTAAGTGTAGGGCGCTGTGCTCTTCAAGCCTCAACGCAAAGAGCGTGAAGAAGTCAAGTGCAGGCAGCTGAAGGAGCCTGTGGCAAACCAGCCGCATCGACCCCTTCCTGCGACGTATGTCTGTCCCACCTGTAACTGGCTCTGGGCTATCGTAGTGGACTGTCCAGCCATCAGAGAACTTACTTTGGGAGTGGAAGCATGTCTTCCACAATTCCGCGGGACTGCCTATGATGGCCCTCATGGCTAAAAGGATCAAGGGGTATAGAGAGAAAGCAGCACTGGGGTACTGAAATGCTTGATATGCCATGATTATATTGAATGCTGGTGGTGGCTCAAAGGGCCAAATGGCCAAATCCTGCATTTATTTTCTATGTTTCTATGTTTCTCTATCCACGTGAATGCATCACCACCAATACCACATGCCTTAATTCTGCACACTAATCTCGTGTGTGGCACCTTTTCAAAAGCGTTTAAAAGTCCAAATAAACTACATCCACTGGTTCTTCCTTATCCACTCTACTAGTTACATCCTCAAAAAGCTCTGGAAGATTTGTCGAGCATGACATCCCTTTCATAAATCCATGCTGAATTGGACCTATCCTGTAACTGCTTTCCAACGCGCTGCTATTAAATCATTAATAATTGATTCCAGCATTTTCCCCACTACTGTTGTCAGGCTAACCGGTCTATAATTCCCAGTTTTCTCTCTCACTCCGTTTCCAAACTGAGATTATATTTGCGACCCTCCAATCCATAGGAACTGAACCAGAGTCCATGGAATGTTGGAAAATGACCACCACTGCATCTTCTATTTCCACGGTCAGATCCCCAATATTCTTGGATACAGACTTTCAGGCCCTGGTGATTTATCGGCCTTCAGTCTCTTCAATTTCCCTAACACCATTTCCTGACTACTAAGGATTTCCCTCAGTTCCCCCTTCTCGCTAGACCCTCGGTCCTCTCGTATTTTCGGGAGGTATTCGTGTCTTACTTCGTGAAGACAGAAACAAAGTATTTGTTCAATTGGTCTGCCATTTCCTTGTTCCACATTATGAATTCACCTGATTCTGACTGCATGGGACCTACATTAGTCTTCACTAATCTTTTTCTCTTCACATATCTGTAGAAGGCTTTGCAGTCAATTTTTTTGTTCCCTGCAAGCTTACTCTAATGCTCTATTATCCCCCTCCTAATTAAAACCTTAGTCCTCCTCTGCTGGAATTTAAATTTCTCCCATTCCTCAGGTTTGCTGCTTTTACTGGCCAATTTATATGCCTGTTCCTTGGATTTAAAACATTGACTAATTTCACTTGTTCGCCACGGTTGATCCACCTTCCCTTTATTATTCTTACGCCACACAGGGATGTACAATTGTTGTAGTTCATCCATGTGATCTTTAAATGTCTGCCATTGCCTATCTACCGTCAACCCTTTAAGTATCATTCGCCACTCGATCCTCGCCAATTCACATTTCATACCATCAAAGTTACCTTTCTTTAAGTTCAGGACCCTAGTCTCTGAATTAATTGTCTCACTCTCCATCTTAATGAATAATTCCAGCATATTATGGTCACTCTTCCCCAAGGGGCTTGCACAACAAGATTGCTAATTAGTCCTTTCTGATTACACAACACGCAGTCTAGGGTGGCCTGCTTTCTAGTTGGTTCCTCGACATATTGGTCAAGAAAACGTCCCTTATACACTCCAGGAAACCCTCCTCCACAGTATTGCCAGCAGAGTGGTTAGCCCAATATATATGTAGATTACAGTCACCCATGAACACTGCTGTACCTTTATTGCACGAATCCCTAATTTCCTGTTTGATGCCATCCCCAACTTCCCTACTACTGTTTGGTGGTCTGTACACAACTCCTACTAACGTTTTCTGCCCTTTGGTGTTTCGCAGCTGTACCCATATAGATGCTACATCAATCAAGCTAACATCCTTCTTACTATTGCGTGATTCTCCTCTTTAACAAGTACTCCACCTCCTTTTCCTTTCTGTCTGTCCTTCCTGAATATTGAATATCCATGGATGTTGAGTTCCCAGCCTTGGTCTCCCTGGAGCCATGTCTCCGTAATCCCAATTACATCATATCCGTTAATAGCTATCTGCGCAGTTAATTCATCCATCTTATAACGAATGCTCCTCGCATTGAGACTCAAAGCCTTCAGGATTGTTTTTGAAACATTCTTTGTCCTTTTAGAATTGTGTTGTAATCTGGTCCTTTTTGAATTTTGCACTTGATTTCTCTGACCTCCTCACTTGCTTTCTTCCTTCCTACATTTTGCTCCTGCCCCCTTTTTACTTCAATCTGCCTCCCTGCATTAATTCCCACACCCCCCGGCATTTTTAAAAATTCTCCTCAAAAGGACTAGCAAACACTCCGCTGAGGTCATCGGTTCCATTCCTGTCCCAGTCCATACCGTCCGTTATGTAATAGTCCCACCTCCCCCAGCACCGGTTCCAATGTCCCAGGAAGTTGAATCCATCCGCCTTGCACCATTCCACAAGCCACGTATTTATCTGCTTTTACTGGGCAATTTATATGCCTGTTCCTTGGATTTAAAACATTGACTAATTTCACTTGTTCGCCACGGTTGATCCACCTTCCCTATATTATTCTTACGCCACACAGGGATGTACAATTGTTGAAGTTCATCCATGTGATCTTTGAATGTCTGTCATTGCCTATCTACCGTCAACCCTTTAAGTATCATTCGCCACTCTATCCTCGCCAATTCACATGTCATACCATCGAAGTTACCTTTCTTTACGTTCAGGACCCTAGTCTCTGAATTAATTGTCTCACTCTCCATAGAAACGTTTAAAATTCTGACAGGGTTAGACAGGTTAGATGCAGGAAGAATGTTCCCAATGTTGGGGAAGTCCATAACCAGGGGACACAGTCTAAGGATAAGGGGGAAGCCATTTAGGACCGAGATGAGGAGGAATTTCTTCACCCAGAGAGTGGTGAACCTGTGGAATTCTCTACCACAGAAAGTTGTTGAGGCCAATTCACTTAATATATTCAAAAAGGAGTTAGATGAAGTCCTTACTACTAGGGTAATCAAGAGGTATGGTGAGAAAGCAGGTGGGGTACTGAAGTTGCATCTTCAGCCATGAACTCATTGAATGGCGGTGCAGGCTAGAAGGGCAGAATGGCCTACTCCTGCACCTATTTTCTATGTTTCTATGTTTCTATACTGCGATTCCTGCTCTGACTAGCACGTGGCACTGGCAGCAATCCTGAGATTAATGCCTCTGTCGATGTCTCTGCCTGTCTGTCTCTCTGTGCCTGTCTCTGTTAGTCCCTGTCTCTAACCTGCTAGGGTATTTCCCTCATTTTCTATTTTTCTCTCTCTGTCTCTCTCTCTATCTGTCTCTCTCTTTGTATCTCTCTTTCTCGTTGTCTTCATCTCTGTCTTTCTATCACTCTTTGCCGCTCTCTTTATGGAGCACACACATATCTCTGTATATGTATGTGTTTGAGTCTTTGTCTCACTTAGACTTACCTTCCGTCGCAGTCTCACACTTTCTCTCTCTCTGTGTTACTCTCTCGCTGACTGTCTCTCCCTGTTTGTCTGATTGTCCCTGTCTGTCAATATGTCTATCTCTTTCTCACGGTGTCCAGTTCTGTGCACAGCTCGATTGCTGCTGTGATAGACTGCATAACCATCAGTTCTTCATTAGTATAGTGGTAAGTATCCCAGCCTATCACAAGAGAGACCGCGATTCAATTCCCCGATGGGGAGAAAGCATTTTGAAAAAGTAGAATTTTACTTCAGTTCCTTGGGAAAGATACATATTAACAAGTTCCGGAGCAACATAGAGGAGTAAAAATACAGCAAGAGAAGATTGTCTATTTCAGATTTTTCACAAATGGAGACTTTTTCGGAACTCTGTGGCCTTCTGCTGCAGAGAGCTGAATGCTTGAGTTTTAATCTGAGTAACATTTAAAGCGGCAGAGAGCCAGTCGTCGTGGCCCAATGTTCACGATGATGGACTAGAGATCCATTGGGATTCCCCCGCATAGGTTCCATCCTACTGACGACGGTTCTCAGCCCTTTCCATTGCACAATTTAACCGGGTGTCTGCAAAACTGATTGTGAGATAGGTGGAATAATGTCCCACACATTTCAACACTGACATTTTTTTCTCATTGTCATTAATCTGCAATATTCACAATACACACGGATAGAAAAACGCAAAAATCAGCCAAAGTAACGACAGTGATTCAGCCTGTCTATCCCTCTTTTGTCTAAGCCACTCTGTGCATGTCCGTTGGTGTGTGCATATTTTTGGTTGTGCATGCATGTGCCTCTGTGTCTGTTTATCTCTATGTATGTCTCTGTGTATGGGCAACTGTCTGTGGAAATCATCACCATGAATTTTGTATGTCCTGGAACTTTTTAAACAAGACTTGGGGAAAATAATACGGTTGTGAACTTTGGTATCAACGTTGGTTCAGTGCATTCTCGAATGAATCAGGAGGTTGTGTGTGTAAGTCCCACTCCTGAGACTTGAGCATATAATCTTGGCTGACACTCAAGTGCAGTACTTGGGGAATTTTGCAATGTTGAAGCTGTTGACTTTCGGATGAAATGTTAAATTGAAGCTCCGGCTGCACCCTCGGGTGGATGTGAAAGTTCCCAGAGCATTACTCGAAAAAGAATAGGAGAGTTGCCCCCGTCTCAATATTACAATAAATATTCGAAAATGCTCACTGATTGGTTAAGGCGTTGGACGTAAAATCCAATGGGTTTATACCTGTGTGAGTTCGAACCCAACTCCTGGTAAATGTCTAAATTCAAACCGATTTCCTCCCATCCTGCTCAGTTATACCCGAATGTATTCTGATGAATTTGCACTTGTCGATAACTTTGTAACATTCATAACTGACAAAGAAATGGGATTGTGCAATGTATCTGTTCCTCTCACGCTCTGTCTTTGGAGAGCTCTTTATGTGTTTGAGTCTCACTCACTCTCTCTGAGAAATTACAAGTTAATTTAGGGAGCTGGGAGCTAAATTTAAAAAATAGCACCTCAAAGATAGTAATCTCAGGATGGCTGCCAGTGTCACCTGCTAGTCAGAGTAGGAATCACAGGATAGCTCAGATGAATGTGTGGTGCAGAACGAAGGGATTAAATTTCCTGGGACAATAGAACCTGTTCTGGGGGAGGTGGGACCAGTACAAACCAGACGGTCTGCACCTGGGCAGAACCAATGTCCACTGGGGAGAGTTTGCTCGTGCATTTGGGGAGGGGTTGAACTAATAGGGCAGGGGGGTGGGAACCTATGCATGGAGACAGAGGGAAGTAAAATGGGGGCAGAATAGAAAGAAGCAAAGTAAAGGTGGAGGGCAGAGAAACCCAAGGCAAAAATCAAAAAGGGCCACATTACAGCTAAATTCTAAACGGACAAGGTGTATTTAAATAACAAGCCTGAAGGCTCTGTGCCTCAATGCGAGGAGTATTCTTAATAAGGTGGACAAATTAACTGCACAGGCAGCAATTAATGAATGTGATGTAATTGGCATCACGGAGACATGGCTCCTGGGAGATTAAGGCTGGGAATTCAACATTCAGGAAGGATAGACAGAAAGGAAAAGGAGGTGGGGTGGCATTGTTGGTTAAAGAGGAAATTAACGCAATATTAAGGAAGGACATTCGCGTGGATTCTGTGTGGGTGGAGCTGCGGAATATCAAAGAGAAGAAAACGCTAGTGGGAGTTGTGCACCACCAAATAATAGTATTGAGTTTGGGGACAGCATCAAACAAGAAAGTAGGGATGTGTGCAATAAATGTACAGCAGTTATCATGGGCGACGTTAATCTACATATCGATTGGGCTAACCAAACTGGTCACAATACGGTGGAGGACGATTTGCTGGACTGTATTAGGGTTGGTTTTCTTGACCAATATGTCGAGGAACCATCTAGAGGGCTGGCCATCCTTGACTGGTTGATGTGTAATGAGAAAGGACTAATTAGCAATCTTGTTGTGCGAGGCCCCTTGGGGAAGAGTAACCATAATAAGGTCAAATTCTTTATTAAGTTGGAGAGTGACATAGTTAATTCTGAGACTGGGGTTCTGAACTTAAGGAAAGGTAACTTCGATGGTATGAGACATGAATTGGCTAGAATAGACTGGGAAATGAGACTTAAATGGTAGACGGCAGATAGTCAATGGCAAACATTTAAAGATCTCATGGATGACCTTCAATAATTGTACATCCCTGTCTGGAGTAAAAATAAAACGGGGAAGGTGGCTCAACCGTGGCTAACAAGGGAAATTAAGGATAGCGTTAAATCCAAGGAAGAGGCATATGAATAGGTCAGAGAAAGCATCAACCTGAGAACGGTGACAAATTTAGAATTCAGCAGTGGAGGACAAAGCGTTTAATTAGGAGGAGGGAAATAGAATATGAGAGGAAGCTTGCTGGGAACATAAAAACTTCTATAGATATGTGAAGAGAATAAGATTAGTGAAGGCAAACGTAGGTCCCTTGCAGTCAGATTCAGGTGAATTTATAATGGGGAACAAAGAAATGGTAGATCAGTTGAACAAATACTTCGGTTCTGCGTTCACGAAGGAAGATATGCATAACCTTCTGGAAATAGACCGTGATGAAGGGGCGAGTGAGAAGGAGGAACTGTGGGAAATTGTGTTAGGGAAATTTATGGGACTAAAGGCCGATAAATCCCCGGGGCCTGATAATCTGCATCCCAGAGTAGTTAAGGAAGTGGCCCTAGAAATAATGGATGCATTGGTGATCATTTTCCAAATGTCCATTGACTCTAGATCAGTTCGTATGGACTGGAGGGTAGCTATTGTAACACCACATTTTGAAAAAGGAGGGAGAGAGAAAACGGGTAATTATAGACCGGTTAGCCTGACATCAGTGGCGGGGAAAATGTTGGAATCGATTATTAAAGATTAAATTTGGAAAGCAATGACAGGATCGGTCCAAGTTAGCTTGGATTTATGAAAGGGAAATCATACTTGACAAATCTTCCAGAACTTTGTGAGGATGTAACTAATAGAGTGGACAAGGGAGAACCAGTGGATGTGGTGTAGTGGGACTTTCAACACGCTTTTGACAAGATCCCACACAAGAGGTTGATGTGCAAAATTAAAGCACATGTTATTGGGGGTAATGTATTGACGTGGCTGGAGAACTGGTTGGCAGACAGGAAGCAGAGAGTCGGGATAAACGGTTCCTTTTCACAATGGCAGGCAGTGACGAGTTGGGTGCCGCAGGGCTCAGTGCTGGGACCCCAGCAATTTATAATATACATCAATGATTTAGATGAAGGAATATGTATAATATCTCCAAGCTTGAAGATAACATTATGCTGGATGGCGGTGTGAAATGTGAGGAGGATGCTAAGAGGCTGCAGGGTGACTTGGACAGGTTAGCTGAGTGGGCACTTGCATGGCAGATGTAGTGCAATGTGGAAAATGTGAGGTTGTCCACTTTGGCGGCAAAAACACGAAGGCAGAATATTATCTGAATGGCGGCAGATTAGGAAAAGGGGAGGTGCAACGAGACCTGGGTATCATGGCAGATTAGGAAAAGGGGAAGTGCAACGAGACCTGGGTATCAGTCATTGAAGGTTTGCATGCAGGTGCAGCAGACAGGAAGAAGGCAAATAACATGTTGGGCGCATATCTTGGCGATTTGAATATAGGAGCAGGGCGGTCTTGCTGCAGCTGTACAGGACCTTAGTGAGGCCGCACCTGGAATACTGTGTTCAGTTTTCTTCTCCTAATCTGAGGAAGGACCTTCTTGCTATTGAGGGAGTGCAGCGAAGGTTCACCAGACTGATTTCAGGAATGGCAGGTCTGACATACGTGCAGAGATAGGAACGGCTGGGCCTGTATTCACTGGAGTTTAGAAGAATGAGAGGAGACCTCAGAAACATATACAATTCTGACGGGACTGTAGAGGTTACATGCAGGAAGAATGCTCTCGATGTTGGGGGAGTCCAAAACCAGTGGCCACAGTCAAAGGACAAGGGGTAAGCCATTTAGGACCGAGATGAGGAGAAACTTCTTCACTCAGAGAGTTCTTAACCTGTGGAATTCGCTTCCGCCGAGCGTTGTTGATGCCACTTCATTAGATATATTCAAGAGCGTGTAGGATATGGCCCTTAAGGTAAAGGGATCAAGGGATATGGAGCGAAAGCAGGAAAGGGGTACTGAGGTGAATGATCAACCATGATCTTATTGAATATTGGTGCAGGCTCGAAGGGGCGAATGGCCTATTCCTGCAACCTTTTTCTATGTTTCTATGTTTCAGGGTGCATACATCTAATGGCCCAGTGAGCTGTGCCATTCCTTTCAAGTGGGTGCTATTTATTGAATCTGTAACTCACCCGGTTTGCATCTGATCCATATTGTTTCTCACCTGACCAATCATCCATCTCCCATAGGCATGGCATGTGTCTCTTTTCCTCTCCTCGGCATCGTCCTCTCAATTCCTGCTTATTTTGCTCGTTAATTGTTCGTGCATGGCCTTCCAATAGGGATACATGCTCTGGCATTTTTTGGGATGTTTTAGATCCTAACTCTAAAGATTCTATCCCAATCCTGGCCTGTTTCAAGATTAGTACCTCTGCTGTTCCCCTCAAACTATCTACACCCACCTGGATCGCCTGTATATCTGGTGCATGTACTCGAGACGTCCATGGACAGTTAATACATCATTTGCTATAGATCTCCTCTGTCTTCCTTCTTTGTGTCTCAGCTGCCTGTGTTATTCCCTTGCTCCTGATGTGTCACCAGCTATTCTCAGGATTGATTCTAGCAAACGTGTTTGCAATGATTTAGTCTTGTGGCTAATTTTTTCTGGCAGGTATAGGGCTGATAATTTATGCTCACAGGTAACATTTCATGCTGCACATTGTCAAATAACAACATTACTTCTGTTCCAGGTTTAACCACCACGCAATTTCCCAAGGTTAATTCCTCTGGTTTACAATATTCAGGTAAACATTTTTACACACTTGTCTTGGGGCTTCGAGACAAACGCTCCTGACACTTAGATGACGCCCCCTAGGGGCTGCTTTACGTAGTTGTTGTACCCTCCGGTGTGGGTAATTGCTTCTGGTCCCCTCGGGGTGGCCTTGTAGCTTGTCCTTGTAGATCGGAGGACGGTGGTGATCACGTTTATATTCTGTTGATAATACACATCCTGGATATTCCAGGTTTTTAGTTAGTCTTAAAATTTCCATTTCAACCGGACTTTCCTTTCACTAGCCTATTGGTTCTGCAATTGCTGCGGTTAGGTACAAAATTCCTGCAATAGCTCAAGAACCCCACTATCTTACACACCCCTCAGATTGGTTTTAGTCGGGGCATAATCCTAATGTCCTCCTTCCTGTCATTGGACATGGTCCTAATTCCTTGGGATATTTCGTGTCCCAGGTACTGTACCACAGCTTGTCCGATTTGTTTGGGGGGGGATTCATTTTAAATCCTGCTTTCCATTATCTCAAAAGTATTTTCCATAACTAGAACAGAGTCTAGCACGTAGGCTTTGATAACTGCTTTCCGTTATCTCAAATGTTCGAGTTTCAAAGCCTTTACGTCTCACTTTCTGTGGTTCTTCAATCACCATATCTGAAGTCACAAGTTCAACTTATATTTTCCTTTCTTCTAAACTGCTCAATCCTGCCGTTTTAACATTTAATTTTTTTCAAAATTCCTTTACACTTTCGCAGATAGCTCTCCACTTGCCCTGGAGTTTGACCTGATCCATGAAGTTATTTATATATTGTTTCCAAACATTATAGTGTTATTTTTTTTTAAGAGATCAGATTTAAATTTTTATTTTAAATGTATCTCATTTTGTTTTGTATGTTCTTAAACAGTGGTACTTGAAATCTTCACAACACAATTAACTCTTCACTGCTTCCATCCTAATTTCTGCTCCCCTTTTTTAGTATTTGTATTTATTGTTGGATTATGAAATATCAAACATGGTGATACTTTTTTTTAATCGGACTTATCATTTAAGCTTATAGTGATTCACAGATCACAGAATGCAAAGTACTTGTTTTATAATTATGTGCCTAACTTCTGTTTTAGAAGCTGAACATCAAAAACTCTAATCTTTTGCGCTGTAACTTCAATTTTGTGATACATTATCTCATAAATTGCATCTTTTTAAGCTTCAGCTTCTGACGCAGTATGTTTACTTTTATTAAAAGGCTTCCAAACCCAAGATTTTCCAATACAACCAAAATGTTTATCAAGGAGAATCACCTGAAATATCTCAAAATCCCAATTCAAATATTGTATTGCCTATCTTTTATTTAAAAATATTTTTACTGAGCTAGAAGCTTTCGCATCAAGATTTTTCACAAAGGAATATGGGGGCGTACTTCCCCAGCCCGCAGCCTCGAGACACCCATGCAGGCTCCTTTTTTTAAGGCATTACAATTTCCCTTCTCCGTTCTTTATCTCATTCCTAGACTAAATGTATTGTCTTTCAAACAAATGTAATCAATGATCACATATTTTCTTTTGACAAGTGAGCGCGTCAAAAAAGTTTTTTAAAAACCAACTGGACCACGAATCTTTTATCTTTTGCTCAACAAACCTATCCTTTGTGCATTTCCTAGCTCCATAACATATCATATGAATAAATCCACACCTGGGTTTCTAAATTAAAATGTAATTGAATTCTAGGTTCACACTTTCTTAAAACTTCCCTCATACTGGACAACACTGCAAAGGGTTAAAAAATTTTTTTACTCTGTCTGAAAAAGTGGGTGGGGCCAAAACAACAGACAGCTCCACCACTTTCTGAAGCAGGCTTTCTGACACCTGAAAAATTCATTAATTCCCACCTCAAATATTCCGCAGTCAAAAATCACACAAGCACTTTCATTCAAAGATAGACATTAACAAGAGTCTCTCTTCATTCAACAAAGCTTATTGTTTGGCCCGCTCTATTTTTGATCCATACTTCACTTAAGATAGTCACTAACAGTTTTTGTTGTGGACTTCCGAAAAATATCTACTAAGCAAGCCTTCTGGCTCCCAATCAATCCTTTATTTTCCTCGGCTCCTAATCATAACCCTGTTAGTGGGGGATACAAATGTGGGTCAAATTCTTCTGTCCATTCCCTTCTGTCATCTATATCTATTTTTATACTTACATCCTTTTGTTTTTCACTTTCTCTGCCCATCTCACCTGTGGTTATCTTTCTATTCTTCATTCCTTCTGTTAAAAATGATCTTTTTCCCTTCATCATATCCTGCCTTAACCATCTTTTAACCTTTTCAGATTTATCTCTCAGAAACTCTTCTGGTAGTTTATACCTCAGCCCTCCAAGGGCCTTGGCAGATTCCTTTCCCATTTCTAACACCGGGGCTTTTTCCCCAGTTCCTGTTTTACCATCTTTACTTAAGCGGAACTATTTACACCAAGGCTTTTTACCTGGTGCTGTTTTTCCGCCTTTACTTATGCGGAACTATTTACACCGAGGCTTTTCCCCCGATATCCCGTATATGTATTTATTCGACCGACATTTACAGTATTTACTTACAGTGTCCTGACGCGCCCCTCAATTGGAATTACTGGTTGCATGGACTCTACCTCAGATTCGTTGGATCTGGTTACTTTTGGACGAGAATTTCTCAAGGTAATTCTCTACTCACTCGTTGTTAGGTTGCTTGGGCTTTTTGAGTCGATTCTGCTTGTCCAGTAGATCCTGCTGACTGCGCCAAGTTGTTAGATTTAACTTCAAACCACCACTCGGAGTCCCTTAGCCTTAAAGTAAATGCAATTTTTATTAATAAAATATACAAGCCGGCAGGGGAGCTATCCTTGAAGGAATGCTCAGAGAAACTGCCAGAGACATCTTATTTTATACAGTTTCAGATTTATAGCCTTACGTAATTACGCAAGTTGCAATTAATACGTGCTGATTGATTAATACATGATTATCTGGTCGGTTGATTCCTCTAATCTGGCCTCTATATGTTTAATTGGTAATTCAGGATACATGTTGTTCTGATTCTTTTTATTTAACTTGTATCTTGTATAGAATTCAAATTCTATGTTATCTGTGTCTGTGCCCAGCTCCCAAGGCCTTTGGTCTATGAATTGGACATCTGCCCCTCTGCGGAAGGCATCTCACACATGCTTCCCACAGGCTGTGGGATCCATTTAAAAATTATTTTAACTGCATTTTAAAACATCCCAATTATTATTATTAATTGTAATTACGATTTGTGATCTGCCATTTCAGTCTATTATGGGGTATCTTATTGAAGGCCTTTGAAAATCTAGATAAATTACATCTACTACATTACGTTAGTTTACGCTATCTGTTACTTCTTCGAAAAATTCAAAGAATTTGGTCAATTCAAGACTTTCCCTTTTATAATCCATGCTGACTATTCATGTTTGGTTTCTCATCATCTTCCACTTTCTCCTTTAGTAGGGAATCCATTATTTTTCCTCCCAACGATGTTAAGTTGACTGGACTATAGATCCTCAGACACGTTGTACCTCACTTCTTAAAAATAGGTATTACATTAGCTGTCTGCCAATCCTCCGGCACTGCATCTTATTCTAACGAAGTATTAAATATGTTTATTAATGGCTCTGCTATCTCTTCCCTCGATGTAATTCGTCCAAAGTCGATATTTTATCTATTTTCGGTTTGATTAGTTTATATAATATTTTCCTCCTGTTATTTTAAATGCAGTTATTTCATTTCTAATATCATCCGATGTCATGTCCACCTGTGTTGTCTCCCTGATAAATACTGATGCAAAGTAATTGTTTAATATTTCTACCTAACTCTGCCTGTGGACAACTTTCTGAGCCACGTACCTTGGTATGTATTGTGGATGTCCTCCACGCATTCTTTATCCTTATCGTTAAAGGTAATGAGTATTTCGTACCTGTTGGACAGGAGCATTGTCTCATTCTCAGTCTCTTCTTATTTCTCGCTTCATGGCACCCAATCAGCCACGGACTTTCCTGAACCTGCGCTTTTGTGTGGGATGTGACTGTTTTCTGGATTAAATCACTTATCCTCTGTGTTTCAGAGTGTGTCGAACTCGCACTCCAGCCCAATTACCCTGAGCCAGAGAGAATAAAGCAGAGACATTTGCTGCAGATGTGGGAATGTGGGACAGATTTGATGTCCACAAACTCACACACACTGCAGTCTTGACTCATTGCCTACCCTGCCATCTTTAGTTATTTTTTATAAATTTATTTGCTTATTTACACACTGAATTAATTTAACCACTTAATTTTTATTCAAATGTTTTTTTTATAATGATATTAATTAATTAGTAATTATAGCTAAATTATTAATTTAATAAAGTATTGTTATTGCTCCCAGGTCTTAGTTTAGACCAAGCTTCGAGAAAAAAGGTAATACTCACCAAACATTCATCTACCTGCTGTGTTTTGGAGGCCAAAGCAGCACCTCTTCAACCACTGTTATCATACCAACTTTCACCAAATTCCGTTTAATATCACTGTGCAGAACACACTGTGAATCGGCAGTTAGTGTTTAGTTTTTCCCTTTGGAGCCACACACAAGTTACAAGTACTGTCTCAGCTCCATGCCCATTGCTCGCAATAATTTGCACATATTTAAGACTAACAGTTACAGCTGACTGATAGTTAACTACCACTAACAGGCGGTTTCTGCTAACTTCTGTTTTTAAAGTTCTAAGTTCAATTCAACAGGTTAAACTAAATTTCCCTTCTTACAGGTAATACTCAGCCAGACTCACCCCAGACTTACCATTGAATCTCACTTTCTCTAAGTTCCCAAGTTTACCACTCTCTTTGTGCACTCCGTGATGATAGAGTAAACTACTGCATTCTCTGCTGGGCTGAAAGGGTCGGGGTGGGCAAGGTCGCTCTGTAAATTTGCAGTCCACAGGCAGACGGGCTGCTAACTCCCAGCAACCCCAGGGAAACCTCAGGGGAACCGCCTCAGACCAGTTTGCAGCCGCGAGCATCGAATTACCTATTTCTGTGCTGCAGACATTAAGTAACTCTATGTAAGGTGATGGGTGAAGGAGAAGGGATGTCTGAAATGCGATTCTGGATCAACCACAGACCAGGGCTTGGTCAGAAGGGCAGGTCTGTGATGTCACAATACTCAGGCACAGTATCATGCGAGTTTCCCCGCTTTATGACATCACACATACTGCAATACCTAGCAACAAAGCTCGTTACCACCCTCCCTGAACACTGCATATTATGGCCTATGTTCAGCTCGGAGATTTTACAGAGAGTGAGGAGGAGCTGAGTTTAATGTGTCGAGTGTGTGCGGGGAACACTTCATCCTGCAGATCACCGCATTTTTCAGGCAAACTTACAAAGGAACGTTATAGTGGTGAATGTCACTGGGATATACTCCATCTGCAGGAGACCATTTAATCCCAAAGGTAGATTATCTGAAACAAGGATACGTCGCTGTCTCCGGGCGCTGGGGCTGCTCAGGTTAAACCCCACTGGGAGAAAAACACAAGGAGCCTGTAAAAGGATGAAAGCACTGACCTTTGAGCCTTTGAAACCATCCCTCCCTGGCTGTTGTTTGGTCCCAGGCCATTTCACCCCAGCTTTCCATGGGAATGCTGGGGACTGAGCGGCCCACCCGAGGACTGTGCAGTAACAGAGCCACCTTCCCCACGCCTCTCCCTTTGGGTAAACACATCCGACACGAGCCTGGCGGTCGGGAGCATTATAAACCCGTCCCAGGCCACAGCAGACGTCTTAGCGGGGATAAAACCTGCAGGAGTCCAGCGGGACTGATCTCCGTGGACTTCCCCACCTATATCATTTTTGTTAGTCGCTGACTCCGCGCGGATTAAAGATGAAAACAGGCCTCACTGTGTGTGTATCACAGAGATGAGCGGATTGGGCAGAACACCCGCCCAACACATTGTGTGATTCTTATTATTTAATGTATTTATCAAGTAGAGTAAAGGGATATTTCACCACATTCTTCAACTCCTCTCTGAATTTCGTCTGGGTCACGGCATAAATAAATGTATTGGTGCAGCAACTCAGGAGCTGAAGCATAAATCCCATTTCCTGTACATATTCAGGTAGATATACAGGAATAAAGTTTAACGAATACAATCGTTGAACCACAGAATAAAACAAAAACACTGCCCATAACAGGATAAAATTGCCGGATATAACAAACAGTAAAATGATGGATTTCCTTCGCTTCTCCATCTCTGGATCACTGGGAGCCTCCCCACTGCTGTGGGCCCGGAGTCTCCTGCGGGCTCTGCTCGACACTAAAACGTGTCTGACAGTTAAAGCATTGAGCAGAAGGATCAGAACAAATGGAATAAACGGTGTTATAATATAATGAAGGAATTCAATTACTGCCCATGATAGTGACTCAGAGACTTCCCATCTAACAATACAAAACCAGGGACTATTGAAAATATGATACACACCTCCATACATAAAGTACCAGAAAGTGTTCTTTACACAGAACAGCACACTCAATATTCCCACAGCCACAGTCGCCGTTTTTTCGGTGCAATATTTGGTTTTGAGCTTCTGACAACAAATGGCTATACATCGATCAAAGGTAAAAGCAACTGTGAACCAGACGGAACAGTCTGTGACTGTGTAAAGCAGGATGGCATGGATATTACACACTTTAATCTTCCACATGAACTCAAACACGGTTGAATAATGAATAGGAATCTGCCTGGATATCAGGTCGAGGATAACGACCAGTAGATCTGCCGCTGCCATTGCCACCAGGTAACGGCTGACACACTTGGAGAGGCCGCACCTTCCTCGAGACAGGATCATTATCGTCACTAAGTTCACTGCAAGAAAGAGAAAAACAGGGAATTTAAATTGCAGATTGAGAGCAACAACAGCTGTCTCAAAGAATTATGTGTGAAATGAGTCAGGATTAAGTGAACCAGCTAATGGGACTTGTGGTGTTTGGGTCAGGACTGATGAAATCATCGGATGGGACGTCTGCTGTTTAGGACAGGACTGATTACACCAGCGGATGGGACGTGTGGTGTTTGGCATAGGTATTGAAAGAACCAATATATGAGATGTGTGGGTGTTGGGTCAGGGACTGAATGTACCAATGGATGGGATGTGTGGGTGTTGGCTCTGGACTGAATGTACCAGTGGATGGGATGTTTGGGTGTTGTGACAGGGAGTGAGTGAAGCGGTGGATGTGATGTGTGGGTGCTGGGTCATGACTGAAATAATTAATGTTTTGGACTTTTGCCAGGTGGGTGAAGCTCCGAATGAGACTAATATATAACGCCATATCCAAGTCAGAGGGAGCAATAATTCAGCACAAGAAGCTGCGAGTTTGTGAATAACCTGTGTCCATTGAGGGGAATAGAGTCATTGTCCAGGGATGGGAATGTAGTATGAGGACAGCGAGGGAAATGGAATCTGTGTCCAGGGAGGAGAATGGAGTTGTGGGCCAAGGGAGGGAATGGAGTCTGTGGCCAAGAAAAGGAATGGCGTCTTTGACAATGGGGGGAATGGAGTATGTGGCCAGGGAGAGGAATCGATTCTTTGTCCAGGAAGGGGAATCGAATCTGTGTACATGGAGGGGAATGGAGTCTGTGGCCAAGGTGGGGAATGAAATCTGTGGCTAGAGAGGGGAATGGAGTCTTTGGCGAGGTTACTGCAGTTGTGTCGAAGGCTGAAGAAGGTGAATTGAATTGTATTATGTGTCGAAATCTGAACCTTTCCAACCATTGTATTGAAAGTACACTTTGTAAGTGGCTTAAGCTGACTTTCCCACAATATTGCAAATAATCTTTAAAGAAGGGACTTTCGCTTTACAATAGACTGATGATGACCCATGTTGTAAAATGTCACAGACGATTTTCGAACGTGTCTGTTTACAGCTGGAACCGTGTCAACCAGCTGCCTTTCACCTGGTGTGAGAAAGTTACAGACTTCCAGTTGACAGAGAGAATTGGAGACTGGAAATATCAAAATATTTCACAATATAGTGCTCCATTTTGAATAATTGCTATCTTGCGGCCCACACCGAGATCTCCTGAACTGTGGCTGAACAAGGGAAATAAATCAATTCAAACAGAACTGAATAAACATTTTACTGGAAGACGTATTGCAGTTTTACCCCTGGCCTGACCATCTGGAATTAGTGACTGTGAGGCAGAGCGGGAGGCAGTGGAAATTACGACAACTGTCTGTAGCTGAATCATTAGTGAATAATGTGTCATATCTCAGTGTATTTGTGAAGGATCTCTCAACGCTGATTTCCACAGATCAGTGTCATTTACAATAACCAGCGGTACTTAAAACACTTGTTACCTCTGAACACATATTTATTATCCAACACTGGGCATCAGTGCAGAAAGCTGACTGCAAGCTGTTCAATAATATAATCGTTTACTAACATATCTTATGTCAATAACATCAAATTTCTGTCAAATCCTGTAAACCACGATCACTGGAAGCAAGTTGTGGAAACAACACACTATTTATTGAACTGGGAGCAGTGAGTCAGCAAATGATCAAACATTTCATGACAGAAACTTCTGTGCATTGCCAGACACAGAATAAGAGATTTAATTTGTGAAAACAACATACTGTTCATTGAACTGGGATCAGCGAATCAGCAAATTATCAAACATTACATGACAGAAACTTCCGTGCATTGCCTGACACAGAACAAGAGGTTGAAATTGTGAAAACAACATACTGTTCATTGAAATGGGAGCAGCGAATTAGCGAATGATCAAACATTACATGACAGAAACCTTTTTGCATTGCCAGGCACAGAACAAGAGGTTTAAATTGAATACAATTAATAAGTAGAACTAAAAGATAAGGACAAACAATACAGAGAAACATGGGTTACATAATTAATTGCAGATGAAGGACTCACCAGGAAAACCAACAGCAGCGAGGAACGGGTAATAAATACGTTCTACATTGAAAAATGCCCACAAGATCCTCAGCTCAGTTGGAATCTCCCAGAACATGATTTGACTTTCTGTGAGCTCCAATAAGCACTGTTAATTTTTGACAACAACTTCAGTCAAACGTTGCTGTACAGACTGAAAAAGAAATCCTTATTTATAGCCTGAGTGAACTCTCCAGTGAGACAATTAAACTGCACACTGACGGATATTAATCACAGTCACTGAATAAACAAGTTGTCCAAACCTTTTCTTTGCATCAGTTTGAATTGCAAAATATCTTAAAAGCAACGTGACTTTCAAATCAAATAACTTTATCCAAAACCAAGCATTATTGGTAAAAACAGAAATAGTTAAGTCCACAGAATCAGCGCATGCATGTGAAGGGAGCAGCTTTCATTTAGGGAATTTCTATTATTACTGAGATGTAAAATAACTCTGTAATTTCAGATTTTCAATTCACTTCTCGGGGTAACACAAGTGAAATAAAACAAATGGAAGGACAGATTTCTTAGTAAAGGTCAGTAACATACATGGGGACTGACAGTACAGTGTTAAGTAAGGATACATGGGCACTGATAATACAATGGTCAGTAAAGATATATGACGACTGATCACACAATGGTCAGTAAGGATACATGAGTACTGATAATACAATGGTCAGTAAGGATACATGGGGACTGATAATACAATAGTCAGTAAGGGTACATGGTGGCTGTTAATGTAATGGTGAGTAAGGATACATGAACACTGATAATACATTGGTCAATAAGGATATATGGGGACAGATAATACAATGGTCAGTAAGGGTACATGGGGACAGATAATACAATGGTCAGTAAGGGGACATGGGCTGATAATACAGTGGTCAGTAAGGTTACATGGGGACAGATAACATATTGGTCAGTAAGGATAAGTGCGTGCTGTTAATACAATGGTCAGTAAGGATTTATGGCGACCGATGCCATACTGACAGTCACAGGCCATCCTATGGTTTATTTTTCTCATACAGGGAATGGAGAGACTGGAGGTGAGGAATGGAGATGAGAGGAACAGAGAGATAAGGAGGGGAGAAGAGAGAGGACAGGAGGCGGGAGGGGAGTAGACGAGAGGAGATGAGTGTGGAGGAGAGGAGAGGAGGGGAGTAGGAGAGCAGAGGTGAGGGGAGGAGATGAGTGGAGTGGAGAAGACAGCAGATCAGAGTAGAGGATAGGAGGTGAGAGGAGAGGGTGGGAGGAGGAAAGAGAGAAGATGAGTAGGAAGGAGAGGAGAGGTAAGTGGAGAATAGGATAGATGAGAGAGGAAGTAGAGAGGAGGGCGGAAGAGAGCAGAGACGAGTAGAGGAACGGAGAGGAGAGTTGATAAGAGGAAGGAGAGGACAAGAGAGGAGAAAAGAGAGGAGAGGAGAAGATAGGAGAGGGGAAGAGAGGAGAGGAGGGGAATTAAAATGATAGTGTAGGGGAGATGGCAGGAGAGGAAAGTGAAATAGAGGTGGGGAGAAGGTAGGGGAGGGGAGAGGGATGAGAGGAAAGGAGAGGGGAATGGAGATGAGAGTGTAGGGGAGATGGTAGGAGAGCAGAGTGGAGTAGAGGTGAGGAGAAGGTAGGAGAGAGAAGAGAGATGAGAGGAGCGTGGAGTGGAGGAGAGGAGCAGAGCGGAGAAGGGAGGAATGGAGAGAAGTGCAGAGTGGAGAGAGGATGCGAGGGAAGGAGAGTAGAGCAGAGGAGAGGGAAAAGGTGGCGGGAGAGCAGAGGAAAGACCATCAGAGGAGAGGAGAGGAAGAGAGTGGGGAGAGCAGGGGCGAGAAGAGATGCAAAGGGAGGGGAGGGGTTCGGAGAAGAGAGGGGAAGTGGAGAGGAGAGTGGAGGAGAGCAGAGCTGTGGAGAGTCGAGCAACGGAGAGGAGAGTAGAGGAAATGAGAGGAGAAAAGAGAAAATAAGAAAGCAGATTGGAGTGAGGTGGTTAGTAGATTAGAGGAGAGGAGAGGACAAGACAGGGGACAAGAGAGGAGAGTAGAAGAGAGGGCAGGAGAGGATAGAAGAGTGGGTAGAGGAGAGGTGAGTAGAGGTGAATGGAAAAGAGAGGTGGTGAAGTTAGAGCAGAGAAGAGGAGGGAGAGGATAGGGAATGGGAGGAAGAGATGAAAAGAGGGTAGAGGAAAGGAGAGAAGAGTGGAGGAGAGGGTAGAAGAGGAGGAGCGGAGTGGAGAAGAAAGGAGTGGAGAGGGTAGTGGAGAGCAGAGGGAAAGAATGGAGCGGGAAGGAGAAGAGAGGGGAGAACATCAGAGGACACAAGTGAGGAGAGGAGTTGAAATGAAAGGGGAGAAGAGGTGAGGAGGAGGCGTGAGGAGAAGAGGGGAACATTTAGGGGAGAGGATTCGAGATGATTGGAGTGGAGAAGAGTGGAGAAGAGAGAGTACAGTGGAGAGAGAAACGTCTTAAAAACAGGGGAGAGAAGAGGAGAGGATAGAAACATAGAAACATAGAAACATAGAAAATAGGTGCAGGAGCAGGCCATTCAGCCCTTCTAGCCTGCACCGCCATTCAACGAGTTCATGGCTGAACATGAAACTTCATTACCCCCTTCCTGCTTTCTCGCCATAACCCTTGATCCCCCGAGTAGTAAGGACTTTATCTAACTCCCTTTTGAATATATTTAGTGAATTGGCCTCAACTACATTCTGTGGTAGAGAATTCCACAGGTTCACCACTCTCTGGGTGAAGACGTTTCTCCTCATCTCGGTCCTAAATGGCTTACCCCTTATCCTCAGACTGTGACCCCTGGTTCTGAACTTCCCCAACATTGGGAACATTCTTTCTGCATCTAACCTGTCTAAACCCGTCAGAATTTTAAACGTTTCTATGAGGTCCCCTCTCATTCTTCTGAACTCCAGTGAATACAAGCCCAGTTGATCCACTCTTTCTTGATAGGTCAGTCCCGCCATCCCGGGAATCAGTCTGGTGAACCTTCGCTGCACTCCCTCAATAGCAAGAATGTCCTTCCTCAAGTTAGGAGAGCAAAACTGTACACAATACTCCAGGTGTGGCCTCACCAAGGTCCTGTAGAACTGTAGCAAAACCACCCTGCCCCTGTATTCAAATCCCCTCGCTATGAAGGCCAACATGCCATTTGCTTTCTTAACCGCCTGCTGTACCTGCATGCTAACCTTCAATGACTGATGTACCATGACACCCAGGTCTCGTTGCTCCTTCCCTTTTCCTAATCTGTCACCATTCAGATAATAGTCTGTCTCTCTGTTTTTACCACCAAAGTGGATAACCTCACATTTATCCACATTATACTTCATCTGCCATGCATTTGCCCACTCACCTAACCTATCCAAGTCACTCTGCAGCCTCATAGCATCCTCCTCGCAGCTCACACTGCCACCCAACTTAGTATCATCCGCAAATTTGGAGATACTGCATTTAATCCCCTCGTCTAAATCATTAATGTACAATGTAAACAGCTGGGGCCCCAGCACAGAACCTTGCGGCACTCCACTAGTCACTGCCTGCCATTCTGAAAAGTACCCGTTTACTCCTACTCTTTGCTTCCTGTCTGACAACCAGTTCTCAAACCACGTCAGCACACTACCCCCAATCCCATGTGCTTTAACTTTGCACATTAATCTCTTGTGTGGGACCTTGTCGAAAGCCTTCTGAAAGTCCAAATATACCACATCAACTGGTTCTCCTTTGTCCACTTTACTGGAAACATCCTCAAAAAATTCCAGAAGATTTGTCAAGCATGATTTCCCTTTCACAAATCCATGCTGACTTGGACCGATCATGTCACCATTTTCCAGATGCACTGCTATGACATCCTTAATAATTGATTCCATCATTTTACCCACTACTGAGGTCAGGCTGACCGGTCTATAATTCCCTGTTTTCTCTCTCCCTCCTTTTTTAAAAAGGGGGTTACATTGGCTACCCTCCACTCCATAGGAACTGATCCAGAGTCAATGGAATGTTGGAAAATGACTGTCAATGCATCCGCTATTTCCAAGGCCACCTCCTTAAGTACTCTAGGATGCAGTCCATCAGGCCCTGGGGATTTATCGGCCTTCAATCCCATCAATTTCCCCAACACAATTTCCCGACTAATAAAGATTTCCCTCAGTTCCCCCTCCTTACTAGACCCTCTGACCCCTTTTATATCCGGAAGGTTGTTTGTATCCTCCTTAGTGAATACCGAACCAAAGTACTTGTTCAATTGGTCTGCCATTTCTTTGTTCCCCGTTATGACTTCCCCTGATTCTGACTGCAGGGGGCCTACGTTTGTCTTCACCAACCTTTTTCTCTTTACATACCTATAGAAACTTTTGCAATCCGCCTTAATGTTCCCTGCAAGCTTCTTATCGTACTCCATTTTCCCTGCCCTAATCAAATCCTTTGTCCTCCTCTGCTGAGTTCTAAATTTCTCCCAGTCCCCAGGTTCGCTGCTATTTCTGGCCAATTTGTACGCCACTTCCTTGGCTTTAATACTATCCCTGATTTCCCTAGATAGCCACGGTTGAGCCACCTTCCCTTTTTTATTTTTACGCCAGACAGGAATGTACAATTGTTGTAATTCATCCATGCGGTCTCTAAATGTCTGCCATTGCCCATCCACAGTCAACCGCCTGCAGGTACAGCAGGCGGTTAAGAAAGCAAATGGCATGTTGGCCTTCATAGCGAGGGGATTTGAATACAGGGGCAGGGAGGTGTTGCTACAGTTGTACAGGGCCTTGGTGAGGCCACACCTGGAGTATTGTGTACAGTTTTGGTCTCCTAACTTGAGGAAGGACATTCTTGCTATTGAGGGAGTGCAGCGAAGGTTCACCAGACTGATTCCCGGGATGGCGGGACTGACCTATCAAGAAAGATTGGATCAATTGGGCTTGTATTCACTGGAGTTCAGAAGAATGAGAGGGGACCTCATAGAAACGTTTAAAATTCTGACGGGTTTAGACAGGTTAGATGCAGAAAGAATGTTCCCAATGTTGGGGAAGTCCAGAACCAGGGGTCACAGTCTGAGGATAAGGGGTAAGCCATTTAGGACCGAGATGAGGAGAAACTTCTTCACCCAGAGAGTGGTGAACCTGTGGAATTCTCTACCACAGAAAGTAGTTGAGGCCAATTCACTAAATATATTCAAAAGGGAGTTAGATGAAGTCCTTACTACTCGGGGGATCAAGGGTTATGGCGAGAAAGCAGGAAGGGGGTACTGAAGTTTCATGTTCAGCCATGAACTCATTGAATGGCGGTGCAGGCTAGAAGGGCTGAATGGCCTGCTCCTGCACCTATTTTCTATTTTCTATGTTTAACCCCCTAAGTATCATTCGCCAATCTATCCTAGCCAAGTCACGCCTCATATCTTCAAAGTTACCCTTCTTTAAGTTCTGGACCATGGTCTCTGAAATTACTGTTTCATTCTCCATCCTAATGCAGAATTCCACCATATTATGGTCACTCTTCCCCAAGGGGCCTCGCACAATGAGATTGCTAATTAATCCTCTCTCATTACACAACACCCAGTCTAAGATGGCCTCCCCCCTAGTTGGTTCCTCGACATATTGGTCTAGAAAACCATCCCTTATGCACTCCAGGAAATCCTCCTCCACCATATTGCTTCCAGTTTGGCTAGCCCAATCTATGTGCATATTAAAGTCACTCATTATAACTGCTACACCTTTATTGCATTCACCCCTAATTTCCTGTTTGATGCCCTCCCCAACATCCCTATTACTGTTTGGAGGTCTGTACACAACTCCTACTAACGTTTTTTGCCCTTTGGTGTTCTGCAGCTCTACCCATATAGATTCCACATCATCCAAGCTAATGTCTTTCCTAACTATTGCATTAATCTCCTCTTTAACCAGCAATGCTACCCCACCTCCTTTTCCTTTTATTCTATCCTTCCTGAATGTTGAATACCCCTGAATGTTGAGTTCCCAGCCCTGATCATCCTGGAGCCACGTCTCCGTAATCCCAATCACATCATATTTGTTAACATCTATTTGCACAATTAATTCATCCATAGGTGAAGATAGGGGAGGAGAGGAGATGAGATGAGTCGAGATGAGAGAGCAGAGAAGAGGAGATGAGAGGAGAATGGAGGAGAGTAAAGGGGAGGAGAAGAAGGTCGGGGCGAGGTGAGAATGGAGTAGAGGCGTGGAGATGTTAGGCGAGAGGGAAGAAAATGAGGGCACAAGAGAGTTGAGGAGCACAGCTGAATAGGGAGGAGAGTTGCGGAGAGGGAGAGGAGAGGGGAGAGGACGGGAAGACAGGTGAGGAGAGAAGTGGAGAGGAGAGAGGAGGAGATGGGAGAAGGGATGAGCCGAGTGGAGAGGATAGGGGTGGAGCGGGGACAGGAGGAGAGAAGATGAAAGGATAAGGAGGTGAGCAGAGGGGATAGGAGAGGAGTGTGGTGGAGAGGAGAGGCGAGAGGAGGAGTGTAGTGGAGAGGGGAGGAAAAGAGTGACGAGGGGAGAGAGGAGGGTAGAGATGAGCAGGGAGGGGACGAGAGTGTAGGGGAGGAGAGGGGAGAAGAAAGCAGTGCAGGGGAGAGTAGAGGAACGGAGAGTTGATGTGATGAGAGGAGAGGAGAGGAGAGGAAAGCAGAGTGTGAGGGAAGGGGATTAGCGGAGAGGACTGGGGAGAGGAGAGGAGAGGGTAGGGGCGAGGGTAGGTGAGGAGAATAGATTAGAGGAGGGGAGGAGGTAGGGGAGAGGAGAGGAGATGAGCATAGGAGAGACGTGAGAAGAGAGGAGAGGAGAGAGGAGGGGTGAGGAGGGGAGGTGTTGGGATACAAAGGAGGCTTCTCTCCTTCAAGGTGGACTAACTGATGCAGTTAATCGATACCTGCCCATCCGTTGGGCTAAAAGGAGGCTTCTCTCCCTCGGGATGGACGAACTGATATAGCTAATCTAAACTTCACCCAGCTTTTCACTGTATAACGATCAAGGAACTAAACAAACAAAACCTCAGGTTTATCGGTTTTATTACGAGCAATGCACGGAAAGGTTCAGTCTTGGAACCTCTGAAATAGAAGCGTTTTCAAGCATTCTTTATACAGGTGTTGGAGAGGAGCTAACCTCCTACAAAATCATCGATAGGTCTATTGCTATTAGCGAAGTTAAATTGATTTGTTGACTCTTATTAGATGGGCGCTGAGTGGTACATGCAACTGCCCATCTCTCATCATTGTTTTGTTCCATGTTGCCCTCTACCTCAGTCTATCCAATGCCTGGTGTGGTTGTCCTGGCTTCTTTATCTCGTCTCAGGGACCTTTAAACAAAACTGCTGTTGGCTGTTTCAGTGTTACTAAGGTTAAGCTATAATATAATGCGTATAAGTATAAGTGTGTTATACCTTTATAAGAAGTGTTACATACATAGGCAATTGATAATTTCACAACCTTCAGCATAATTCTGACCCCCTATCTACAACCTAACTATTTATCCCTTACAATTCCCCTGAATGGCCCTTGGCTGTATGCCCAAGATAGGCCATTTCACAATTAATTCCACATGG
The DNA here is from genome assembly GCF_044704955.1 of Pristiophorus japonicus. Classification (NCBI taxonomy): domain Eukaryota; kingdom Metazoa; phylum Chordata; class Chondrichthyes; family Pristiophoridae; genus Pristiophorus; species Pristiophorus japonicus. The sequence goes on along the minus strand of NW_027254478.1, from coordinate 40,022 downwards.
GTGAGCTTCCAGCGTTGTCCTTTCACTTGGGTAGTGCGACTTCCCGAGCTCCTGGAGCTATCTGTTGGCTTCCCCATCCATACTATGTACGTCCTTTCTACCGGATTGTCTGATTTCCCTTTCTTCAATGTTTTAACTATAGTACGGGCTTGGGCCTGCCTCTTATGTCGGTTACAGCTTTTAAAAGGATAATACTATCAAGGTGAGTACCCTTCCACTACAACCATACATTAAGTCCAGCAATGTTCGTGTACAAGTCCTTTCTAGCCAACATTTTCTCGGTGTTAGAATTATGTCCCGCCTGGGGTATCCTCTGTTTCTTCTGTCTTCCCTCCACTTGGGGTCTTCTCTATTCTGCCGAATTTCTGCCCCGCCTGGAATATCCTCTATGTTGTCGAATGGTGTCCACTTCAGTCGAGTTTGTTTCTCTTTCAGTTCGAGTATCGATTTCCTTGTGGCCCGATGGCCTTCGTATAACCTCCTCAGGTAATGTCGATCATTGTCCCAGCGATCTTTCCTCCTTTATCTCAGGGGTTATAATAAACACATTTATATCTGTCTCATCAAGTGGAGTGAAGCAGAAGTAAATATCCATAATGGTGCATGAGGTGTTCCTTTCTTCATTTCAGTTGCCGTGGTGCTCACACATCAATCTCCATATCTTCGTGGAACAGTGATAAATTAGTAGTAATGTGTTAGCGGGGTGATACACAAGGTGCACCCATCCACTTGGTTATATCCACAGTCATCTTTGATCATTCGTAGTGGATCTCGAAATAAAGCAACTTGGTTATTTTTATAACAATCTATATATGGCTGAGACTCTTAGTACTGTTGTTCTCTTCAATTACATATCTGGTTTGTCATCGTACCGCTCGCGAGTTTGATTCCTTATTTCTCCTACATTGTTTGGTGTAGAGAATCTCGCCTTGTCACATCAATAAAAAATAAAAAATCTATTTAAATGTCCAGTTACACAGCAGGCCTTTGGGACCCAAGCACGACTGTTTCTCTACACCTCGCAGGCATGAGTCATGTTTTTGTCTAAGGTCCAGATGGTAAATATATCGAGTGTTATCCAATCCGGCACCTTTCTATTCTGAAGCTACTTTATGTCATGTTGTAGTCCATTGAGCAACCATGTTCCATATTCTGTACATACTAGTTTTGTCGGTATGGTTTTACTTAAGTTCCACTCTGCTCTATGCATTTATAGTTCTGGCGTGGTCTCGCAATGTTTGGGCCACTGTTATAATTCCCTTTCTGCGCCACTACCCAGTTGCACCTATAACTTTTCATTATCCTCATCCCTTTCCAGCAATCCCTGTAAGATTTGTGTTCGGGCATTAACTCACTCATCTATTGGGTGTAGGTCTATATTGTCGCAACTCCCGCCACGTATCCCGCCGCGTATCCCAGCGTGTATCCTGCAGTGTATCCCGCCGCGTATCCTGTGTACCATGTATCTTTTCTAGTATCCCTCTTTTTCCCCAGTCCCGTTTTTTACCTAACCCTCTTTCCACAATAAACTTCATAGCTTTTGCTCCAAGGCCTTTAAGTGCTCGCAGGGTTAGGTTTCTATACAGGCTTTTACTGTTTAACCCGCAGATGTTGGGGATAGTTATATTGTAGAAATTTATGAATACAGTAATTATTCGCTGACATACCCTGAAATATATCTTATCCTTGGTCTGCCTTATCAATTTCTCTTTTGCCCCAGTGTTCACAGTTGGACAGGTTTGTGGCGCTAGGGGTGTTATGCTCGAGGCCCTTGTAATTCTCACTCTTGCTAAAGTAGTGGATGGGGCCGTGTTGATGGGTCTATCTCTGGAGATATCCCTCCACCACCATTCAAAGATGTTATTGAAATCTGCACCCCCTTCCCCGGGTGCAGTATGTTTGTCCCTCCTGATTATAAAACACACCGCGGTCTTAATCCCACTAATTATGGTCCTGTATTATTGGCTCATCCCCAATGTTGTTTCGTTTCCTTGTAACGTTGTTTTATGCCCGTTATTTAACTCTACTGTTGCTCCGTCCGTCATCATCAGTGTTTTTGATGTTTTATTAAACTAATGTCGCCCAAGTCCCTGTAATATAGGCCTTGCCATCCCTCAGTCTGTTGTCCCTGATATGAGGCTGCTTTACACCACGTTATTTCCACGAGCACTCGAGTCCTGCAAAAAGCATTATTTTCCGGTTGTCACTGGTTAGTTAGTGACCATGCTTTTGTTAGCTTTAGTGTTTTCTCAGAAGAATCACTCAACACTCAGAGTCGGTTCCAATGCTGATGCGGCCTTTATTACGCTTAGCGGGGAGGAAATCACAAGACTGAGTCCAGGCTTCTCTCCACAGAACAAAGGGTTACATTCACTTTTATATGTTTCACAACAGTTACAAACAGTTTACTACAGTTACACAGCCCATCAGGGCTGGACACAAGCCAATCACAACGATTATAGATTACATATAGGTTCTTTTAACACAATAGAATTCCCCTTCTGTCTCAGGAACCATGTGTCCGTCTCTTGTCAGCTTGGGCTGATTGATAACTTTACTACAGGAGATAGGTTCTCTCACTAGTTCTTTCTTCTTGGAGAAATAATTGGTTTATAACCTTGTTTACAGGAGATGGGTTCGCTTATCTCTTTCTTCCTGGGGAATTAATTGGTTTATGGCCTTGAATACGGGAGATGAGTTCTCTCCTCATTATTCTTATCCTGCATCCAAGGCATTGCTATAGTGGGCCTCACAGGGTTATTGCTCGGTCATTGAACATTCAACAGTTCACAGCTTGACTACCTGATTTCCCATCATGCCTGGGCAGCCATTTTATGTGTGGCCACTTTAAACGTATATGCGTTTAGATATATCTAGCAGGTGCCTAATGCCTAGTATTCTGGTATATTCTAAAGGTGCCTACCTCCTACAACAACTCCCCCTTTCGGTAAAGGGACTAGTCCTAGTCCCCTTTTAACCGATTATTCGACCTTTATTAGATTTTGTGCACGGCCCGGTACTCCCTGCTTCAACGTGCTGGCCAGTCACGCAGTTTCAGGAGTCCCGGTTGCTTAAATCGAATTGACAAAGTCCAAATCCTCCTGCCCCCTTATAAAACAGGCTTGTTTAGTATCCGGGGAACGATGATTTGTCAGTCTTCGTTGTGCGTGGTGTCTGCATGCCTGGCAGGCCATTACGCCCCATGTTATTGCTAAGATCAATTGTATCCCGACCAGTATATGTGAAATTATTCGAATCCATGGGTGGATGTTCACATTTATTCCCCTGTCCCAGACCTTTCTCCACCAACTCTGACTTTGTAAGTCTACCTCGTTATCTTCTTCCAGTACTTTGATTTTAGTTTGTAGTTGGTGGTAGAGCTTTACGGATTGACCCACTCTGAGCCTCAACTCTCGTAATACTTCGGTTAGATGTGGGATAAGGACCTGATCTGGTTCGTCATAATCCTGTAAATGATCATGGAGCTGATCGGTTACCTCAATAACTTCGGACTTCCGGCGCCTAACCTGGGTGATATGCGCTTGCTCGATCGCGACAGGTCGTAGTGGTGTAAGGCAAAAGCTTTGCTGTGGTATATTGCACTGCAGGTCATTATACTGGAATGAACGCTCAGTAGTAGAGAAGCAGTATCTTCCCTTCCCTCCATAACCTGCCCTCGCGAAATGCATGTGTGCGGGCACTATTTCTAGTACGCACCCGTCGGTTTGGTTAAACCCGCACTCGTCTAGCTCCCCTCTGCCCACCGGGTGAGGGCCTACTGTGATTTCCCCCTTTTGCTTGCAATCTGCTAGGGAAATCCCGGTAAGTATGTTGTTTCGACGAACGGCAGAGGTGGTGGTCAGGTAGTAGCGTATGGAGACATTTTCCCATATTATTCCGATATTCTCTCATTGGTATAGGGGGAACGGCCCTGAGTCCGGCGTGGCTATAGGGATCATCAGGACTGTCCCTATCCCGGTAGTCCTACCCATCTGGCAATCTGGAATTGCTGGGTATACTCTGGTCAGTCCCTTCAGAGTACAATTATCCAGTGTCCCCCTTTGGTTCGCCAACTGAGCTAAATGTGAACTGTCAATCCAATCGGGTACTTCCCCGCGTTGGATCTAGTCGAGATTGTGGCGGATCTGTCCCACTATCCACAGACCATAAGCGTGACAGAGTTGCTCCTGTCTTTGCTTTCCCTATATCTTCCTGTTCTCTATCAATGAGGTGATTGATGGTTCAAGGTGAGCTTCCAGGACTGAGATGCCATCCAGCTGGAATTTGGCACCCTCCTTTCCTAGGTTGGCTTGGTCTTCCTGGTTTTGCTCCACCCTCTCCAATAACCCCTTCATCACCCCTCTAAGCTGTTCCACCCTCTCATTTAATCCTTGTATGTCTATCGAGTTCACTACGGAGGTCCCTGTATTGAAAACGGTAGCAACATCATTAACTATTTCCCTCTTCATCCTGGGGGTAACCCCTGTCCCCGGAACCTACTGGCACCCATTGCATCGGTAGCCTGCTGCATTACAATATTACTTAATACATTGTACATCTTCCTTGACTGTTCTGTACAGTATTCCGGCATCTGGATGCCTGAAATATTGATCAGAACAGGCACAATTTCATGTTTAACATTATCAGACAACAGTTCCCCTTCGTTGTACATTACAATCCCATTCTCTGGTCCCTTCGTAGTTATGGGACAAGGCAGTTCCTCGGGCAATGTAGTGATTCTTATGGGGCGCGGTGTCGGAGGGGGTGAGAAACATACATACAATGATATTGCAGCCGCCCCCGCCTCCTCGTAATACCCACACAGCCCCATTCCCTTCTTGCGGATGACTGATTGCTGGGATTGTCCCGGAGGCGCGCAAATTATGCCGAAATTACATTCATCAGGCCCTTTGACATCCCTCCGTTTAATGCATCTGCTCCTTATACCCGTGGAGCACTGTACACATACTCTGATTCGTATTAGGATTCTTATTAGGATTCACTTGTAACCATGCATTAAAATAAGTCCTGTCCTTGCACCAGTCCTTGGCTGCTGGGATGCACATTCCGTCCGTTAAATTAAACAAGACTCCATAGTTCATGTAGTTGTTTATTTCCAGCATGCTCTGCTGTCCGTCGGTGTTGTCCAGTGTACGTGCATGTCGCAGGGCTATCCATATGACGAGTAGCGCCTTTCGTATTCCCATTCCAGTAAGTATTATATGTAATTTTAAACAGACGGCCTGGTCGTCACCAGGGGTTAAGTTTTTTGCTCTACGAGTGTCCCTGTCACCCTGCAAAATCAGAAGCACAAGGTTATAATCGAACCATTTCGAGTTGAAACTGTGGGGCGTGCGCCCATGTCTTTACCCACTTAAATATTACCCAAACTCCTATTATGACCAAGGCCAAAGCTATTCCTCCAAACATCACTGTCTGCTTTTTCTTTAGGTTGGGTTTGTGGACTACACCTACCCACCGTGGGGTACATTGGCTCTATTGCCAGAGGTGATGATGCTATGGCTGCGCACTGCACTATCCGTCCAGTCCCGTTATCTCTTCCAGCCTGTTTATCTTAGCTTTTAACTCTTCAATTTGTTTTATTGAGTATCTATTTCTTTATTGTATCAGGCAACTATTATTACATAAGCTAGTTCTGTTTTTATTTTTGTTTCCTCTGTTAGGTGAGTCTTTTTTTTCCTATTAAGAAATCCAAATTAATAATGTTCAGTATAAAACGGCTGTCAATGGAAAGGGATAACTACTTTCCAGGTTTGTAAGAAGACCTGATGTCATTACGTGACTTCACGTAATCATCTGAAAAAAAGTCTTTGTACCTTCAAAACTGGCTTCGAAATTAGGAATCCGTTAAAAACAGCATAAATCATTTGAGTAAACTCCAATGTTTTCTTAACTTCTAATTCAAGTACTTGCCAAATAATTTTTTTTTAAATTGTTTTAAAACAAGACCACACATACAATAGCAATTTTGTTTACTGAAATTCAATTCTGTTTTTTTTTAATTTCTCTCTTTCTCCTCGTTATCTTCAAAACCCTCCTGCTTGTTTAGACTGTTCGGGACTTTTTTTGATAAACACTGTCCATTTTGGTAATCTTTTCAAACTGCATTGAAACTTTTTCATAATTTAAAATTCGAATACATGTAGAGTGTTTTTTACCTATTCCAATATTTATTTCCTTCTAATTAAACCAATATCTTTTTCACAGCAAACATCAACTTGTATTTAGTAAGTTATGTCTTTTTCCATTTAGTCCGTTACATCTTTTTTTTCTTTCTTCAAATTAGGTTTTGTATTTTACATGGAGGGTTCGTAACTCCATAAAGTTGATAATTTAAAATCATTTGTTTACTTTCAATGTGGCGTCTTTATCTTTTTCTTTTTCTCCATAACTGGAATGGAGTCCAGCTTTGAGAGTTTGAGGGCTGCCTTTCGTTATCTCAAAATGCTCTAGTTTCAAAGTCGTTACTAAAGCTTGCTGTTTTTAACATTTTCCAAAAGTCCCTTTTACACCTTCGCAGATAGCTCGCCACTCGCCCAGGAGTTTGACCTGATCAGATTTAATTTAATATTTTTTTTTTGAATCCACCTCAGTATTTTCTGTGCCTTCTCTGAATATCTCAAAATCCCAATTCAAACTTTGTAATTTCAATTTTTTTTATACTTTTTTTTTGCTAGAAGCTCTTTTTTTTTAAAGCATTCTTTATCTCATTCCTAGACTAAATTTATGTCTTTCAACCCAATCAATCATTGCATGTTTTCTTTCGGCAAGTAAGTGAGCGTGTCAAATAAATCTTTTGCTCAACAAACCTATCCTTTATTTGTTTACTTTCCTAGCTCCGTAATTTATCATCCGAATGAATCCACACCTGCGTTTCTAACTTAAATGTCTTAAAACTTCCCACATACAGGACAACACTACAAAGTGTTAAAAAAAGACTTTCACTCTGTTTCTCAAATAAACAGACACTTGCATTCCTCTTCCAACCAGGCTTTCGGAACATGAAAACATTAAAAAATTCATTCTGCAGTCAAAAATCACACAGGCACTTCTCACTCAACGATCAGACATTTACAACGGTCTCTCTTCTTGTTTTGGCCGGCTCTATTTTTGGATCCATGACCTTTCAGAGAATTTGTAGTTTTATCTAAATAATTCCTCACATAACTAGTTCCTGAGGATTCCACCCTGCTTTAATCATTTTTTCGATTAGCTTCTTTTGTTTTTCCGCCAGGTGGTGGGTAAGCGACCCTTCTGGTCCCGACTCGAGTTTACTTGTTTTCATGGCCATTCCTGGGTAGGACTAGTACCGTTAGGAATCTACTCTCAGAGGTCCGCTTTCTTTCTAGCGCGACTTGTAGTAAACTTTCTCTTGGCTACTGTCATGTCAAAAGTTCTGCTGTTACACAAACTTATACAATTCTTAAAAACGCGTTGAAGCAATTCCCGCAGTCCTCTACATATCCTTAACGACTACCTACCACCGCTCAGCCCGTTGGTCCGACCCTGTTCACAGGTTTGGATTCCGTTAGCCGCTGTACACCGCTTGGTTCTACCCCGGGGTATTTCAAATTACACTACTGGGTCCGGAAGATGTCTCTCGGTATCACGATCCCATGGTCTAAGTAAGTTTCCTACGCCTACTTGATTCCTGGTCGTCACGTGGGACAAAAGTCCTCTTAATTCAGGCTCAGGCTAGGCCTTTGAGATATTAGACTGTCTCTTTGTGTCGATCAACCAGCTTCCACCTTCCGCACCCTTTATGCTTAAAAATCGTTTTTTTTTTATACTGACCCGGGTTTTTCCATGGGCGTCCAGCGACTCCGGGAAATTCCGTCGACTACGCCACTGCTAGCGTTAGTGTTTTCTCAGAAGAATCACTCAACACTCAGAGTCGGTTCCAATTCTGATGCGGCCTTTATTACGCTTAGCGGGGAGGAAATCACAAGACTGAGTCCAGGCTTCTCTCCACAGGACAAAGGGTTACATTCACTTTTATATGTTTCACAACAGTTACAAACAGTTTACTACAGTTACACAGCCCATCACGGCTGGACACAAGCCAATCACAACGATTATAGATTACATATAGGTTCTTTTAACCCAATAGAATTCCCCTTATATCTCAGGAACCATGTGTTCGTCTCTTGTCAGCTTGGGCTGATTGATAACTTTACTACAGGAGATAGGTTCTCTCACTAGTTCTTTCTTCTTGGAGAAATAATTGGTTTATAACCTTGTTTACAGCAGATGGGTTCGCTTATCTATTTCTTCCTGGGGAATTAATTGGTTTATGGCCTTGAATACGGGAGATGGGTTCTCTCCTCATTATTCTTATCCTGCATCCAAGGCATTCCTATAGTGGGACTCACAGGGTTATTGGTCGGTCATTGAACATTCAACAGTTCACAGCTTGACTACCTGATTTCCCATCATGCCTGGGCAGTCATTTTATGTGTTGTTACTTTAAACTTATATGCGTTTAGATATATCTAGCAGGTGTCTAATGCCTAATATTTTGGTATATTCTACAGGTGCCTACCTCCTACAACAATTTTTTAACTGGGTCCAGTGTTTCCACTTGCCGATACTCCTTATAAGTACCATAACTTACCATGATTACCTGATAGAGACCGATCCATTTGGATGCGATCCAAAACCTCTCTGGGGTAATCTCTTGACTGCCTATTTGGGGTGTTTGGAACTTCTGTTTCTTAGTGTCGTTCTCTAAATCCTTGATTTGCGGATCTCGAACCTTTGACTCTAAATCATGCAACTGCTTACAGAGTTCCATTACAGATTTCCATATTTTTTTAGTTCAAAGGGTATCATTCCTGTCGTCCGTCTAGGGATTGCCTTGAGCTTTATTTATACACGGGGTACCCTGCTACCCATCCCTTTCCAGTCTCTTTGATGTGGGATAGTTTTTGCCTAATCCCTAGGTGCAGGCCTATTTCATTATCTTCCCTGTGAAGTGTGAACCTTCATCTGAGTTCAGCTGCAGTGCCATTATTTTGTTTGCTAGGATCCTGGCCATGGTTTCTACTGAACAATTCCTAGTGGCGAAAGCTTCTACCCACTTCATAAACGTGTCTATTATAACTAAGCAGTATGTTTTCCCCTTGTTGCTAGATAATAGTCCAGTAAAATGTACCTGCAAATTTTCACAGAGTCACTTCGGTCGGGACTGATGTCCCATTCTGACCTTTACTTTCCCCCCTGGGTTTTATTTTGCACATATCACAAGCCTTCTGCAGAGGTCCTCTATATCTCTAGATATTCCTTTCCACCACCAGCATCTGGACATCGAGCTTATCATACTGGTTCTACCTGTATGCACATACCCGTGGTATGAATTTAATCGGCTCCCCTGGATGCATTCTGGGGCCACCACATTCCCATCTTTTCTCCATATCCCGTCGGTCCCTTTTTGGGCCCTCTCTGCTTCCACCCCTTCTGTTCCTGCGGAGTGGCCTCTCCCTGTACCTCAAGCATGTTTAATTCCTCTGGTCCAATTGTACATGCTCCGCCTTGGGCTTCCCTGGCCAGTGTACCTGTCTCTGCCACTCGGTTGGTTGCTTCATCTGTCCATGCATTCCCTTGTTCATACTGATCATTATTTTTACGTGTGTTTTGATCTTTATTATCACACTCTCCTGGGGTAGGAGGGAGGCTTCCACTAGATGTTTCCCAATCTCCTCATGTTTAATCGACCCTCCTTCAGAGGTCGTGTGTCTCCGTCTGCTCCCGGTTATCATATAATCATGCACTACTCCGAAAGCGTAACGACTGTCTGTTTAGACGTTTACTCATTTTCCCCTAGCCATCCTGAGAGCCTCAGTTAGAACCACTAATTCAACCACTGGAGCTGATAGATTCTCTTCTAACCGTCCTTCCCCTTTGGCATGACCGCTGCTATCTACCACGGCCCATCAGATCTGTGGTGTCCCATTGATACAGCGCCAAAACCCATCTACATATAGATCCATGTCTGCCTCCTCATGCGGGGTTTCACTTGCCTGACTACTTCCCTCATCTTCCTCTTTTGGGATACACTGATGCTCCTCTCCCTGTGTAATGATCCACCCTGCAGGTGTCTTTTATTATTGTTACCGTCCCGTTGGGTGGGGTGGTGGGGGTGGAGGAGGGGGGGAGAGCGTTATTTACCACCTTGCCCTTTGTGCATCGAAAACCGTTTTTAGCCTTCCAGTGTTAAGTAATTCTAGTAAAGTATGCTGGGTGTGTAGAATAATGCACCTTGACATTATTATTGGTTCGCTAACTCTGATGGCCCAAGCCGCACAGTCGAGGGCAGCAATGCACCTGGACAGTCCTGCAGCTACAGGTTGCGGATTATCTGAGTAATATGCCACGGTCTATGCCTGTCTCCATGTAATTGAATCACCACCGCGTTATAATGATCGTTAATATGGTAGGTATAGACGTAAAAGGGCCTATTCTGGTCTGGTAGTCCCAGGGCTGGAGCACTTGTGAGAGTTTGTTTTAACCGCACACATGCAGTTTCTTGTTCTAGGCCCCAGTTTACTGGCTCTTAGGAGGGTTTCCTCCCTTTGACCTGGTTCTGTATAGGTTAGGCCACCTTGGCATATTCGGGAATAACATTTCTGCAGTAGTTGAATAGCCCTAGTACCTGCCTGATCCCTTTCACGGTTCCTGGTCTGGGGATTGATTGAATTGTTCCTTACTGTCCTCGGATATCTGTCCTTCCCTTATGATATTATGTATCCCAGAAATGTTACTTCGCTCCTTCCTTCTCCTAAGTCTACTGGTTCCAAAATCCCTGACAATATTCGATGAAATATGCTCAGGCTGTTATGGAATCCCTGTGGTACTCCTGCCATGTATATTGTTTTCCTTTTACCATGAAGGCAAGTTTTCCTTGGGACTCTTTGTCTAAGGGAATGGTCCAAGTTCCATTCGCTATATCCAGCACGGTGAATATGTTATGATCTGAATCCAGGCCATTAAAAACTGTGTCCGGACTTGCCACTATTAGCTGTTCACCGGAAGTCACCTTATTCAGGGCGGTATAATCGATAGTCAGTCGGTAAGACCTGTTGGGTTTCCTTATCACCCACACAGGTGAATTAATTGAGGCTATTAAATGTTTCAATACACTTTGCTCCTCTAATTCCTGCACTATCTGAAGACTGCTACCTCAGCTTCGGGTGTTAATTGGAACTGTCGGTGAGGTTTGTGTTCAGGTCCAGGAATTTTGATGGGTGTTATCTCTGCTAATCCATAATCTTGTTTGCATTGTGCCCACAGAGTCGGGTATAATTGGCACACGCTACCCCATACAGCCTTTGTTTCCCACTAGGGTTGGATTATGGTTGTTCCTACCACTCGTTGCTGCTGGTGTCTCGGCTGTTCGAACTTAATTCGGTTTTCGGGCTTATCCCCCCAAATTATCCGGTTATGCTGAGGATCTATCAGTACCCCCATCTCCCTTAATGTATCGATGCCCAATATGTTGTCTTCTGTATTCTGACAGCACCAAAACTGAGCAGGTAGCATAAGCCCTGTACTTCTAACAACACCATCTCACTTAGGGTTGTTTTCTGATATCCCTTACCCTCTATTTGTAAGTTGACGGTCCTATGGGTCAGGGGCAAATCTAAGTTGGTTATTTGGTGTTCTATGGTTGGGGCGGTGGTTGCAGTGGTGCCAGTGGTGCTGGTACCTGTCTGAGCATGTCTATCAGATCTTCCCTGGTTAATGGTGTTCCCTTCTTTGCCTGTTGGTGGCCTCGCCTTCCTGCGCCTCTCCCATTACTCCAGCAATCTTTGGCCAAATGTCCAAGTTTACCACAATTTTGACATCTCCCTTTAGAATTTCCATAACCTCTGCTTTTCTGCGGGCAATCCCTACTGAAGTTGGCTTCCTGATTGCAGTTTAAACATATCAGGTGAGCTGCGCGGGAGTGCGTCTCTTCCTCCTTCGTCTCGGCTGCTACTGCTGTAGCTGCTATTTTTGCTCTTTTATCCCTTTGTTCTAACTTTAACTCCTCTGCATGTTCTGCCCATTCCAAAGTTTCATCATAATCATCTCCAATGTTAAATGTTCACTTAATTATATTTTGATGTGCCTTTCACAGTCTATCCTTAAACATTTTCAAGAATGCTGCATCATTTCTGTTGCGGTCATCAGCCCCAAAGTGGTTTTTATATTCAAACCAATTTCGTTCCCCATTCTCCCCAACTCTTTTCCCTGACTTTTGAGTCAAAATATTCTACTCCAAACTTTTGTCAGAATTCTGTATTTCTACTATTTTGCTTCAGCGGTTGGTAACTTATTCAATATAATTTGTCTCCTGTGGGCTGAGAGGCACTTCCTGTTTGGTAATGTGGGCTGCTCTACATCCGCTGGAGCGAATGGTGGTGGTGCGTATCGGTGTCACTAATAAATAGCCATTATCATGTGCTGGGGCCCCTCTACTTTGCAGTCATTATCCCTGTCTGATTGACTGTTAGGTTGGGGTTGTGGACTATACTTACCCACCATGGGGTACACCGTAGAGATAGTGCACTGCACTATCCGTCTGGTCCTGCCTTTATCTCTTCCAGCTTATTTATCTTAGCTTCTAACTCTTGAATTTGTTTTGTTTGAGTATCTATGTGTCCTCTGTAGCAGGCAAGTATTATTGCATTGCTTTCTTTGTTTTATTTTTATTCTGACTATCCCACCATGTCCTCTGTCTGTCGGGTGAGTCTTCTTTCTTTTATTAAGAAATCCAAACTTATAATGTCCAGTACAAATAAAACAGCTGTCAATGGAATGAGTTAACTCCACTACAGGTTTGTAAGAAGGTCTGACGTCATTACATGACTTCGGGTATTCATCTGAAAATATTTCCCCAAGTCTTTGTGCTTTCAAAACTTGATAAGAAATTAGGAATCCGTTAAAATAGCAGAAATTATTAGTAAATTTGTCATAATAAACCTTCTCAGCGGGAAAGGCAGCATTTTAGATTAAACTCCAATTTCTCTACACATCCAATTCAAATCCTTGCCAACCAGTTTTTCATTGATTTAAAGCGAGACGACACATTTTTAATAGCTATTCTGTTTTCAGAAATCTAATTTCCACGCAATCTATGTACATTCCAGCAGTTTGGTTTTTTTAGGATCCCGTTCACTGAGCAAATCTTATGTTTTATTTCTCTCAGCACAAAATCTAAACTTCGGTGCCGTTCCATCGTTTTTAAGAATTCTGTAACTCCCAGTTTTTTCTTTCTGTGCTGAGTTCGCCTAACTTACTACTTTTCCCCCTTTTGAATCCGAACTGAATCATTTTTTGATGACCTTACTCCAGTCCACAGTTAAACATCGTTGTTTCTCTTTCTCAGCACAAAGCTTTGTCGGGTTTAACTCGTAAGTTTTTATATTTAAACCAATATCTTTTTCACAACCAATTTAAATCTCGTTTCTTCAAATGAGGTTTTGTAATTTGATGATCTTCCTCCAGTCCATTTTCCACAACATCTTTGTTTCTCTTTCAAGCTGCTGCAGCTTTCAAGTTCACATTTGTATCTTTTGGTAAAAACAAACTGTCCTTTGTAAATTCAATTTGCTTTTCCAACATTTTTCTTTTCTTTTATTAATTTTCCATTTATTTCAGCGAGCATTTTATCACACTGGCCAGTTTTCCTAGGATCCTGGGGTCCCACCCCACTTTTAGCTTGAATTCCTTCTTGCTTGCACTGTGCAAGATCAATTTAGGCCATTTAGGACCGAGATGCGGAGGAACTTCTTCACCCAGAGAGTGGTGAACCTGTGGAATTCTCTAGCACAGAAAGTTGTTGAGGCCAATTCACTAAATATATTCAAAACGGAGTTAGATGAGGTCCTTACTACTAGGGGGATCAAGGGGTATGGCGAGAAAGCAGGAATGGGGAACTGAAGTTGAATGTTCAGCCATGAACTCATTGAATGGCGGTGCAGGCTAGAAGGGCCGAATGGCCTACTCCTGCACCTATTTTCTATGTTTCTATGTTTCTAATACCAGCTTCACTGTGTTATTACCATGGCACGCTTCAGGTCATACGCCGTATCTTTCATCGAACGATCGCTGGGGTACACTCTCCCTTTAGTTGTATTCCTTCTTTTTCAGGCAATACACCTATCCCACCCTTGGTTTTCAGCCTTCTGTGGTTCGTTATAACTTGTCCTGCAGCTTAGACCTTCTAATTCTTTATACAGATTACCTCCTTCCCCGTCAATGCTACAGCCATGTTGCTCCTTTCAGAGTACAACACTGCTTATCTGGTGCTATCCAAGTTCCTCCCTTCTAAATCAGATATCTTGGATATTCCTCATACTGTTCATGGATCGGACCTAACTCAGTCTTCCACCCTTGCAAACGATTCTACCCTATACACCGTCCAAGGTTTTGTTTAATTTCCATTTTTCCTTAGCAAAGGCAAGACCAATCCCACTGGTCTAATATCTTCACTTCTTTCTCCTTCCCTAGGGGACAAAATCCCCATTCCTATTGGCTGCATCACATCAAAGCCTATGATTTTATTCCCTAAACCATTTTCTCAGTTGTCCTTCATGAATAAACAAAGGGATTTGATTACTCTCTCTCTTGTCTAGTCCCTTCTGTACCACATTCATCATACATGTCACAGAGGCTACACATGATACCTCCAGTAAGCCACATCGTGTTCCCATTCACATTCTATATCTATTCTATTTACTCCGTCTAACCATGCTGTGGCTCCTATTCTGAGCTATCCTGTCAGCTCTCACTTTCCTTGCGATTTAAATAGATTCTCCTTGTGTTCCCCATCTTCCTCATACCTTGGTTCCTGTTTTCTATTCTTTACTAACACATCCTTTACTAATTCTCTTCCAATTTTGTCTATTAACTGTGAATATCTCCCTTCACATAATCTAGTTGATAGATTCAACCTCATGTTGAAATCTTTTGATTTCAATTCACAATTTAAAAACGCACATTGTTATATAATACATTTCCTGATTCAGTTACTTCTAGTCCATTATTTGTTTTACTGGATGGGACAGGTCAAGTTCTTTTTGTGAGGTGGGATGTCATTTTATTTAAGTCCCACATATGATGATCACTATCAGCATTTGTACTTGGCAAACCAATCGTTAATATTACTGATCATCATACGACATTTCTTACTTTAAAATAACCTGCCATCATTACTTTTTTAGTTTATATTGAAGTATTTTATAATGGTCTTGAATTACTTTTTGTCCTGGAGTGATACTAACTCTTTAAGTGAACACTATTAATTTAGTGTTTGGGGTCAGTGTGTATCCCAACCCACCTGGTTCAGGGGAGTCTTCCTGGTCTCCCAATCTTCGCAAGGAGCAGGCTTTAGGGTTCTTTCTCTATTGCCACCAAAATTATGCTTTTGAGGGTCTATACCTCGGTTTATCACGGATTCCAAAACTAACCCTTTTGCGGTCCTCTGCTTCCTCCTGGAGACGGCCTCTCACTTGGATCCATGTTTTGTTGTGGAGCCTGTGAGGTCTGGCCTCCTTATCTCCCACCTTCAGCTTGTAGCTGATCTGTGCACAGCCATGACCACCTTGTCCAGACACTGACAGGCTGGCTTTTTTTGTTTTTAGCCTCTCTACAAGCTTTCTTTGTTCAGTACTTAGTGGAGGCTTTGAAACTGACGACCATTCTAGCTGCAAGGAAATCCTAATTTGATCAGCATTCTCACTACTGTAAATTCTAATGCATCTGACAGGTATCAGTGTGTTTATCTCTATCCTGATTATTTCAAAGTCGGTTTCTCGATGGAGAATGTGTCACGGCCTTGATGGTTTAAAAAGTGTTCTCACTCTCCTGAGCCACATTAGCCATTTCATGTTGTGCTGTTTCGATAACTGAGCATGCCTGAGACTCGTTTACACACACACGCAGCGGTATCCCAGTATCATGTCACATGTGACATCTGATCCAAGCCATTTGAGGTGATCTTATCAAAAGATCGTGGGGTGTCTGAAGATCATTGCTCATCTCCCTCTGCACGGTCCCGATGTCTCGGGTAGTAGCCAGGCGATCAAATTCAGTTTTCTTATTGTTCAGTGTCGGCAATGACACAAACATCTCAGAGAAATCTTAGCTATTTCCTACACTTCCCTGACTTTAACAAGAGTTTACATTAACACCAGATTGTACCCAGGTGATTTATGACAATTCGCCCAGGAACAATGAGTGAAGAAACATTGCTATTTGGAGGTGTAACTTTCCTGTTTTCCTCTTATATCCTCACTCATTTCCTCTCATTACCTTTTATACAGTGTTCACCATTTCATTCATGAGCCCGGAGGAACGTTACTGTCTAATACAATATTGTCATACTGTCTTTAAACATCGATCAAACATTCCCACTTGGCCGAAGTTTTGACCCAGTTTCTTTGTTTAATTTTATTTAACCAAACCTCTTATTGGACCTTTTATTCTCCAAAATACGCCAGAGAGCAATTCAGTCTCCAAGAGGAAGGATGTTAGTTACGTTTAGCATAACAGGCGCCCCGAAAAAACTTATTTCTGAATACATAGTTTGGACAGAACCACAGAGACGGGACTTTTTCAAAAATAAAACTTAATTATCTCAATTTTCAGCTAAATTTTCCTTCCCATGTGTTTGACCAGCGAAGCTTAGCAATATATATATATATATATATATATATATATATAAAATCAGTTTTAATTTCACAAACAAATTATGCCCAGACTTTGTCATTTTACAAAGAAGACAAAAGTAACAATTGCGTCTGGATGCAAGTCATTTATCTTCCCCTTTGAGCAGTGTATCTTGGACAATAGGATTACATCGGATATACGACACAGAAACAGGCCATTCGGCCCAACCAGTCCATGCCGGCGTTTATGCTCCACTCGAGCCTCCTCCCTTCTTACCTCATCTAACTATATCCACATAACCCACTGTTCCCTTCTCCCTCATATACTTGTCCAGCCTCCCCTTAAATGCATCGATACTATTCGCTTCAACCACTCCCTGTGGCAGTGAGTTCCACAGTCTCACCACTCTCTGGGTAGAGGTTTCTTCTGAATTCCCTATTTGATTTCTTGGTGACTATCTTATGTTGATGACCTCTAATTATGCTGGTTCCCACAAGTGGAAACACTGTATCTACTCTATCAAAACCTTTCATCATTTTAAAGACATTAGGTCACCCCTTAGCCTTCTTTTTTCAAGAGATAAGAGACCTGCCCTGTCCATCCTTTCCCGATAGGTATACGATCGCCTTTCTGGTGTCATTCTTGTAAATCTTCTCTGCACCCTCTCCAGTGCCTTCATATCCTTTTTATAATATGGTGACCAGAATTGCACACACAAAGTCTAACCAAGTTTCAATACAAGTGTAGCCTAACTTCACCACTTTTCCATTCTATAACAATTCAATTCAAGAGCAATCAATCCCAATAATTTAACTCATTACTTTAAATTCTTCAGTCCAACTTTTTCAGCATGCTGCGACATTCGATATCTGTAGATAACTGGAGATAATTTTGTTTTAACTGCTGGATCTTTTGCTATGCCATCAACCTCTTATCCAACTGGAACTGGCATTGCCGAATATGGTAGTCTTTGGCTACGGTATAGTCCAGAGACACAAGTCTGCATTTTCTTCAAAATGCATCAACAATGTTGGAAGCACAGGTCTTCCTGTGACAAGCACAAACCACTAGTCTTTCTACTCTTCTTATTCAAACGTAATATTTCTAATCTAAACATTCTATGATGAAAATATCCTCGGCCAGTTGGTTGCAAACACCAACTGCTGCTCAGTGAAATCTCTCTCTAATGATAACAACCGCATTTTCCCCGATATGGAATGAACACCTTTCAGAAGCTGAATTAACCAAGTTCCCTATGCCAACACCCCTCTCATCTTCCATTCACTTCAACTGAAAGGAAAACGCCAGATTGTATCAGTCGGGATTTGAAAGATTTTTAAAACCGATGATAGATATTCTTAGAGTAAGTATTGTTCTCTATTCTGTCTACTCGAGGAGTTTGATAACAGACATTCTCCTGTGAATGTAGAGCTGGAATATTGGGCCGGGATGTATTTACTTGTTCATCTTGTTGACTCGAAACCGTTGGCAATTATTTGATGTGATCTGTATTTTCTTAAATACATTTCCTGAGTGGATTCAAATTTAAATTGAACCCAGGTTTGCAGGCGTGATGCTCCATTCACACGTCGAAGGTGAGAGAGATGCTGTGGGACACACGCTAAGTCCAGTATCTGAAAGTGATTCACAGACTGGGTTTTGTGTTCAGGGCTCCCAGGCATGTTACCGACACCTTCCCACAATCCCAAGGCTAGGAGAGGCACTCTGGAAGGTAAGGGGAACTGGCATTTGTCCACGAGAGTAACTGAAGGTATGAGAACTGAAATAATCCAGAGTTAGAAAGGAGAAAAGGCCCCAAAATTGTGCAGTCATTAACAGGACATCAATTAGTCTCCTCTTATCTTGGAACATTAAATGTCGACACACTCTGTTATTGAAACATCAAAATATTATATTCCAGCCCAGTTATAGGGTTATTATCACCAGAAACAAACTTCATCTGTCGGAATGGACACGATTCAGTCGGGATGTGATTAACAGCTGCAATGATAGCAGAATCCAACCCCTGCAGTCACTTGTGAACTCGCTGGTGTCTCAGCAGGCTTGATGACACAGTGAATCCCTTCCCACACTCAGAGCAGGTGAACGGCCTCTCCCCAGTGTGAACTCGCTGGTGTGTCAGCAGGCGGAATGACTGAGTGAATCGCTTCCCACACTCCGAGCAGGTGAACGGCCTCTCCCCAGTGTGAACTTGCTGGTGTGTCAGCAGGTCGGATGACCCAGTGAATCCCTTCCCATACTCAGAGCAGGTGAACGGCCTCTCCCCAGTGTGAACTCGCTGGTGTATCACCAGGCTGGATGAATGAGTGAATCGCTTCCCACACTCTGAGCAGGTGAACGGCCTCTCGCCGGTGTGAACCCGCTGGTGTGTCAGCAGGCGGGATGACACATTGAAGCCCTTCCCACAATCAGAGCAAATGAATGGCCTCTCCCCAGTGTGAACTCGCTGGTGTATCAGCAGGTCGGATGACCGAGTGAATCTCTTCCCACACACGGGGAAGGTGAACGGCCTCTCCCCAGTGTGACTGTGTTGATGAATTTGCAGCGCAGACAGGTAGCTGAATCCCTTCCCAGAGTCCCCACATTTCCACGCTTTCTCCGTGGTGCGGGTGTGCTAACGTATCTCCAGGTTGGATGATCAGTTGAAGCCTCCTCCACACACAACATGTTTACAGTTTCTCCCCGCTGTGAATGGTACGATGGTTTTTCAGGATGTGTAACTGGTTAAAGCTCTTTCCACAATCAGTGCACCGAAACACTTTCACTCGGGTGTGTGTGTCTCAGTGCTTTTTCAGTCACACTGATGTTCGTAATCTTTCCCCACAGACAAAACAAAAAAACATTTCTCATTCACATTCAAACGTCGATGATATTCAAGTCCTGATGAATCGAGTGACTCTATCTGATCACGACGTGACGTTTAGTTTGAGTTTCCCTTCTTCAAATCCTCCCCTTCTAACACCCTGCAAAACGAGCTTACAAAAGTCATCACTGTCAGTACAGGAATGAAATTCAGAACAGACAATTCTAGTTTCTGTGGAACATTATTTCCTTCTGCTGTGCGGTTTTAAGTATTGACTTAATAAAAATAATAAAGAGGGAGAACGTAGATTGAGAGTAAACTGGCAAGAAATATAAATACAGTGAGAGCTTCTACAGATATATAAAAAGGAAGAGCTTGCTAAAATAAACGTTGGTCCCTTCGAGGATGAGACGGGAATTAATAATGAGAAACAGGGAAATGGCAGAGACTTTAAACAAATATTTTGTATGGTCTTCACGGTGGAAGACACTAAAAGCATCCCAATAATAATAGATAATCAAGGGGTCACAGGGAGCGAGGAACTTAAAACAATCACTATCACTGCAGAAAAAGTACTCGACAAACTATTGGGACTAAAGGTGGATGTCCCCTGGACCTGATGGCCTGCATCCTAGGGTCTTAAAAGAAGTGGCTGCAGAGAGAATGGATGGATTTGTTGTAATCGACCAAAATTCCCTGGATGCTGGCAAGGTCCCAGTGGATTGTAAAACCTCAAATTCACACCCCTATTCAACAAGGGAGGGAGGGAGAGAGACAGCAGGAAACTATAGAGCAGTTAGCCTAACATCTATCATTGGGAAAATGCTGGAGTCCATTATTAAGGAAATAGTAGCAGGACAGTTAGAAAATTATAATAGTCAAGCAGAGACGGCATGGTTTTATGAAAGGGAAATCACGTTTGACAAATTTGCTGGAGTTCTTTGAGGATATAACGAGCAGGATGGATGAAGTGGAACCAGTAGCAATTGTGTATTTGCATTTCCAGAAGGTATTCGATAAGGTGCCAGATAAAAGGTTACTGCACAATACAAGAGCTCACAGGATTGGGGTTAATATATTGGCATAGATGGAGGATTGGCGAACTAACAGAAAACACAGATAAATGGGTAGTTTTCAGGTTGGCAAACTGTAACTAGTGTGGTGCCACAGGGATCAGTGCTGGGGCCTCAAATATTTACAATCTATATTAATGACTTGGATGAAGGGACGAAGTGCACTGCAGCCAAATATGCTGCTGATACAAAGATAGGTGGGAAAGCAAGTTGTGAGGAGGACACAAAGAATCTGCAAAGGGTTATAGACAGGCTCAGTGAGTGGGCAAAAATTTGGCAGATGGAGTATAATGTGGGAAAATGTGAGGTTATGCACTTTGCTAGGAAGACTAAAAAGGTAAATTATTATTTAAATGGAGACTACAAGATGCTGCGGTACAGAGGGATCTGGGGGTCCTTGTGCATGAAACACAAAAAGTTAGCATGCAGGTACAGCAAGTAATCAGGAAGGTAAATGCAATGTTGGCCTTTATTGCAAGGGGAATAGAGTATAAAAGTAGAGAAGTCTTGCTACAACTGTACAGGGCGTTCGTGAGATGATTTTGAGGAACAGACAAAATGTCTAAGCATTGATAAATTCATCGTCTAACATCTCCAACTGAGCAAACCTGCTCTAACTATGTCAGTATTTGTGTCAGCTGTGACTCAGTGGGTAACACACTTGCCTCTGGGTCACAAGGTTGTGGGTTCACGTCGCACTCCAGAGACATGAACACACAAATCTCGGCTGATGCTCCAGTGCAGTGCTGAGGGACTGCTGTACTGGCGGAGGTGCTGTTTATTGGATAAGATGTTAAACCGAGGCCCCGTCTGCTCCCTCAGCTGGTTGTAAAAGGTCCCATTGCACTATTTCAAGCAGAACAGGGGAGTTATCCCCGATGTCCTGGCCAATATTTTCCCTTAACATCAGTGAAGCAGATTATCTGGTCATTATCACATTGTAAATTGGTTGCTGCGTTTCCTACATTACGATAGTGACTACACTTCAAAAATAACTTAATTGACTGTAAAGCGCTTTGGGGCATCTGGTGGTGGTGAAAGGTGCGAAATACATGCACGTCTTTTTATTTTCTATATGTCTTTTATTACTCTCCCTTCTCCCATTGTGCCTCCTTTTGTCTGCTGTCACTTCCCCACCTCTTCTTCCCCACCCAACTTTACAGTTCATTTCTTGTGTACATGGTCTCTCTCTCTCTCTCCTTTCCCTCACTCTATCGCTCCCTATAAGCTGTCCATCTGCCATATCTCCCAGTTCTGATCAAATGCTCTACCTGACCCATCACCATTTCTCCTTCTTTTATAGACAACAACAACTTTCATTTATATAACACCTTTAAGAACATAAGAGTTATGAGCAGGAGTAGGCCATACGGCCCCTCGAGCCTGCTCCACCATTCAATAACATCATGGCTGATCAGCAGCCTCAACTCCACTGTCCCGCCCGATCTCCATATCCCTCGATTCCCCAAACACGAAAAATGTATCTATCTCAGCCTTGAAATAACTCTGTAAAATGGCCCCTGGTGCTTCACAGGATCATTATCAGATAGAATTTGACTCCGAGGGTCAAAGAGGCACATTTTAAAGAGGGTTAGAAAGGAAAAGAGTGGCTCAAGTAAATGTTGGTCCCCTGGAGGATGAGACTGGGGAATTAATAATGGAGAACAGGGAAATGGCAGAGACGTTGAACAAATATTTTGTATCGGTCTTCACGGTAGAAGACACTAAAAACATCCCAATAGTGGATAATCAAGGGGCGATAGGTAGGGAGGAACTTAATACAACCACTATCAGTAATGAAGTGGTACTAGGTAAAGTCATGGGACTAAAGGTGGACAAGTCACCTGGACCTGATGCCTTACATCCAAGGGTCTTAAGAGAAATGGCTGCAGAGTGGATGCATTGGTTTTAATCTAGCAAAATTCCCTGGATTCTGGGGCAGTCCCAGCAGATTGGAAAACCACAAATGTAACGCCCCTATTTAAAAATGAGGCAGACAAAAAGCAGGAAACTATAGACCAGTTAGCCGAACATCTGTCGTTGGGAAAATGTTGGAGTCCATTATGAAGGACGCAGTAATGGGACATTTGGAAAAACATGATTCAATCATGCAGAGTCAGCACGGTTTTATTAAAGGGAAATCATGTTTGACAAATTTGATGGAGTTCTTTGAGGATGTAACGAGCAGGATGGATGAGGGGGAACCAGTGGATGTGGTGTATTTGGATTTCCAGAAGGCATTCGATAAGGTGCCACATCAGAGGTTACTGCACAAGATAAAAGCTCACTGGGTTGGGGGTAATATATTAGCATGGATCGAGGATTGGTTAACTAACAGAAATCACAGAGTCGGGATAAATGGGTCTTTTTCCAGTTGACAGTGGCTAGTGGGGTACAGCAGGGATCGGTGCTGGGTCCTCAACTATTTACAATCCATATTAATGACTTGGATGAAGGGACAGAGTGTAATGTAGCCACGTTTGCTGATGATACAAAGATGGGTGGGAAAGCAAATTGTGAGGAGGACACAAAAAATCTGCAAAGACTCAGTGAGTGGGCAAAAATTTGGCAGATGGTGTATAATGTGAGAAAGTGTGAGATTATCCAGAAATAATAGAAAGCAAATTATAATTTAAATGGAGAAAAATTGCAAAGTGCTGCAGTACAGAGAGACCTGGGGGTCCTTGTGCATGGAACACAAAAAGTTAGTGTGTAGGTTCAGCAAGTAATCAGGAAGGCAAATGGAATGTTGGCCTTTATTGCAAGGGGGATAGAGTATAAAAGCAGAGAAGTCCTGCTACAACTGTACAGGATATTGGTGAGGCCACACCTGGAGTACTGCGTACCGTTTTAGTCTCATTATTTAAGGAGGGATATACTTGCATTGGAGGCTGTCAGAGAATGTTCACTAGGTTGATTCCGGATATGAGGGGGTTGTCTTATTAAAATAGTTTGAATAGGTTGGGCCTATACTCATTGGAGTTCAGAAGAATGAGAGGTGATTTTATTGAAACATATAAGATAATGAGGGGGTTCGATAAGGTGGATGCAGAGAGGATATTTGCATCCACTCATAGGGGAATCTAAAACTAGAGGACATAGTCTTAGAATAAGGGGCCGCCCATTTAGCACTGAGATGGGGAGAAATTTCTTCTCTGAGGGTTGTAATTCTGTGGAATTCTCTGCCCCAGAGAGCTGCAGAGGCTGGGGCATTGAATATATATAAGGTGGAGATAGACAGATTTTTGAACAATAAGGGAGTAAAGGGTTACAGGGAGCGGGCAGGCAAGTGGAGCTGAGTCCATGATTAGATGAGCCATGATCTTCTTGAATGGCGGAGCAGGCTCGAGGGGCCAAATGGCCGACTCCTGCTCCTATTTCCTATGTTCTTAGGGTCTTAAAGGAAATTGGAGAGGTTTAGGGAGGGAATTCTGGAGCTTAGCGCCTAGGCAGCTGAAGGCATGGCCAGCAATGATGGTGTGATTAAAACCAGGAATGTGCAGGACGCCAGAGATCCTGGAGGGTTGTAGGGCTGGAGGAGGTTACAGAGGTAGGGAGGGGCGAGGGCACGGAGGGATGTGAATACAAGGATGAAAATTTTAAAATTGAACTTCGTGCCCATGCGTCATTTCTACTTACTTTACAGATGCTCCCTACCCACTCTCCATTTCTCCTTCCTTTACAGACGCTCCCTGACCACTCTCCATTTATCCTTCCGTTACTGTCGCTCCCTGACCACTCTCCATTTCTCCTTCCTTTTCAGATGCTCCCTGACCACTCTCCCTTTCTCCTTCCTTTACAGACGACCACTGACCACTCTCCATTTCTCCTTCCTTTACAGACGCTCCCTGACCACTCTCCCTTTCTCCTTCCTTTACAGAAGCTCCCTGACCACTCTCCATTTCTGCTTCCTTTACAGACGCTCCCTGACCACTCTCCATTTCTCCTTCCTTTACAGGCGCTCCCTGACCACTCTCCATTTCTCCTTCCTTTACAGACGCTCCCTGACCACTCTCCATTTCTCCTTCCTTTACAGACGCTCCCTGACCACTCACCATTTCTCCTTCCTTTACAGATGCTCCCTGACCACTCCCCATTTCTCCTTCATTTACAGACGCTCCCTGGCCACTCTCCATTTCTGCTACATTTTTTGAAATATTTCAAGTGTTTAATAAATCTTTGAAGGTCACAGGACAGGTTAACAAAGCTGTTCATAAAACGTAAAGGATCCTGGGCTTTATAAATTGAGGCACAGAGTACTAAAGCCGGGAAGTTATGCTAAAGCTATATAAAACACTAGCTCGACCCCAGCTGGTGGGTTCGGCCCAATTCTGGGCACACTTCAGGAAGGACACAAAGGCTTTGGAGAGGGGACAGAAGAGATTTACTTGAATGATGCCAGGGATGAAGAACTTCATTAATGTAGAGACTGGAGAAGCTGGGATTGTTCTCCTTCTGAGCAGAGAAGGCTAAGACGAAATTTGATAGAGGTGTCAAAAATCATGAAGATGAGATAGAATAAATAGGGAAACTGTTTGTAACACTGATAACCAGATTTGAGGCGATTGGCAAAAACAGAGGTCACATGAGGAAAAGCATTTTCCCACAAGGAGTGGTTAGGGTTTGGAATGCACTGCCTGACGGAGCGGTGGAGATAGAGTCAATAGTGGCCTTCAAAAGTGAATTGGACAAAGACTTGAAGCAGAATGATATTGCAGGGATTTGGGGAAAGAGCGGGGGAAGCGGGATAACCGGATTGCTCCCCGAAAGTATCGGCGCAGACTCGATGGGCCGAATGGCCCCCTTCTGTGCTGAAATATTCTGTGATTCTAGAATATTTTACAGACACTCCCTGCTCAGTCACCATCGCTCCTTCATTTACAGACGCTCCCTGGTCCATTACTATTTCTCGTTGATTTACAGACGCTCCCTGAGAGTTTGAGGCAGACACAGCGCATGCACTGACCGCTCCTTCGGGCTGGAGCGGACCCAGGACCCGGCAGGCAGGGGGAGAATGTTCCCCGGTTTATATCCCCCCTGCCCCGGTGTGGGGAGAATGTTCCCTGGTTTATATCCCCCCTCACCCCGGTGTGGGGAGAATGTTCCGCAGTTTATATTCCCCCCCCCACCCAGTGTGGGGAGAATGTTCCCTGATTTATATCCCCCCTCACCCCCAGTGTGGGGAGAATGTTCCCCGGTTTATATCCCCCCGCCCCGGTGTGTGGAGAATATTCCCCGGTTTATATCACCCCCCTTCCCCCGGTGTGGGTAGAATTTTCCCCGGTTCATATACACCCCCCGGTGTGGGGTGAATTTTGCCCAGTTTATATCACCCCACCCCCCGGTGTGGGGAGAAAGTTCCCCGGTTTAATTCTCCCCCCCCAGTGTGGGGAGAATTTTCCCGGTTTATATCCCTCCCCCGGTGTGGGGAGAATGTTCCCCGGTTTATATCCCCCCGGTGTGGGGAGAATTTTCCCGGTTTATATCCCTCCCCCGGTGTGGGGAGAATGTTCCCCGGTTTATATCCCCCCGGTGTGGGGAGAATGTTCCCCGGTTTATATCCAACCCCCCCCCCCGGTGTTGGGAGAATGTTCCCCGATTTATATCCCCCCCGGTGTGGGGAGAATATTCCCCGGTTTATATTCCCCCCCCCAGTGTGGGGAGAATGTTCCCCGGTTTATATCCCCCCCCGGTGTGGGGAGAATGTTCCCCGGTTTATATCCCCCCCCCTGTGTGGGGAGAATGTTCCCCGGTTTATATCCCCTCCCGGTGTGGGGAGAATGTAACCCGGTTTATATCCCCTGGTGTGGGGAGAATGTTCCCCGGTTTATATCCCCCCCCGGTGTGGGGAGAATGTTCCCCGGTTTATACCCCCCCCCCGGTGTGGGGAGAATGTTCCCCGGTTTATATCCGGGCCCGCGGCTGCACTCGGTGTTGCTGCCCCCAGCGTTGCCCTGGAGCTCTCTCACCTCTGCGTCAGCGTCCGCCACCGCCGGCTGCACATGCTCAGCTCACACTGCCCGGGTGATTGATGGCAGCTCCCCACCAATAGGAAGAGCGGGGCGGGGCTAGAGGACCGAATGGACAGTTGGTCCTCCAACCAATTGGAGTGTGTGAGGGGCGGGGCTTCCGGCAGGCGGTAAGTCGTGGGGTGCAGCAAGGATCAGTGCTGGGGCCTCAGCTATTTACAATCTATATTAATGACCAAGATAAAGGGACCCAGTGTAATATTTGCTGACGATACAAAGCTCGGTGAGACAGTAAGCTGTGAGCAGAACACAAGAGTGCAAAGATAGATAGATAGACGATGTGAATGGGCAGTAAGGTGGCAGATTGAGTATAATGTCGGGAAATGTGAGGTTATTCACTTTGGTCGGAAGAATAGAAAAACAGAATATCTTTTAAATGGTGAGAAACTTTAAATGTTGGTGTTGAGAGAGATTTGGGTGCCCTTGTGCAAGAAACACAGAAAGCGAGCATGCAGGTACAGATAGCAGTAAGGGGGTGGAGTATAAGAGTAAGGATCTGTTGCTACAATTGTACAGGGCCTTGGTGAGATCACACCTGGAGTACTTGGCAGTTTGGGTCTCCTTATCAAAGGAAAGATATACTTGCTTTGGAGATTGTGCAATAGGGGTTCACAAGATTGATTCCTGCAATGAGAGAGCTGTCTTACGATGAGGGATTGTGTAGAATGGACCTATACTCTCTGGAGTTTAGAAGAATGAGAGGGGATCTCATTGAAACATATAAGATTCTGAAGGGTATTGACAGGGTAGATGCTGAGAGCTCGATTCCCCCGGGCTGGAGTGACTAGAACTCGGGGGCTCAAGATAAGGGGCAGGCCATTTAAGACAGAGATGAGAAATTTCTTCACTCAGAGGGTTAGAAACATAGAAACATAGAAAATAGGTGCAGGAGTAGGCCATTCAGCCCTTCTAGCCTGCACCGCCATTCAATGAGTTCATGGCTGAACATGAAACTTCAGTACCCCCTTCCTGCTTTCTCGCCATAACCCTTGATCCCCCGAGTAGTAAGGACTTCATCTAACTCCCTTTTGAATATATTTAGTGAATTGGCCTCAACTACTTCCTGTGGTAGAGAATTCCACAGGTTCACCACTCTCTGGGTGAAGAAGTTTCTCCTCATCTCGGTCCTAAATGGCTTACCCCTTATCCTCAGACTGTGACCCCTGGTTCTGGACTTCCCCAACATTGGGAACATTCTTTCTGCATCTAACCTGTCTAAACCCGTCAGAATTTTAAACGTTTCTATGAGATCCCCTCTCATTCTTCTGAACTCCAGTGAATACAAGCCCAGTTGATCCAATCTTTCTTGATAGGTCAGTCCCGCCATCCCGGGAATCAGTCTGGTGAACCTTCGCTGCACTCCCTCAATAGCAAGAATGTCCTTCCTCAAGTTAGGAGACCAAAACTGTACACAATACTCCAGGTGTGGCCTCACCAAGGCCCTGTACAACTGTAGCAACACCTCCCTGCCCCTGTATTCAAATCCACTCGCTATGAAGGCCAACATGCCATTTGCTTTCTTAACCGCCTGCTGTACCTGCATGCCAACCTTCAATGACTGATGTACCATGACACCCAGGTCTCGTTGCACCTTCCCTTTTCCTAATCTGTCACCATTCAGATAATAGTCTGTCTCTCTGTTTTTACCACCAAAGTGGATAACCTCACATTTATCCACATTATACTTCATCTGCCATGCATTTGCCCACTCACCTAACCTATCCAAGTCACTCTGCAGCCTAATAGCATCCTCCTCGCAGCTCACACTGCCACCCAACTTAGTATCATCTGCAAATTTGGAGATACTGCATTTAATCCCCTCGTCTAAATCATTAATATACAATGTAAACAGCTGGGGCCCCAGCACAGAACCTTGCGGCACTCCACTAGTCACTGCCTGCCATTCTGAAAAGTACCCGTTTACTCCTACTCTTTGCTTCCTGTCTGACAACCAGTTCTCAATCCACATCAGCACACTACCCCCAATCCCATGTGCTTTAACTTTGCACATCAATCTCTTGTGTGGGACCTTGTCGAAAGCCTTCTGAAAGTCCAAATATACCACATCAACTGGTTCTCCTTTGTCCACTTTACTGGAAACATCCTCAAAAAATTCCAGAAGATTTGTCAAGCATGATTTCCCTTTCACAAATCCATGCTGACTTGGACCTATCATGTCACCATTTTCCAGATGCACTGCGATGACATCCTTAATATCCTTAATAATTGATTCCTGCAATGAGAGAGCTGTCTTACGATGTGAATCTTTGGAATTCTCTGCCCCAGAGGGCTGTGGATGTTCAATCTATTCAACGCTGAGATGGATAGATTTTTGGACTCTCGGGGAATCAAGGGATATGGAGATCAGGTGGGAAAGTGGAGTTGAGGGCGATGATCTTATTGAATGGCGGAGCAGGCTCGAGGGGGCTATGACCTACTCCTGCTCCTATCTCTGATATTCTAATATTGACATCTAAGGGGCTCTAGATTTATTAGTCCCACCCTTTATCTTAAGGGAACATAGTTGCTCTGAACCCTCGCTATCTCCTCCTTGAATGCCTCCCACTGCTCTGACACTAATTTACCTTCAAGTAGCTGTTTCCAGTCCACTTTGGTTAAATCACATCTCTGCTTAGTAACATTAGCTTTACCCCAAATGAGAACTTTTATTCCTGGTCCATCTTTGTCCTTTTCCATCACTACCCTAAATCTAACTGAATTATGATCACCAGCATAAAAATATTCTCCACTGATACCCCTTCCACCTGCCCAAGCTTCATTTATTAAACCTAAGTCCAGAACCACCCCCTCTCTTGTTGGGCTTGCTGCGTAATGGCTAAAAACGTTCTCCTGAATGCATTTTAAGAATTCTGCTCCTTCTATATCTTTCACACTAATTCTATCCCAGATAATATTTGGGTAGTTGAAATCCCCGACTATTACTGCCCTGTTATTTTTGCACGTATCAGAAATGTGCCGACATATTTGCTCTTCTGTCTCCCTCTGAATGTTTGGGGGTCTATTGTACATCCCCAGCAGTGTAATCGCCCCTTTTGTGTTCTTCACTTCTCCCATGTGGCCTCATTTGATGATCCTTCGAACATATCATCCCTCCCCACAGCTGGAATTGTTTCTTTAATCAACACTGTGACACGCCCGCCTTTTTTTATCCCCGTCTCTATCTCGTCTTAAAACGCTGTAACCAGGAATGTTGAGCTGCCATTCCTGCAGTTCTTTTAGCCGTGTTTCACTAATAGTTACAATATCATACCCCCACATGTCTGTCTGTGCCCTCAGCTTATCTGACTTAATCCCCAGACTCCTTGCATTGGCATTGAAGTATTTCTAGATTGATTCCTGTGATGAGAGGACTGTCTTATGATGAGAGTTTGTGTAGAATGGGCCGATACTCTCTGGAGTTTAGAAAAATGAGAGTGATCTCATTGAAACACACCGGCACTGGCATTTAGCGCTGCCAAACTCCCTTATTGTCTATTTTCTAGCCTTTGTTTCCTCTGCCTTCCAAACACTAGCCACACTGTCCACTCGATCGATACAATCCCCTCTCTCGATCAATACAGTACCCTCTCTCGATTCATACTGTCCCCTCTCTCGATCCATACAGTCCCCTCTCTCGATCCATACAGTCCCCTCTCTCGATCCATACAGTCCCCTCTCTCTATCCATACTGTCCCCTCTCTCTATCCATTCTGTCCCCTCTCTCTATCCATACTGTCCCCTCTCTCTATCCATACTGTCCCCTCTCTCTATCCATACTGTCCCCTCTCTCTATCCATACTGTCCCCTCTCTCTATCCATACTGTCCCCTCTCTCTATCCATACTGTCCCCTCTCTCTATCCATACTGTCCCCTCTCTCTATCCATACTGTCCCCTCTCTCGATCCATACTGTCCCCTCTCTCGATCCATACTGTCCCCTCTCTCGATCCATACTGTCCCCTCTCTCGATCCATAAGTCCCGTCTCTCGATCCATACAGTCCCCTCTCTCGATCCATACAGTCCCCTCTCTCTATCCATACAGTCCCCTCTCTCTATCCATACTGTCCCCTCTCTCTATCCATACTGTCCCCTCTCTCTATCCATACTATCCCCTCTCTCTATCCATACAGTCCCCTCTCTCTATCCATACTGTCCCCTCTCTCTATCCATACTATCCCCTCTCTCTATCCATACTGTCCCCTCTCTCTATCCATACTGTCCCCTCTCTCTATCCATACTGTCCCCTCTCTCTATCCATACAGTCCCCTCTCTCTATCCATACTGTCCCCTCTCTCTATCCATACTGTCCCCTCTCTCTATCCATAGTATCCCCTCTCTCTATCCATACTGTCCCCTCTCTCTATCCATACTGTCCCCTCTCTCTATCCATACTATCCCCTCTCTCTATCCATACTGTCCCCTCTCTCTATCCACACTGTCCCCTCTCTCTATCCACACTGTCCCCTCTCTCTATCCACACTGTCCCCTCTCTCTGTCCATACAGTCCCCTCTCTCTATCCATACTGTCCCCTCTCTCTATCCATACTGTCCCCTCTCTCTATCCATACTGTCCCCTTTCTCTAACCATACTGCCCCCTCTCTCTATCCATACTGTCCCCTCTCACTATCCATACTGTCCCCTCTCTCTATCCATACTGTCCCCTCTCTCTATCCATACTGTCCCTTCTCTCTATCCACACTGTCCCCTCTCTCAATCCACACTGTCCCCTCTCTCTATCCACATTGACCCTCTCTCTATCCACACTGTCCCCTCTCTCTATCCACACTGTCCCCTCTCTCTATCCACACTGTCCCCTCTCTCTATCCACACTGTCCCCTCTCTCTATCCACACTCTCCCCTCTCTCTATCCACACTGTCCCCTCTCTCTATCCACACTGTCCCCTCTCTCCATCCACACTGTCCCCTCTCTCTATCCACACTGTCCCCTCTCTCTATCCACACTGTCCCCTCTCTCTATCCACACTGTCCCCTCTCTCTATCCATACAGTTCCCTCTCTCGATCCACACTGATAGAGTATTTAAACAGGCTCATTTAGACAGGCTTTGAAAATTAACAGACCCCCAAGTCAAAGCTACTACGTGCTGCTCAGCATGTTGCATTAACTCATCAATCAACTTGACATTTTCAGACCTTGGGTAGCGAGCCAATAAAACGTTAAAATATTTTCAATTGAGCCAATAAGGTCAAAGAAGGCGAGTTCTTTTCTGTAAATTGAACCAGGTATAAAGTACAGCCATTTGTGACCATGTGTCTCAGTAAGACAAAGAAACTGGCAATCAGCCAGCAGTTTGCTGCTCTCTGCCGAGATTAAAAAGTTAAAACTACCATCGTAGTTCGTATTTCATTGGAAACTAAGAGATCTAACAATTTTGGCACTGCGATCAGGGTCGCTGAGGAAAGAAACTGAATTTTGGACATCGGACCTACATTGAGGTGAGGACTCCACTTTAAAAAAAAAAAAGTCCTCGGTCAAAAGTCTAAATTCGCCTCGCCTTTTACGTGATTCCGAAAGCCTCCAGTTGCGAACCCTCCGGTTGGTAGTCGGCTCGAGGTCCCATAGACGTCTAAACTTCGGCAGTGTGTTTGTTAATTAATCACCGACCTATTGATCAGCTAGCAGGCCTACGACTCGAGATCCCAATAAAGAAATGGCAGCAGGAGAAAAGGGCAAAGAATTTCCTACAACTGTTAAAGGTGGGCAGGCACCACCTCAAGTTTCGCTAGATCTAGAACAGTTGAAAGAATGCATAGAGCAACAATTCAACTTATCTAAAACCTGTATCAAGATCGAATAAAAGTACTGAACCTCCAAAGGACAATGGTCCTTGGACGAGATTAAAAGGGTCTGGGGAAAAACGACCCGTATGAAAAATAAAGAGCGAACTAGATGGTCCCTCCCGGTTATGGGCCAGATTCGAAACCGGAATGAAATTATAATGCGTTCCCAACATGATCGAGAACTGACCAGTACAAAGGATCAATTGCAAGCAGTTGGTGCACAGCTGCGACAGAAAAAGCTTGAACTTGAAAAGCTGGAATCAGAAGTTAAAGATCTTAAAGGCGAAATTAAAGAATGGAAAAATCATTCGGTCAAGAGACAGTAATAGGAAAAGGAAAATGTATTGAACAATTCCCAGGGTACCCATGTTTGGATAAATTAAAAGTGCAAACCCGAAGACACGACCGAGGAATAGATACGGTTTCTGAATCCTCTGACAATACAGTGTCGGAGGATGAAGAATTAGGGGTGCGCTTTGCCCCGTTTAAAAAAAGATGAGTTGTAGTCAAATCAGAAGAGACTGCGGATGAGGGTGGAACCAAAAAAAACAAAGAGAAGGGTGTACGAAGAATACTTAGTTCATGATGCGGCAGGCCCAGAGAAAATTGATAAATGGTCCAAGGAACTGCCCAATCCAAAGAAAGGGGGAGTAAAAACATGGGACCAAATGGACTGCTTAAGAAATATATATCAACTTCATCCCTGGGACTGAGTGCAAATTTTGAACATAATGGTGCCAAAAACACAGGGAAGAAAATTGCACGACAAGGTAGATGAAGCTTTGGGGCAGAATGAGCAAGAATTCGACGCAGGATGGGAGGCGATTAAACACTGGCTTCAAGCCATCAGTCCAGCTCAGACAGACTGGGGAAAAATTGCAGCTTGCCAACAGAAAGGAACAGAGGAGGTCCTGGAGTATGATGAGCGGTTTAGATGCACGTGGCTGGAACATTCGGGTATGAATAATACGGATGAGGAAATGGATGAACAAGCGTTTGGACCCCTGAAAGCAGCTTTCGTGGCAGGTCTAAAGCCAGAACTGTCCAAAATGTTTAAGGTAGTGTTACCGGACTGGGAAGGTAGAGGAACTACCTTTGCAACATTGGTGGATCGATGTAACCAATTATATCGGGATATGGGAGCTAAAGTCCGAGCTGTACAGGCTATGGGATGGAAATCCCAGGATTCCGATAAACAGTCATTTGGAAAATTACACGGAAAATGTCGTTATTGTGGGAAAGAAGGTCACTGGGCCAAGATGTGCAGGGCAAAACAGAAAGGTCGTGGCTGGGGAAGAGGACGCAGCCAGGGATACAATTCAACCAACAAGCCAGGCTTGTCACAAGATAACGACCTCATAGAAGCATTTAAGCGACTGACAATACAACAAAAGAAGGAGTTACTTGGGATAGCAAAAAACGATTAGAGCCCACCCTGGCCCCCCTCCTCGCACTAATACAACAGAGAGGAGATGGGCTATATAAAATGTGAGGGTGGGCAATAAGGATGTGGACTGTCTTTTAGACAAGGGGCAGAATTAACATGCTTACCCCAACAATATGTAGACGATATCCTGCTAGATTCAAAAACAGAAGAACAGCATGAACAAGATTTACGAGCTTTGCTGGATCACCTTCGGCTGAAAGGACATAAAGCCAGCAGCGACAAAGCACAAATCCCCAAGAAGGAACACCATGGCCTCAGGCACTACCAATAGTGGTATGCAGCATTAGGGCAACCCTGAACAGAACTACAGGTCGAAGCCCATTTGAAATTATAACGGGAAGACCAATGTCGCTGCCAGGAACTATCGATTTACGGAAAGCTGATGTTCAATTAATGAGTGACACTTTGTTATCATACTGTCAGAATTTAACCAATGCTATTAGTTCTGTTTCCCGACAGGTATCGGCAGCTTGGGGTAATCCACCCGAAGGAGGACACAACATCATCCCGGGAGTCTGGGTGTATGTGAAAAAATTGCATAAAGAACCTTTGGGTGCCAAGTGGGAGGGACCTTATCAAGTGTTATTGAACACCCAGGCAGCTGTTAAAGTCCAAGGAAAGAAAGCCTGGATCCATGCTTCACACGTTAAACGAGCACCTGTAACTGAAGCTGAAATGTAGTAAAGACAATTACTTTTTGCCAAAATGTATACATTTACTGTATTATTGATTGTAGGTATTATAGGCACAGGTCTACTTCTTACTAGCCGACCCTCTGCACCAAAGGGAAATAGTAGGGTAAGCAAGGGAATTACATGTAAATACCTTTTTATATATGTCATACATTTATGCCAAACAAGGTAACATTTCTAGTTGTTGGCTGTGTACGCATATTCCTATTCACTCAAAGGGAGGGATTCCCTTGAGGCCAGTTCCCTTGAATATCTCGGAAATGGCTGACTGGATAATAAAACAGACAATGCGTTTCAGGATACGGAAAACTGGGCACGTAAATGGAAATCAGCAGGTTACAATTTGACTACCTTTGAAGGGGGATACCAACCGTGGGACAATAATTCCAAACGGCCCCAATTTTTTGTTATCACTAATACAACGGGAATAGGAAGACCGGGGGAATCGGTCTGTCTTATTAGAAACAACAAAGGAGGCGAAAATATGGGGTATAGTAACTGCTCCCGGAATTATAATATAATCAAGCCACGGAACCGTCCAAACTGGGCCGATGTGGGAATTTTTAACGTAACGGGGATTCTGAATAAAACAGATGGAAAAGCCTGGACAGGTCCCAGAGTGTTGCTGACAAAGAAACAGCTCACATTCATTGCATATAATGGCACCTATTGGGTGTGTGGCCACAAGGCCTACCCTTGGCTGCCCCAGAATTGGATGGGATCCTGCTATTTAGCCGACATTTTGCCTTATATGTATCATATAAAGTCACTGTCGGAACATTTACACCGTCCTAAGAGAGCTATCACAGAAATAGAGAGGTTCTTTGCCATCCTGATCCCTGGGTATGGGACCGCCAAACTGGCAAGGGAATCCATTAACATGACATCCGTTGTGGAACGGGTAGCCAATGATACCTCAGAGGCCCTAGTTAAAATCAATGCAGAAATGGTAGCAATCCGCACAGTAGCCCTACAGAATAGACTGGCCCTTGACTATATCCTGGCTGAAAAGGGAGGTACTTGCACCCTACTCGGAACGGAGTGTTGCACATATATCTCAGATTGCTTCGAAGAAATTACCCACTTAGCGGAGCATATCCAAAAGGAGATAGAAAAACTTAAGCAACCCCCATCATTTACTTTGTGGAGTGGAGCCACTGAATGGCAAGGTTCAATAGGAAATTCATTGGTGGAAGGTTTAATTCTAATTGTTGTAATTGTTTTACTTTTATATTGTTTGTTTATGTTGATTAAATGTTGTTGCGACCAGGCGGCTATAGCCGCTGTCCCGC
The DNA here is from genome assembly GCF_044704955.1 of Pristiophorus japonicus. Taxonomy (NCBI): domain Eukaryota; kingdom Metazoa; phylum Chordata; class Chondrichthyes; family Pristiophoridae; genus Pristiophorus; species Pristiophorus japonicus. The sequence continues at coordinate 4,190 of NW_027254478.1, read as the reverse complement.
AGGTGAGGCACCTTGCAGGTCCCAGCAGACCGTCTGTACGTGGCACAGGAGTATGTTATGCTTAAGGAAAGGTTGTTTACTGGTTGAATTAAGATATTGATTTGGATTAAATTGGAATAAGGTTAATTAACGTATTAAAACCAGACTTCCATTGTGGCCACGATGGAACTCGGGTCGGTGTAAATTTGTGTGGAAGCTACTAGTCCGGACATGTGGCAAAACACATCAACAAATTTTGGAAGGAAACTCTATTAACATGTATGAAATTAATTTGTAGAATGTTTAACCAGTGATACCTTAAGTTTTATAATTCAGTTTGTGAAAGAATCAAAGGGGGGATTGATAGATTATTCAAACAGGCTCATTTAGACAGGCTTTGAAAATTCACAGACCCCCACGTCAAAGCTACTACGTGCTGCTCGGCATGTTGCATTAACTCATCAATCAACTTGACATTTTTGGACCTTGGGTAGCGAGCCAATAAATGTTTAAATGACTTTCAATTGAGCCAATAAGGTCAAAGAAGGCGGGTTCTTTCTGTAAATTGAGCCAGGTATAAAGTACAGCCATTTTTGACCATGTGTATCAGTAAGACAAAGAAACTGGCAATCAGCCAGCAGTTTGTTGCTCTCTGCCGAGATTAAAAAGTTAAAACTACCATCGGAGTTCGTATTTCATTGGAAATTAAGAGATCTAACACATCTCTCTATCCATACTGTTCCCTCTCTCTATCCAAACTGTCCCCTCTCTCTATCCAGTGAGGATATTGTCCGGTGCTGTTGAGGTGCAACCTGTCTGGCTTGTACTGGTCCTACCTCCCCCAGAAATGCTCCCAATGCCTCAGGATTCTGAAGCCCTCCCTCCTGCACCAAACTCCATGCATGCATTCATCTGCTCTATCCTCTTATTTCTGTACTCACCAGCACGGAGCACCAGGAGTAATCCGGACATTACTACCTTTGAGGTCCTGTTTTTTAATCTCTTTCCTAGCTTCCTAAAATATGCCTGCAGGATCTCATCCCTCTTTCTACCGATGACATTGGTCCCGATATGGACCACAACCTTTGGATGTTCATCCTCCCCCCTCAACAATGTCCTGCAGCTGCTCAGTGACATCCTTGACCCTGGCACCAGGGAGGCAACATACCATCCTGGAATCATGTCTGTGCCTGTAGAAGCACTTGTTTGTTCCCCAAACTATCAAATCCACTACCACTATTGCTCTTCCACTCTTCTTCCTCCCCGCCCTGTGCAGCTGAGCCACCCACGGTGTCGTGGACATGGCTGTGGCTGTACTACCCAGAGAAACCATCGTGCTCATCAGTGTCCAGAACTGAAAACCGGTTAGCGAGTGAGATGCACTCAGGGGACTCCTGTCCTACTCTTGCCCCATAACGCTGAAAATGTTTTCAACTCATGTTTATCTCTTTCTAAAGTTACAAGTGAATCTGCTTCCACCACCCGAACAGGCAGTGCGTCCCAGGCCAGAACATCTCGCTGCTTCATTAGGCCCCTCATGTAGCATCTGGTTCATTTGCCAATCACATTAAATCTGAGCCTCTGGTTGCTGAACTTTCTGACACTGAAAATTGTTTCTCCTTATTAAGAGGATTGGCGGGCTGGAGGAGCTTACAGAGATCGGGAGGGGTGAGGCCTTGGAGGGATTTGAACAAGAGGACGAGAATTTTAAAGCCTGAAGCCACCAGCCGTCTCCCCCAGTGCAGAATGTGACTCACTGTTAACAGAAAGGATTTGTGTTTACTTACAAAAGATGCATAATGAAGGGAAATCAATCTCTGTATCTTTAACTAACAGCGACATGAGGGAAATAAATGATCTTTAAACACCTGGTCCACTTGGCACTGAAGTGTCTGAAACTCATAATAGGAACTTCAGGGAAATAAAATACTGATAAATGTTAAACTGTTTTGCTGACAAAAGAAATCTCGATTTAACTGTAAAAAAATAAATTGTTTAACAGGTGTTCACACAGACTCACCTGATAGGCCGACTCAGGATCCACCCCTCAAGCACCGCGATTGGTTGCAGAACACGCTGCTCGCTGGGCCCTCCGGACTCTGACCTCTCTTCCTGTTGGTTCCCAGCGCAATCAATCACCACTCGCCAACATTATGCTGACAGAGCAAGTTGAGAGGCTCAGAGGAAGAAATAAAATGGGGCCGTGAATCTGAGTTCAGAATTTATAAACAAAACTATTTAAAGTAAAATCAAATTAATTGTTGCATTTAATACATCCTTCTGGGCCAAGTGGGAAACAAGTGATGTGTGGGCTGTGCAGAGTGTCTGTGCCCGGTTACACAGCGTGTTCCTGGCTCCCCGCTCCAAGTGCACATGTTTCAGCTCACATCCAACTGACTGGATAAACCTTGCCCATCTAAACCCCATCACACAAATATCAGCATTTGATGTTTAGTTATGCTCAACCTTTATAAACACTGGTTAGGCCTCAGCTGACACATTGTGCTCAATTCTGGGCACCACACTTTCAGAAGGGTATCTACACCATAGAGAGGGACAGAAGAGATTTACTAGAATGGTACGAAAGAGGAGGGACTTCAGTTATTTGGAGATACTGGAGAAGCTGCGGTAATTCTCCTTGGAACAGAAAAGGTTAAGAGGAGATTTGATAGAGTGTTCAAAATCATGAACGGTTTTAATAGACTAAATAAGGAGAAACACTTTCCAGTGGCAGAAGGGTCTGTAACCAGAGGACACAGAGTTCAGGTGATTGGCAAAAGAAGCAAAGGCGACACGAGGAACCATTGTATAAGCAGCGAATTGTTGCAATCTGGAATGCACTGCCTGATCGGGTGGTGGAAGCAGATTCAACAATGGCTTTCAAAAGTGAATTGGATAAATACTAAAGGGACAATATCTGCAGAGCCATGGGGAAAGAGCAGGAGAGTGGAACTAACTGGATAGCACTACCATAGAGCCAGCACAGGCGATGGGCCGAATGGCCTTCTGCACATTCATTCTATTAAAAAGACGGATGATCTTATCCAGAATGCTGCGAGCACATATCCCCAGAAAACCAAGACCGCCTATTTCCACCTGTGTAATATCGGCCGTCTCCATCCCTGCCTCTGCTCACCCTCTGCTGAAACCCTCATCCATTCCTTGGTTACCTTTAGACTTGACTATTCCAACACACTCCTGGCTGGCTTCCCACATTCTACCCCACGTAATCTTCACCTCATCTAAAACTCGGCTGCCCGTGTCCTAACTCACACCAAGTCTCGTTCACCCATCATCCCCTGTGCTCACTGACCTACATTGGCTCCCGGTTAAGCAACGCTTCGATTTCAAAATTCTCATCCTTGTTTACAAATCCCTCCATGGTCTCGCCCCTCCCTATCTGTGTAACCTCCTCCAGCCACACAACCCCCAGAGATGTCTGCGCTCCTTCAATTCTGCCCTCCTGAGCATCCCTGATTATAATCGCTCAACCATTGGTGATCGTGCCTTCTGTTGCTGAGGCCCCAAGCTCTGGAACTCCCTCCCTATACTGTCTCTGCCTCATCCCTGAAAGTACTGACTCTGGCTTTGTTCAGTTCGACACTCACTGGTTCCCCTCTCTCTCCATCCCTGAAGGTACTGACTCTGGCTGGGTTCAGTTCTACATTCACGGGATCCCCTCCGCTGAAGGTACTGACTCTGGCTGGGTTCAGTTCTACACTCGCTGGTTCCCCTCCCTTGAAAGTGCTGACTCTGGATGGGTTCAGTTCTACACTCACTGGTTCCCCTCCCCTGAAGGAGCTGACTCTGCATGGGTTCAGTTCTACACTCACTGGTTCCCCTCCCCTTCAGGTACTGACTCTGGCTGGGTTCAGTTCTACACTCACTGGTTCCCCTCCCCTGAAGGTACTGACTCTGGCTGGGTTCAGTTCTACATTCACTGGTTCCCCTCCCCTGAAGGTAATGACTCTGGCTGGGTTCAGTTCTACACTCACTGGTTCTCCTCCCCTGAAGGTCCTGACTCTGGGTGTCTGTGCTCCCGTCACCACTTTATACACTCTGACCCTCCCTATATATCTGTAATATCTCCCTGTTTTGGTGATGAGCTCTCCCTGACCACTCACTCCCTGACTCTCACCATTTCAGGGAATCATACGGCACAGAATGAGGCCATTCGGCCCATCGAGCCTGTCCGACTCACTGAAAGACCC